>NC_034178.2:8877225-9247225 GCF_002021735.2 Oncorhynchus kisutch | reverse complement strand
ATTAATTACACTTTGGATGGTGTATCAATACACTCAGTCACTACAAAGATACAGGCACCCTTCCTAACTTAGTTGCCGGAGAGGAAGGAAACCGCTCAGGGATTTCAACATGAGGCCAATGGTGATTTTAAAACAGTTACAGAGTTTAATGGCTGTGATAGAAGATAACATGATGAACTACAACATTGTAGTTTCTCCACAATACTAACATAAATGACAGAGTGAAATGAAAGAAGGAATCCTGTACAGAATAAAAATATTCCAAAACATGCATCCTGTTTGCAATATGGCACTAAAGTAATACTGCATAAAATGTGGCTTAGAAATGAACTTTTTGTCCTGAATACACAATGTTGTAAATCACTGAATACCACTCTTCATATTTTCAAGCATGGTGGTGGCTGCATCTGTCACGCCCTGACCATAGAGAGACGTTTTATTTCTCTATTTGGTTATGTCAGGGTGTGATGTGGGGTGGGCATTCTATGTTTTGTTTTCTATGTTTCTTTATTTCTATGATTTGGCCAGGTATGGTTCTCAATCAGGGACAGCTGTCTATCATTGTCTCTGATTGGGAATCATACTTAGGTAGCCCCTTTTCCCTCCTTCAGTGTGAGTTGTTAACTTTGTTAGAGGCATTCATAGCCCTGTTAAGTTTCACGGTCGGTTTGTATGGTTTATTGTTTTGTTTTTTTGCAGACATTTCTAATAAAGAGGAATATGTACGCTCCCCACGCTGCACCTTGGTCCGCTTCTTTCGACGGCCGTGACAGCATTGTGTTATGGTTATGCTTGTCATCGACAAGGACTAGGGAGTTTTTGAAATTAAAAATAAACGGAATAGAGCTAAGCACAGGCAAAATCCTAGTGGAAAACCTGGTTCAGTCTGCTTTCCAATAGACACTGGGAGACAAATTCACCTTTTAGCAGGACAATTACCTAAAACACATGGCCATATCTACACTGGAGTTGCTTACCAAGACAACATTAAATGTTCCTGGGTGGCCGAGTTACAGTTTTGACCTAAATTGTCTTAAAAATCTATGGCAAGACTTGAAAATGTCTATCTAGAAATGATCAACAACCAACTTGACAGAGCTTCAATAATCTTTTTAAGAATAATGGGTAAATAATGGGTAATTGTAGAATCCAGTTGTGCGAAGCTTTTTGAGATTTACCCAGAAAGACTCACAGCTGTAATCGCTGCCAAAGGTGATTCTAAGATGTATTGACTCGGGGGTTGAATACTTATCTAATCAATATATATTAGTGTTTTATTAATACATTTAAAAAATGCATTTTGTGTAGATCATTGACAAAAAAATTACCATTAAATCCATTCAAATCCCACTTTGTAACACAACAAAATATGGAAAAAGTCAAGGGGCATGAATACTTTCTGAAGGTACTGTACATCCCACTTTCTCCTCCTTCTGGCACTCAGACACGGAGACAGTTCATAAGGCAAAGTGGTGCTGCTGGAGGCTGCTCAGGCTTCATTTAGCATGGTCTGAGGAAAGGAAGCTGCTGATGTTGAGGCCATACTGATGAAATCCCAGGAGATGATACGGGTCCTATAGATCAAATAAAGGACCATCTCTGGCAGACTTCGCACTGTCAAAACACAATGTTAAAGGACTTTTGAGTACCTGCTATAGTTTTGCATAGCTTGGCTTACTAAAATGGTGTCAGTTCAACTCCGCTCAAAGCTTAAGATATTCCTCAATTCCAATTCCAAAACCTGCAATTCTTTACCCATGCTAGATTTCTACCACCACAAAAGCGCTATTTGTCTGTAGTTCCATTTCCACCTTTAACCACCTATCGGCTTATCGATCCGGATAGCAAAGCCAATTGCTAAACAACACAGCGAGCATTCAGAGACAATACCTTTTCCCAGGCTCCAGTCCTTATCACTGCCTGTCCCTCGGCTGACTGGGTAAGGCCTAGAACAACAGCCGCAGGCCACTGCAAACATCTGGCATCTACAGTCACACAGAAAGGGGCGATTGACGGCCAGAGGGTGGCTGTATAATGCACAGGAACCCCCCCCCCCTTTTGTTGACGAACTTTCGACTTTCCTTGGGGTGGAACCTATTGAGAAAAGCCTACAACCCCTTCAAGAACAAATGCAGATATGGAAATTCTAGATTAGAAAAAGGAAGGAATGAGGTTGAGCATGATGGTTGATGATCCTCCAATCACATCACAACTTGTGTATCGTACATGGATAATTACAGTGCCTTGCGAAAGTATTCAGCCCCCTTGAACTTTGCGACCTTTTGCCACATTTCAGGCTTCAAACATAAAGATATAAAACTGTATTTTTTTGTGAAGAATCTACAACAAGTGGGACACAATCATGAAGTGGAACGACATTTATTGGATATTTCAAACTTTTTAACAAATCAAAAACTGAAAAATTGGGCGTGCAAAATTATTCAGCCCCCTTAAGTTAATATTTTGTAGCGCCACCTTTTGCTGCGATTACAGCTGTAAGTCGCTTGGGGTATGTCTCTATCAGTTTTGCACATCGAGAGACTGAACTTTTTTCCCATTCCTCCTTGCAAAACAGCTCGAGCTCAGTGAGGTTGGATGGAGAGCATTTGTGAACAGCAGTTTTCAGTTCTTTCCACAGATTCTCGATTGGATTCAGGTCTGGACTTTGACTTGGCCATTCTAACACCTGGATATGTTTATTTTTGAACCATTCCATTGTAGATTTTGCTTTATGTTTTGGATCATTGTCTTGTTGGAAGACAAATCTCCGTCCCAGTCTCAGGTCTTTTGCAGACTCCATCAGGTTTTCTTCCAGAATGGTCCTGTATTTGGCTCCATCCATCTTCCCATCAATTTTAACCATCTTCCCTGTCCCTGCTGAAGAAAAGCAGGCCCAAACCATGATGCTGCCACCACCATGTTTGACAGTGGGGATGGTGTTCAGGGTGATGAGCTGTGTTGCTTTTACGCCAAACATAACGTTTTGCATTGTTGCCAAAAAGTTAAATTTTGGTTTCATCTGACCAGAGCACCTTCTTCCACATGTTTGGTGTGTCTCCCAGGTGGCTTGTGGCAAACTTTAAACAACACTTTTTATGGATATCTTTAAGAAATTGCTTTCTTCTTGCCACTCTTCCATAAAGGCCAGATTTGTGCAATATACGACTGATTGTTGTCCTATGGACAGAGTCTCCCACCTCAGCTGTAGATCTCTGCAGTTCATCCAGAGTGATCATGGGCCTCTTGGCTGCATCTCTGATCAGTCTTCTCCTTGTATGAGCTGAAAGTTTAGAGGGACGGCCAGGTCTTGGTAGATTTGCAGTGGTCTGATACTCCTTCCTTTTCAATATTATCGCTTGCACAGTGCTCCTTGGGATGTTTAAAGCTTGGGAAATCTTTTTGTATCCAAATCCGGCTTTAAACTTCTTCACAACAGTATCTCGGACCTGCCTGGTGTGTTCCTTGTTCTTCATGATGCTCTCTGCGCTTTTAACGGACCTCTGATCACAGTGCAGGTGCATTTATACGGAGACTTGATTACACACAGGTGGAGTTTGCTGCATTGAAAGTAAAGGGGCTGAATAATTTTGCACGCCCAATTTTTCAGTTTTTGATTTGTTAAAAAAGTTTGAAATATCCAATAAATGTCGTTCCACTTCATGATTGTGTCCCACTTGTTGTTGATTCTTCACAAAAAAATACAGTTTTATATCTTTATGTTTGAAGCCTGAAATGTGGCAAAAGGTCGCAAAGTTCAAGGGGGCTGAATACTTTCGCAAGGCACTGTATTTATCCTGTATTGTTCTGGCTTTGTGAGTGGGAAAGAATCCTCTTCTACTTACTCATCTGGCCGATGGATAAAACAACTGGCCCTTTTGACAACCCCTTTCAGACCATGAAACATTCTTGGCCGCTCTTGTTTGGCCCAGTGTTGTATGCACTCACGATAAGTTCACTGACAGGATGTCCTTGGAAATAAGATTTGTAGAATGGCCTCTGAAGAGAAGCGAACTTCCTCCCTGAGGGATGAGCATTAATACAGACAGCTGGAAAGACAGGAAGTGTGGAGGATCGAGGTCGAGACACTGAATGAATAATTCCAAAAGAAGCCAAAGAGACACATGCTATGTCCTATAAGTGCATAAATACTTTTTAATGGTTAAATTGTCTTTATTAGGACTCCTTCGAGTTTGGACAATGTTTATCACTATCAATTCAGTTGGCCCTGTCAGCATAACATTTTGCTCTAGTTGATTAGAGTCATTTTAATTAGTCAACGACCCAGTTTGTGGCAGTAGGCTGTGAAGCTTTTGGTAGGGAAATGAAGTCAGGTTGCAGAATAGCCAAAAAAACAAAACATTAGGCAGCTGACCATGCAAAAGCAAGATAGTGTAATCTTGCAAACTAGGCCCACTCTTTATAGAACGTAAATACTAATTTATGTTTAGTTTCTAACCTCCTTTGTTCAGAGCCCTCTAATGCAGTTAATCTGTTTTATTACTTAATTATTTGTGTCTTATTTCGTAGATAAAAATGCACATAAACACTAATTTGCCAAGTAATCATGGCAGTAATCTCCTAGCTGAAACCGTGCTCCTAGATATCAATTGCAGCCAGTCTCATTACCGGCACACTGGGAAGTTGATTGAACAGTTTCACAACAAAGCTGATGAAAATCATCTCATACTCTGTATCAAATGGAATTTCGATCACAATTTATTAGATAATTAGCTTCTGGAATTATTTTCTGGATTGTTATCAAGTTATAGAAGGAAATAGAACGTAATGTAATGAGGCGCAGAAAAATATAGCAATGTATCAAAGAAAAACATGGCTATGTGTGCATGCAGTATACAGTATTATCAATTGGCATGATCAGTTCTGCTCAGGAAGTGTAATTGCACTCTGGAATACACTTCCACACATTCGAGCACGTGTTTAGGAAAAATGTCCACCCTGACATTGTAACACAACGCCAGCCTTCCCTGAGTTTACAGGTGACCCAACACATGAACGGAAGGGAGCATGAAAGGAAAACATACAGATTGTGGCATTCGGACTTTAGTGAAGGGTCATGGCACTCCTACAGGACTCCAATTGCTTCCAATTACCCTAGGCCACACTCCTTCTCTCCATGCCTGTTTCCACTCCCAAATCACCTCTCCTCTACCTTTTCACGCCTCTGTTTTCCCATATAAGCAGCCTGCGCTGGTAATGGATCATGCTTGTTGATGCCCCAGGGCGGCTCATTTCCTACCTTCGTGTGTGAGGTGAGAAAGTAAGTTCCTTTTTACTATGATGTTGGAGATGTAAATAAATTATGTATATTATTCTGCCTGTTACCCTGTTGATGTCCATGTTCTCAGTATGCTAATGACATTTCTCTTTTATGTTTATCCTGGCGGTCTCCTTAGTTTATAGATGTTATACAACGAGTGTACAAAACATTAAGAACACCTGCTATTTCCATGACATAGACTGACCAGGTGAATCCAGGTGAAAGCTAGGATCCCTTATTGATGTCACTTGTTAAATCTACTTCAATCAGTGTAGATGAAGGGGAGGAGACAGATTAAAGAAGGATTTTTAAGCCTTGAGACAATTTAGACATGGATTGTGTATGTGTGCCATTCAGAGGATGAATGGGCAAGACATAATATTTAAGTGCCTTTGAATGGGGTATGGTAGTAGGTGCCAGGCACATCGGTATGTGTCAAGAACTGCAACTCTGCTGAGTTCTTCCCAGTCAACATTTTCCTGTGTGTATAAAAAATGTTCCACTGCCCAAAGGACATCCAGCCAACTTGAATTAACTGTGGGAAGCATTGGCGTCAACATGGGCCAGAATCCCTGTGGAACGCTTTCAGCACCTTGTTGAGTCCATGCCCTGATGAATTGAGGCTGTTCTGAGGGCAAAGGGGGGGGGGGTTGTGTTCCTATTGTAGCTTCTATCCAGAACACCACATCCTGTGTTATTCACATCCTATCTCCAAGTCCTTACAAGCCATATCCTAAAGCACATCCTTCCTACAGGCCTTAAACCTGTCTAGGACCCCCCCCCCCCCCCCCCCAACATTCCGCTGAAAAGGCAGCGCGGGAAATTCCAAAATATTTTTTGGACTTTCACACATTAACAAGTCCAATACAGCAAATGAAAGATAAACATCTTGTTAATCTACCCATCGTATCCAAATTGTGAAATGTTTTACAACGAAAACACAACATATATTTATGTTAGATCACCACCAAATCCCCAAAAACACACAGCCATTTTTCCCAGACAAAGTTAGAGTCACAAAAGCAGAATTAGAGATAAAATTATTCACAAACCTTTGATAATCTTCATCAGATGACACTCATAGGACATTATGTTACACAATACATTGATGTTTTGTTCGATAATATGCTTTTTATATCCACAAATCTCGGTTTACATTGGCGCCATGTTCAGAAATGCCTCCAAAATATCCAGAGTAATTACAGAGAGCCATGTCATATAACAGAAATACTCATCATAAACTTAGACGAAAGATACATTTTATACATATAATTAAAGATACACTGGTTCTTAATGCAACCGCTGTGTCAGATTTAAAAAATACTTTACGAAAAAAGCATACCATGCAATAATCTGAGACGGCGCTCCGCCATGTTGGAGTCAACAGAAATACGAAATTACATCATAAATATTCCCTTACCTTTGATGATCTTTCATCAGAATTACAGTGCAAGGAATCCTAGTTCCGCAATAAATCGTTGTTTTGTTCGATAATGTCCATTACTAGTGTCCAATTAGCTACTTTTGCTAGCATGTTTAGCTCACATGTCCAAAAGCTGGCGCTGGTCCAGGCGAACTCGGACGAAAACTTCAAAAAGTTATATTCCAGGTTGAATAAACTGGTCAAACTAAGTAGAGAATCAATCTTCAGGATGTTATTATCATATATATCGAATAACGTTCCAACCGGAGCATTTGTTTTTGTGTACAGAGTGATGGAACACAAGGCGATATCAAGAGTAATGTGCGCTATCCAATAGTAATAATAATATGCATATATTAGCATCTGGGACAGAGTAGGAGGCAGTTCACTATGGGCACGCAATTCATCCAAAGTGAAAATGCTGCCCCCTATCCCTAAAAGGATTTATTAAAGGCCCTACCAAAACCTCTGTTCCAAACCTTCCCCCATGTGCCGCTGTTCATGTGTGTAATAAATACCCATTAATCTGGATTCCTGATTCTTATCCTGACCAACGCAACATGGTAGCAGAAACAGTCCTGAACATACCTTTCAGCTTATCTTGGCCCTAGTCCTTTTTTTCACTGACATCATTCAGCGGATCAATGTATACCTACTTGTGTTAATCAGTTCCGGCCATAGAGAGACTCTCAATGATAACTGCACCCAGTTTTGACAGACAGTGCCTGGGTCAGCTGAGCCGAAACATGTCACAATACCCACAGTTCAATGGGGAAGCCTCTCTCCATCTGCCTCACAGGTGCAGCAAGATGAGGTCAAAGGTCATGGGAGTGTGGCCTGGCTAAGCCCAGGATGAGGTGTGGGGCCATTTTCCCCCCTTGACCCTGTGGAGTGTTCCCTAATGGTCTCCTGTTGAAAGGGAACCATGCTAAACTCCTCCACTTCCTCCCCTAATACACCCGCTCCTCCTTTGTGACTGAAGATACTGGAGCGAAGGTGGTTGAATATCTAGTCCACTTTTCACCCTAGCTGTCCCATGGTGTGGTGCCTACCAGGAGGCTGCTGGGAAGAACCCCCCGTCCTTGGTGAGGAACAGCTAGTTTCTCACGCCATTCTCACCATGGTTCTTGTGCTTTGTTCTCTTCATGTTAAGTGAGAGGGTTTCCAAGGTGGGACTTCTCAATAGAACACTCTGTGGTGGATTAACCCATTCAACCCTACATGTTTTTATTTTAATGAGAGTAGAAGGATGGATATTTCTGTAATCTCAGATTGTATTCCGACAAGCTGGGAGTCTTCATAAAAATAAAAAACTTGCGTTTTGTCTGAACTTTCATCCCTATCTGAACCAATGAAGAGTATATCTTTGTGAATGCTTGACACTGAATGAATTAAACACACAGAAAACTTGGAGAGAAAGATCAGACGCTTCCGGGTGGAGAAAGATTATCCACTATCTGTAAAAATATGAGTAAGAGCTTAGGTCTACATAAATATGCAGGAGAGAGGTAGCGAAGGAGAGAGGATTTTTTTGGGATGGGAGAGTGAAATGAGAGAGAGATGGGGGAGGAAAGGGAAGGAAAAAGAGAGGATATTATTTTCCCCTTGGCCTGCACATACACCCCTCACACCAGCTACTTGCTGATAAAGGCATATTGTTGCGCGGGTTGAAGGTAAAGTTCAGACCGTTTGAACCCTGGACGACCCCTCCCTTGTCCAAGCAAATGGTTAAATAGGGCCAATAAGTGGAGGCGGGGGTGACAATAGCCCGCTTCAGCACAAAGAGGGCCTGCTTTTACAGGCCCAGGAGACGACACCAGTAGAGCCTGACAGTTGTCATGGTAATGGAATAAATGCCCGTTAGACCTCAGTGTGTGAAGGCTGTAAAATAATTACAGGGGAATTGAGGGTAAAACGACAGGAAATTGACCCAGGCCACAATGAGAGGTACCCCTTCTCAATGATGCTGTTGACACGGCCTGTTCCCTCAATCATTTGATGCAAGATGCTTCGAGTCTCAGTGTATTCAAATTGGGACAGACACTGAAGCGTTTTTCCGTTGTAATGTTAGTGAATTATGTACGAAGGTTATCATACAGGAAGCTGTACAATGTACAATGAATACTATTGTCATGAAAGTTGGAACCGTGCTGGAAAGGACAAAGTGAAAGTAAAATACCTGAACTAGCATAATACAGTTCAGGTCGGCAAGATGGTGAGAAAAGGGCATCAATGCTCCACAGATTAGCTGGTCAGGCTTTGGGTCAATTTCCCATGAAATGTCCCCCTGCAGGAGGAGACATTACTATTTAGAGAACAACTTCCAAACACAGACGTTGCTTCATTAAATGACTGCCCCTTTAAATTTTAAATTGCTACATCCTTTTTGGGGACTTAAAAAATGAATGATATGTACCCATTGATTCTTGAAGAATATAACTTCTAAATGCCTCATGAGCTTAGTTCAACTTTCGAACTCCATCAGAACCCAAAATATATGGACTTGTTTTACTCCAATATTGTAAAACAAGTAAATGTTAACAAACACTACATAGCCTTAAAACATGGTCAAAACTATAATCTTGATATCATGGATGGTCTGTCCTTGCATCCATAGCTCAGTCTATTCATTTGAGTGGTTACGTTTCTCCAGCCTCATCCCTGAGCTTTTTACCAAAACAGGGGCACTTTGTTATTGCTTTGTTATTGTTTCAACTAAGGATTGTCGCTTTAAATCTGGGGAATGGTGTGTTATGATGTGTAGGGAACATTACTTTATATAGTCTCCATTCTCAAACCTGGAGGACATACACAAACAAACAAAAAACACCAATGCCCTTTTGCCACTTCCTACGTCATTCTTCTTAAAAATAGCAACATGTCGGCATTGTTTTTTTCTCTGAGTATTGACCCAGTTTTCTACCTGCTACTGCAGTGTGAAGTCTTCCACAAATCGTGCGAGTGTGCGTGACTGCATGTGGTGTCTTCCTATCTATCTTCTAGTGTGTGGGACGTTAGAGATCATGCGGGAGCCTTGGCGTTCAGCTCTGTGACTTACGATGAGGGGAAGTTAAGAGCAGCAGCAGAGCCACTTGTTCAATGGAGCTTTTGATTCGATCGCCAGCCAGACGACTCTGAGCCAAAGTCTTCCACTGTCACTGGCACCTTGTGCTTTGATTGCACAGCCATTTGAAAAGGATAGAGTATCATAGCAACTGTGACACGGACATACCTTCACACAGGAAATAAAATGGTTTGATGGAAGACTACGTAACACAGTAATGTATGCACAACGTCAAACCAACATACTCATTTAAAAGGCTCACAATAGCAAAGGATATACTTAAATGCATGCTGGCCTCACCATTATTGAATTTACTTTTTATTTTTAAACTGCAGAGGTATAAATGTTAGTGTTATAGCTAAATCCCAGACCATGCTATCCACCTAAATCACCCACTATAACACGAGACGGATAATGCCACATTATCCCGTGACCTAATATATTTGAAGAATTGTGACATAAAACCTACTATTGTAATGGTTCCTTTTGAAACACCCCTGAATGATTTATGGTGTGTTCAAGACAACTTGTAAAACCAGTTCAGACTGGGAAAAATTGTGACGTCAGTGATCTTCATGTCAGATAAGGCGGAGCTCTAGGATGATGCCCGAGTTTCCGAGTTGGATGACTGTTTTAAAAAACAAATCCCAGTCGGAGCTCATTTTTTCCCTAGTGCCAAGTTGTCTTGAATGCACCACAAACCAAGCTGGAAATGGAAGACCAAGATGGTTGAAAAAACTGGGGAAGTTAAGCTATAATAGGGTACACAAACAAACACAGCTCTGCTTATTCTTACCTACAACTCCTACAAATATACACTGCTCAAAACAATAAAGGGAACACTAAAATAACACATTCTAGATCTGAATGAATGAAATATTCTTATGAAGTACTTTTTTCTTTACATAGTTGAATGTGCTGACAACAAAATCACACAAACATTATGAATGGAAATCAAATTTATCAACCCATGGAGGTCTGGATTTGGAGTCACATTCAAAATTAAAGTGGAAAACCACACTACAGGCTGATCCAACTTTGATGTAATGTCCTTAAAACTAGTCAAAATGCCAGATCACGCTGGTAGGCAATGTCATGGCAATGTTAGCTAGCTAAACTCATGCATGGAAATAGGTCATCGGGTCTAACAGTCGTTTGTGTGTTTTGCGAAGCTTTCACGGAAGTATTGCGATGTTGGGCCTCTGGGTTTAGAAACTCTGTGATTGAAACGGTCTTAGCATCTAATGCTTTTACTGCCTGTGTGATGGACATTATTAAAGGCCCAATGCAATCAAAACTAGATTGCCTGTGTTTTATACATATTTCCACACTATGAGGTTGGAACAATACTATGAAATTTAGAAAATGATGATAATGCTCTTTTAGTGTAAGAGCTGGTTGAAAAGACTGCCTGAAGTTTCAGTCTGTTTTTGGTTGGATGGAGTTTAGCCTACCTGGTGACATATTCAGTCAGTTATTAGTTAGACCATTAAGAAAGAGTTCCAAATATCTCTGCCAATAACAGTTACTTTTCAGATCTCTCCTCCCCACTCAGACCACTCCCAGACAATCCTAGCAAAATTCTTGCTTGGGAAATTGCTCTATTCAAATAAAATATTTTGGTTTCTTTTTGACCATTTTAATTGAAATCAATTACAAAAAAGTACTTAATTATTAACCAGAAATTATTTGATATTGAGTTGAAAAATGGCTTCATTGGATCTTTTTAATGTCACCAATCAGCCTTATATTTAACCAGTATATTACCTTTATTTAACCGGTATAGCCTAGTTGCTATTACCTCAACAACTGAACAACCAAACCAAGATGGCTGACCAAGATGGTCTACGCTTCCGGTCAGAGATGGGGAAGGTAAGCTGCCTGCCTTGGGGTACATAAAGAAATATGTTACAAATCCTTTACACATATGCTTATCAGGTTATCAACCCATTATTCAGGCCTAGGACCCTAGAAATAAGCAAGTGAGCGTAGGCTTTTCAGTTTAGTATGGCTAACTAGTTTCATAACACAATTGTTGTGCTAAATAGTTACCTGTCTAAAAGAACACAGAGGGTGTTCTTTAATGGAAGCCTCTCCAACATAATCCAGGTAGAATCAGAAATTCCCCAGGGCATCTGTCTAGGCACCTTACTTTTTTCAATATTTACTAACGAAATGCCACTGGCTTTGTGACTCCACACTATACACATCAGCTACTACAGTGACTGAAATGACTGCAACACTTAACAAAACATTCCAGACAGTTTCAGAATGGATGGCAAGTTAGTCCTAAATATTTCCAAAACTAAAATCATTGTATTTGGGACAAATCATTCACTAGACCCTAAACCTCAACTAAAACTTGCAATGAATAACGTGGAAATTGAGCAAGTTGAGGTGACTAAACTGCTTGGAGTAACCCTAGATTGTAAACTGTCATGGTCAAAACATATTGATACAACAGAAGCTAAGATGGGGAGAAGTCCGTCCATAATAAAGCATCGTTCTGCCTTCTTCACAACACTATCAACAAGGCAGGTCCTACAGGCCCTAGTTTTGTTGTAGCTGGACTACTGTTCAGTCCTGTGGTCAGACGCCACAAAGAGGGACTTAGGAAAATTACAATTGGCTCAGAAGAGGGCAGCACGGCTGGCCCTTAAAAGTATACAGGGAGCTAACATTAATGATAGGCAGGGCCATATCCCATTGCTGAAAGTTGTAGAGAGATTGACTTCATCACTACTTGTTATTGTAAGAAGTGTTGACAAGCTGAATGTACCAAGCTGCCTGTTTAAACTACTAGAACACAGCTTGAACACCCATGCATACCACACAAGACATGCCACCATAGGTCTCTTCACAGTCCACAAGTCCAGAACAGACTATGGGAGGCGCACATTACTCCACAGAGCCATGACCACATGGAACTCTATTTCACATCAGGTAACTGATGCAAGCAGTAGAATCAGATTTAAAAACAGGTAAAAATACACCTTATGGAACAGCGGGGACTGTGAAGGAGACACACACAAAGGTACAGACACACGCATACGCACACAGGCGCTTGCACACGCACTCTACACACACGTACATTGTAATTTTGTAGTAGGGAAGGTATTATAATTTTTGTATTGTAGATATGTAGTGGTGAAATAATGTTATATGATGTACTGTTTTATCTTTTGTTTTATATGTAATGTAAGTGCCTTAATGTGTTTGGAACCCAGGATGAGTAGCTGTTGCCTTGGCAACAACTAATGAGGATCCCTAAAAACTACAAATACAAATAACGTAACAGCATGCGTCTATATCAAAAGCAAACCATTTTAATAAAACTGTCTTTGCATCTATTGCTTGTACTACTGGTCTGACTGATGGTAGCAGTCAGCCTCCTATCCATTGTAAAATCATGTGAAGTTCAACTGGGGCTCTTTCTGTGTGTCACATTACAGCTCTGTTCTTTCCAACTACTCCCTCCCCTCTCCTCATTAGCTCCATACTGAGCCGTCTCCAGGCCATTGATAAGCAGGGAATAGTCTGCAGAAGACCAGCACTTTCAGTCAACTCCTTCTCTCACATAGTTATCCCAGTTCTCAAGGTAATAGTGTTGTAATCATAACTGTCTGGATGTGTAATTCTCAGCCCAAGAGGGGTTTTGCGATTGGAAATGAGCTTTATATTCCATATTAGTTCTCAGTTCGTTTATTTGTCAGTTCCTTTTTCACTTTCTAATCAGCCACAATTATTTTGCGAGCAGTATGTCGCTCTAACTTGGTGATAATGGCATCCATGTTTTTTAAAAACGGGATGTCTACCCCCCAGTGCTGAAATACAATTGTCATACATAATGTATACGTGCAATTTAGCCTATCCCATATAACATGGATGTTAGTCAAACAATGCAACATAAGCCATTGTCATAGAAAGCAGCTCTTCCTATATACATACTATACTGAACAAAAATATAAACGCGACTTGCAACAATTTCAAAGCTTTTACTGAGTTAAAGTTCATATATGGTCATCAGTCAATTGAAATAAATAAATTAGGCCCTAATCTATGGATTTCACATGACTGGGAATACAGATATGAATCTGTTGGTCAAAGATACCTTAAAAAATTAAGTAGGGGTGTGGATCAGAAAACCAGTCAGTATCTGATGTGATCACCATTTGCTTCATACAGCGCAAATCATCTCGTTTACATAGAATTGATCAGGCTGTTGATTGTGGCCTGTGGAATGTTGTCCAACTCCTCTTCAATGGCTTTGCGAAGTTGCTGGATATTGGCGGGAACTGAAACATGTCATACATGTCGATCCAGAGCATCCCAAACATGATCAATGGGTGACATGTCTTGTGAGTATGCAGTCAGTGGAAGAACTGGGACATGTTCAGCTTCCAGGAATTGTGTACAGATCCTTGTGACATGGGGTCGTGGTGAAACATGAGGTGATGTCGACGGATGGCACGATAATGGCACGATAATTGCCATTAAAATTGCCATTGACAAAAAGCTATTGTGTTCATTGTCCGTAGCTTATGCCTGCCCATACTATACTGCCACCATGGAGCTCTCTGTTCACGACATTGACATCAGCAAATCGCTCGCCCACACAACACCATACACGTGGTCTGGGGTTGTGAGGCCAGTTGGACGTACTGCCAAATTCTCTAAAACAATGTGGGAGAAGGCTCTGGTGGACATTCCTGCAATCATGCTGTTTAATCAGCTTCTTGATATGCCACACCTGTCAGGTGGATGGATTATCTTGGCAAAGGAGAAATGCTCAGTTGTGCACAAAATTTGAGAGAAATAAATGTTTTTGTGCGTGTGGAAGATTTTTGCAATCTTTTCTTTCAGCTCATGAAACATGGGCCCTACACTTTACATGTTTTGTTTTATATTTTTGTTCAGTGTAGTTTGGGGAATTCAATACTGTGGTTGAGTTTTATAGCTGCGGCATTTGACAAGGCATCTTGATTAACTTGGCTGAAACAAAGTTCAGATTTGCATTTGCACTAATTTCAAAACAGAATAGAGTGAGACAAACTAAACTCAGTAAATCGCAGTTGGAATGTTTTCATGGCATGCTGGAAAATGTCTCTAATTGCTGTCCTTTGAGTGGTTGAACGAAACAGTCAACATTTCCTTTGCCTCAAATTCGAGAGAAAATAGAAATATCTTCCTGTGATAAGGCACGTCGCCTTGTTTAAGCAATAAACTAATTATCAATCAATCAAATGGATTTATAAAGCCCTTCTTACATCAGCTGACGTCACAAAGTGCTGAAAAAAAACAGCCTAAAACCACAAAAAGCAAGCAATGCAGGTGTAGAAGCACAGTGGCTAGGAAAAACTCCCTAAAAAGGCTGGAACCTAGGAAGAAACCTAGAGAAGAACCAGGCTAACGAGGGATGGCCAGTCCTCTTCTGGCTGAGCCGGGTGGAGAGTATAACAGAACATGGCCAAGATGTTCATAGATAACCAGCAGGGTCAAATAATAATAATCACAGTGGTTGTACAGTAGAGGGTGCAACAGGTCAGCACCTCAGGAGTAAATGTCAGTTGGCTTTTCATAGCCGATCATTCAGAGTATCTCTACTGCTCTTGCTGTCTCTAGAGAATTGAAAACAGCAGGTCTGGGAAGGGTAGCACGTCCAGTACACAGGCCAGGGTTCCATAGCCCCAGGCAGAACAGTTGAAACTGGAGTAGCAGCACGACCAGGTGGACTGAGGACAGCAAGGAGTCATCAGGCCAGGTAGTCCTGCGGCATGGTCCTAGGGCTCAGGTCCTCCTAGAGAAAGAAAGAGAAAGAGAGAGAGAGAGAGAGAGAGAGAGAGAGAGAGAGAGAGAGAGAGAGAGAGAGAGAGAGAGAGAGAGAGAGAGAGTGAGAATTAAAGAGAGCATACTTAAATTCACACAGGACACCGGATAAGACAGGAGAAATACTCCACATATAACAGACTGAAAGCACAGCCCCCACACCACTAGAGGGATATCTTCAACCACCACCAACCATCATGAGACAAGGCCTAGTATAGCCCACGAAGATCTCCCCCACGGCACAAACCCTAGGGGGGGCGTCAACCTGGACAGGAAGATCACATCAGCGACTCAACCCACTCAAGTGACGCACCCCTCCTAGGGACGGCATGGAAGAGCACCAGTAAGCCACTGACTCAGCCCCTGTAATAGGGTTTGAGACAGAGAATCCAGGTACACCTGGAGTCTGACCTGCCATGCAAAAAATTACCTATGACAAAAAAGACACTTAACAAAACAATTGACAGCATGAGGTGATGCTGATAGAAGGCGTTTGGGGATGAATTAATAGCACCCAACAAATACATCTTGCTCTCAACGAATAACTTGCATATGCATTTAAGAGTCCGATGTCTAATGAAGGAGCATCTCCTACACATTTCCATACTATAGAATAACCTCTAACCCGTATAATACAGTGCATGGATTTATGTTTCTCAGATCGCCTTCATGAGTAGTGAAGGTATGTTAGTGATTCATTACTATATGCTGACAGTTTACATATGTTGCACAGTGAGGCAAACAACAGTGATATCTGAGAGCCAACACACACACACACACACACACACACACACACACACACACACACACACACACACACACACACACACACACACACACACACACACACACACACACACACACACACACACACACACACACACACACACACACACACACACACACACACACACACAAGCCTCCCTCTCACTCACACACATAACTCCCCCCAACCTTACCCATTATCATATCAGCACAGTCGAATTGAAAAGATGAACATCAGTCATTCAGATGATATCCAGTGGGACAGGACTGGGCGGAAGTTAATGGAGTCTCCCTTGGAGGTTGGCTGGCGGTTCCCATGGGCCCTATGGGCTGGCGATCTGATGGGAGATGTCTGAGTGTCAGACATGGTGAGGGGGATGTAATCCCAGTCGTATGCACGGTTTGTCCCCTCAGGGCTGATTCCATCTGTACAAGGCCACGGTTTCCTTGGCTTCACGCTCATCTCCAGTACATCTCGCCTACACTGGAGAACCTCACATTGATTTTCTGGGCCTACATTGTATCTGCGCTACTACTCGTGTTGTGCGATGTGTTGTTGATTTGGCGGTCTGATGATTTGAGTTAGTGGGTTTAGCTGGTTGTCGATTGGTTGTGTTAAATATGCCAGGCTATCTCAATGTCAGAATACAGACTGCGTAAACTATTGTGCAAATCCTTTTTGTCTCAAAGTCATCTCAGATGTTCCGATTCGTTTTTTGTTTGTTTTTGCTATTGAGTCTAGAAAGATGTAAATGGAATCCCTAAGCAATGTTTATTGGTATGATCCAATCTTCCATTTGTGCTTCCGTAGTACAACTGAAAGTGCCTCTGGGATGATGAGACATTCGATGAAAAGAGATACCTAGTCAGTTCCACAACTGAATGCATTCAACCGAAATGTGTCTTCTGCATTTAACTCAACCCCTCTGAATCCGAGAGAGGCGGGGACTGCATTAATCGACGTCATCGGTGCCCAGGGAGCAGTTGTTGTTGGGGGTTAACTGCCGTGCTTAAGATTTTTTCTACCTTGCCGACTCTTTGATTCAAACGAGCAACCTTTCGGTTACTGGCCCAGTGCTCTTAACTGTGCTAACTCCTGCCCGCAGCATATAGACATATAGAACTATAATTGTCTATACTATATAAATAACCATGAATCTCAGCGGGATTAAATATATTAGGAACTGCTATGAGAGAAAGCATTGGAGGTCCCCATAGAGCTTACACAAAGTGTTATACATACACACTGCGCATTGCCACCTACTGTACTGTACACACGATCATTGGGGACAATGGGAGAATGGTCAAGGGAACCTCTATGTGATAACTGGAACCTTGCACTGAAATTACCCCATGCCCCTTTAGTTTGCCCCTGAAGAAAAGCAATTATAAAAGTCTGATGCACCTTGGTGACTAATTTCCCACCTAACAGGCATCGAAAGGCCTGGGGGGGATTTCGCAGCTCGTGCAATCGCTCCTCTCAACAACGAGGAGGAGAAAGAGGAGTGGAAACAGAGCAGGATTGGAGGGAGGGAGGGAGGGCGTCGGGCATATTAAGCATTAATATTTTACACACTGGAGCCGCCATTTGTCTCTTTCCTATTTTCCTTGGATTTAATCATCTCCACAGATGCGTCAGAGGGAGTCGGGGGCTCGCTGAAATATGCACATGTGGTGGTTATGTGTTATAAAGAGAGCTGTGTTATAAAGAGAACTGGGTTCTAAAGAGCTGCCGAGTCATTGTGATGGTTCTCTCTTTGTGATGAGGGACCGCAGGAATCACGTTCAGCACTCAATGAGAGTTGGTCTACCATGGGAAATTGGCAAATCATAGGCAGGGCGGAAAAGCAGGTCTATGGGAGATAGGCCTACAGCCAGACATTAGTATAAGCAATGTATGTACAGTTCTTACTTCTGAAACCTCTCAATATTTCTTATATACTGATCAAAAATATACATGCAACATGTAAAGTGTTGGTCCCATGTTTCATGAGCTGAAATAAAAGATCCCAGAAATACGCATAAACAAATTTGTTTACATCCCTGTTAGTGAGCATTTCTCCTTTGCCAAGATAATCCATCAATCTGACAGGTGTGGCATATCAAGAAGCTGATTAAACAGCACGATCATTACACAGGTGCAACTTGTGCTGGGGACAATAAAAGGCCACTCTAAAATGTCACCAAGTTTTGATGGAGTGTGCAATGCTGACTGCAGGAATGTCCACCAGAGCTGTTGCCACGAATGCAATTGCATTTATCGATGGCAATTTGAATGTACGCAGATACCGTGACGAGATCCTGAGGCCCATTGTCGTGCCATTCATCCACCGCCATCACCTCATGTTTCATCATGATAATGCCCCATGTCAGAAGGATCTGTACACAATTCCTGGAAGTTGAAAGTGTCCCAGTTCTTCAATGGCCTGCATACTCACCAGACCATTGAGCATGTTTGGGATGTACGACAGCGTGTTCCATTTAGGGGCATTGGAAGAGGGACAACGTTCCACAGGCCTCAATCAACAGCCTGATCAACTCTATGCAAAGGAGATGAGTCGTGCTGCATGAGGCAAATGGTGGCTACACCACAGACTGGTTTTCTGATCCACGCACCCTACTTTTTTTTAAAGGTATCTGTGACCAACAGACGCATATCTGTATTCCCAGTCATGTGAAATCCATAGATCAGGACCTAATGAATTGATTTAAATGGCCTGATTTCCTAATATGAACATAAAAGTTCCTATGTGTATTGAACATCTGTCAAAATCATTTAGCCATAAAACATAGTTAAGCAAGAACATAAGGTTTAGCGCCTGCGGGCATAAGGTCCACTTGTCTAGCTTCTAGACATGTTTATTGTTTTTTTATATTTATATATTCTGTCTATTTATTTTCTGTTTTTATATTCTGTCATCATCTGCCCATTATTTCAAACATACATCCTCCTACGCACAAATCCTACTCTGTGGAATCGGGAAGTGTCTTTGGACATAAATTCCTCTTCCTTTGGCAACATCTTTACTACAACGCTGTCAGCCCTGGGTCTGGTTCCATTGCTCTCTCCTTACTTTCACTCGTCTTTTGTCAGACTGTGGTGTCAGTCACTTCTTGCAGCCGCGGGTGCCAGAGAGGGTTCTCGACGTCCCATTGTGACATCAGTGATGAGCGCCACTCCAGGTGTGCGCTGACTCCTGCCCAGCTCGGCCCAGAAAGCCTTAATCTGAGCTGGGACGGGACAGGGAGCCGGGAGCTTCGGACCATAGCCGTGTGTGCGGTTCAACGATAAGACCTTCAAATTCAGGAGCCCTCTGCTGTCTTCTTCTCCCTCTATCTTGCCTCCTCCTACTTCCCTTTTATCCCTTCATCCCCACTAAGGGCAGGTGAGAACCTGACGGGATGGCCTGATGGAAAATAAATAAGCCCTGCATTTAAAGGAGTGAATTGCATTTTTCAAACCTTTTTGAAGCAGCAATTTCCGTTTTTCTCCGTGAGCTGTTCGATTAGGAAGAAAACTGCCCCATAATGGAATATTTAATCCATGAACCAAGCCATTGTGAAATTAGAAACTGGGCCTCACAAATATATGGGGGGAATGAACTTGAATCTTTCTGAAAGGTACTGGATGACTGGAGGCTGCTGCTTTTTCAACGACACAGGAAATGCTGCTTACCTATTGATCGCAGTGCAAAGTAGATTTCAATGGGTTGTATTGTCAGCTGCAAATCCCATATATATTTGAGCTTCTGCAAATCCCTGGCTCTTTGCAACAAGGAGGTGAGAATTCATATAGGGATTCCACATCTATGATGCCACTTTTCCTTTTCCATCAATTCATATATTTCCTCTTAAATCCAGGAAGGATTCATTTCAATTGCAGACTACGTAGGCATTTGGAATGGCTTTGACACTAGCTTCACATTGAATCCCTCTCAAATTCTACAGCACTAGTGCCTGTGGTTATACTGTTATGCTGTCATGTCTTTTCTTATTAAATAGAACAAAATCATACACACACAATCCCAGCTCTTACATACAGGCCACTCTTAAACCCATCAGTGTGTGATGTAAAGGGCTCGTCTGGTAACATACACAGTACACTACAAACGTGCCCGTTTAGACAAAAACATACACGCATTCTCCTCGTTAACCTTTGGAGAGGCAGCTGTGTGATTGTTTATGCTCTGTCCCTGTGTGACAGGCAACGCTCAGGGTGATAGAATACCCCATTCACACACGCACCAGACAGCCTCTGTGGTGCCATCTGGTTTCATAGAGGACTTACCCGGTAAGTATCAGTGCAAGGTGAAGAGGTAACATCCCACATTCCCCCCCTCCCGCTCTACCCCTGACATGTTTCTGACCCCCCCCCCCCAAAAAAAATAATAATCTAGATGCATGAGGTTTGAGGTTATTTATTTATCTATTCCAGCCTTCACTTGACAGACTTGACACACTTCTTCCTAACACCAGATGGCAGTGTTAACTCACAGCGCCTGTTTTACACCCTCTTTTTTTCTCTCTCTTGTATAAAACAAAGTAATTGCCTGCAGCACAGTTCAGAAGCTGCAGCTCCGGCTGACGCAGTTCTGGCTGGGCCCAGTCAATCCTTATTCATCACAGGAACACAGTTGCTGCTCTGAGGATGAGGGTTTTAACACGACCTGTTGACAACACCGTTTGTTAGTGTATGCATGTGTGTGTGTGTGTGTGTGTGTGTGGCAGGTGAACCGTGCTGCCATCCAACCCCTTCCTCTTGATATTCATCTATCTAACAACCATTTATAATTCAAAATGAGGAAGCCAGGGATTTTTGGGGCACTCCGAGAGGGGAGTATTTTTTCCCCTGCACCACACAGCAGCAGCAGACTCTGATCGCTCCACTCGGTCTGATCAAAGCTGATGAAAGCGGGAGGAAGTGTTATCGCGCCAGTGTTTGACACCTTCCACGCTTACTGCTGACAGAGAGAGGGGAAGGCCTAATTAATACAGAATTCACTATCGTTCTGCGGGGAGTCAAGTATCTAGATCGGCTCTGATTGTGGGCTATGTGGGAGAATGTGGTGGGTTGGGTTACTGGAGTTACCTGAGGAGATAGAGGATCGGGGTCACTCTAAATGGGGCTCTAGCACCGGCTCCATCAGACACTGGCTGCGTCTCAAATGGCACCCTATTTGCTATGTATAGCACTACTTTATGACCCAGGCCCATAGGGTTCTGGTCAGAAGTAGTGCACTCTTGGCAATAGGTTACCATACGGGACACAACCTATGTCATCCCCCACTCCATTACTGTCAAACTTCCAGCTTGTAGATAGTATGAAGAGGGGCCAAAGAGCATTAGTTACTGAGTGTGTTCAGGGGTTTTGGGTGAACATTTAGGGCATTGGGAGGAGGTATGCATGTCTGGGATTTCATAGATCTGCCCTGGCGTTAATCGGTTGGAAAAATGCATTCCGGAGAGAGAAAGGTGGATGTTGTACTCTTCCAAATCTTTTTGTTGTTTTTGATGCAAATAAGGCCTAACCAGACATGACATTAAGTTTGACTGTATGTCAACAAGAGTGCATGAGATCAATGCATTATTTCTGCAGAAACCCTATTTTAAGGAAGCAATCATTAGTTCAACAGTACTTGGACACCCATTCTCTGTAGACATTGATGTATCCAAACACACGTGTGCTTTGATTCAAATACTCCACAGACCCTTTCAGAAAAGGAAATTATTCAATTTCATCATTTAGCAGACTCTCTTATTCAGAGCAACTTACAGTAGTGAGTGCATACATTTTAATACCTTCTTCATACCGGTTCTTTGTGGGAATTGAATCCACAACCCTGGCGTTGCCAGCACCATGCTCTACCAACTGAGCTACGCAGGGCACAGAAGCATATAAAAATAAGCAACATATTGAAGATAATCAGTAGCTGTCTGACTCTTGCAAAGTGACAAAATGTTTTTAGCTGTCCAATGATTTGGCTGCAGACAATGCACTATTTGATTCAATAGAATGCTGTGGTTGTCATTTATGAAGGATGCAGTACTCTGGCTTCTACAGACCAATCAACCTAGCCGAATATAAAGGAAAGAAAGCCTCAGTGGAGGTTATGTACTGTGTAATGATATTTTTTCATCAAGGCTTCTGTCACTGTACACGCTGTGTGTGTTTGTGGGCATATACAGTGCAATGAATAGTGAAAACACACTGTATGTAAATGCAAGAATCCACCCACGGATGGACGCAGACATGCACGTGGTCACACTCATCCATGTCGCGTGTTGTAGCAAACCATGGTCATCAAGGTGAATCTCAGATCTTAGCTTGGCTGATTGAACCACTGTCAAAGTGACCAGGACCTTGATATGTCCAGAACTCTCCCACTCACAGCCAGAAAACACACAACTATGCTCTATTAAACACACCAAACGACCATGTCTCATAGCCCCTATTAGGCTAAAGTGACTTGTGTCTCCGGTTCCCACAACAACCGGTTCAAAGATTATCTGACAAGTGAGGAAGGAAAGATAATAGGACAAATTCCAAACGCCAGGCCAATTACTGCTTTACAAATCCATCACACTGGGGACTCCCGTGGGACCTGAGCCTCACACTGTGTGCTGAATGAATGACTGGAAATCAATGGTGGCTGTGTGTTCACTGTGGTGGTATGTGGTGGTGTGGAGACCACCAGGGACGGGTCGGTGTGTTGACGTGACCCGGGTCGGTGTGTTGACGTTTCCACCTTACCTGGTTGCACCAAAATGATCCCACCACTCAGAATGACTCGGCTCTTTCTTTGCTACCAGTGTAGTAGACACAAGCCAAGTCTTGGCCTCTGATGGTAGACTCAGCTAGCAATCTACCAATGGTTGATAAGATCCGTTGAATTGTTGAACTCCCGATTACCAGTTTGCTGGGTTTCTTCTTCTTATTGAGCAATCTACCGCTGCATCAAATGTAGATTGTGTGTACTGGTATAGTCAGTGCTACAATTGCAGGTAGAGGATGAATAAAGTGGAGTTAAGGTGTCCATGGAATTATTTATTGCGCACAACGTCAGTGATGGGTTTCCACAGAAAGAACAGGCCGTTCCTCTCTATGCTCTGCAACGTCTGGGTCAAAACACTCCAGCACAGTCTACTCAGAAACTCTATTTCATGTCTCATTCTAGCTTCTCTGACCCGCATTTCCTTGACCTTCGGATGTCTCTTCAAAGGGAAAATACTTGTATTTTTGGAATGAGAGCAATGAGACGTCTGAATACATGATGATTTTCCATTTTCCAATAATGCTGATTTTCCATTTTCCAATAATGTTGATTTCTATTTTCCAATAACTCTCAGTGTAGCTTTCTTCATAGGACAAATTATTAGAAAATGTTGTAATATAATCTTTGATAATCTTTTAGTAATATAATATTTGGTAATCTTTTAGTAATCTAATCTTTGATAATATTTTAATCTGATAATACATGATTTGCCCTCTTTATCAGATAAAAAAAATGGTTTATCTCAGCAACATCAGCTCTGTGCATCACTGAAAACATAGCCATGAGAAACCTCCCCATTTAGTGAAAATATTTCAAACCCATTCCTTTGTCTCTGTGTGCCATGTGTGGTACCTCCCGGTTATATCACACATGACCGTAAAAATGATGCGGTCAGTGCCAAATTTTCACCTAACTAAACTTCCAATTTTCCTGCTACCGAACCTCATCTTAGTATTCCTGCCACCCAATGTGTTATCATTGGAATCCCATAAAGACATTAGTTACTTGACCTTTCCCAGTGACCTTTTTCAATATACTGCCTGAAATAACAAGGTTAATCGAGACAGTTCCTTTACTTGAAACTCAGGTGTTTGGGAGAGGGATTTCCTACTTATTTATGCATCAGAATCATCGCGAAGGATAGGCTGGAAACCAAATGCAGAGCATGTGGCCATGCTCAAAAAAACATGTAAAAAAAAATGGATCTAAATAAACACTAGGTCACAGTGACACTACCATGGATTCAAAATGAAAGACATTTTGAAAAGGGGTTTAGAATGACATGTCAATTCATTTTCATAAAAATAATGACATTATGTTCTGGCACAACTCTAATGAACATGCAATCCAAATAATCATATCTTTCAAGCCATAATATTATTAGTGAGGGTATTGGTGTGATAGTGTCACCAAGTTCATGTCACCATGCTATTTGGCTGTGTGACTCAGAACACTGTGAACACTTACATCACTGCTACTGGGTGCCATTAAAATAATTGAACTACACTTACATCACTGCTACTGGGTGCCATTAAAATAATTGAACTACACTTACGTTCACTTTTCCCTCTTTATACTATATATACCAGTTGTGCTTCCTGTGGTCTGCTTCCTGTTGGGAGGCTGCTCTCAGAAAACCTACTTACATTTTCCATTCAAAGTGATAGAAAGACCGCAGAAAGAACCTTCGGATTACAGCCATTCATCTCTATGGAGGGTCTCAAACAGAGGCGTCATGCCCATAGGGGGCACAATGGCACACGCCCCCTCAGATTTGTTCTATTTTAAACATGGTCAGATGTTAAATGAATTAATACACTCATTTTTAAGCCCCGTTTTATCATCATTATTTATTAAAAAAGATCTGTCTGCTGTATTTTGCTGCAGAGGGGGCACACTTCTCCCGCCCCCCCCCTCTATCCTCAAATACTTCTTGCCACCTCTAAAATAATGGTGTCAAATATGCAGGTTGGGTTCCAAGTTTTTCCTTTCAGTTGCCTTGATGCCCGCCAGCACAAAAAGCTAAATAACAACAACACAATCACTGCATCTGTCAAAGCCGTGTATATAAACAGAAGT
This sequence comes from Oncorhynchus kisutch, assembly GCF_002021735.2. Classification (NCBI taxonomy): domain Eukaryota; kingdom Metazoa; phylum Chordata; class Actinopteri; order Salmoniformes; family Salmonidae; genus Oncorhynchus; species Oncorhynchus kisutch. The sequence goes on along the minus strand of NC_034178.2, from coordinate 9,222,017 downwards.
GGGTGTTGGCGGTGCACTTTCATTATGCTATGCCGTGCTTGGCTGAGTGACGTTTCAAAGCGTTTACGTTCTGCAGGGCTGGGCCTAGAGGTTGACTGGCCTCAAGCAAGAGGTTCTTCATTTTCTCTCCACTGATAAGACCACCTAACTAGGCCTGTCTTTGCTGCTATCCGAACTATGATTATTGTCTTTTTGTCTTTCCTTTCATATTTTTGTTGCCTAATCTCTTTCTTATGTTGTTTGGTCTTGCTGTGAAGCTTCCCGGGCCCTGTGAGTGCCATGCGAACAGCAAGCTTTTGAGTGACGTCTGGCGCTGCCAACCTCACAACGGGGGGCGATCCTTCTCTTCCTCTTGTCACCTTTCATTGACTGGGGCGTGGATAAAGGCAGAGACTGGGAGAGGCACATCAAGGCTCTCAGAGAGGGGGGCACAGATGTTCCGTTGAAGCGCTGGCAGCCATTATCCCTCCTTTTGTTTCAGGCATCTAAAATGATGACTGAATGACACCTGACAGATGAAGCTAGCGGAATAGGAGTCTAAAGGAAATGGCGAAAAATTGCTTGTACGTTCTGCTGTGACAGTGAAAAGGTGAATCCTTCATCGAAATGTCATTTGAGATGGTGTTAATGTGTTTGGAAAAGGGTGCACGTTGTGAATAAGGGGAAATGTATCTTTGGTGAATGATCATGTTAAAGGAAATATCCAGTTAAACTACATTTTTGTCATTTTTTCATTAGTCCACCGTTTCTATTGTTCCAAAATGTTTTACATGTCAGCAGTTCAGTTTTAAGATATAGGATTTTCAAGAAGCGAAGTGTTATTTGCCACATTGTCATGATGATGTGTTTTGCATCATATGATTAATTTTGTATCATGATCATAATGGTAGCAAGTGACATTTTGCTTGAAAATCCTATATCTTGAAAACTTGACTGCTGACATGCAAAACGTTTTGGGAATGTAACAGGGGACTAATGAAACAAAACCAAAATATTGTTTTTGAATGGAGTTTTCCTTTAAATGCCTGGGAACAATTTGGTGTCATGATGTTTTTGAAACAAGTCTGGTCATCAAGAAAGTAAGGAATGAATACCCAGATGCATTTAAGTAATATCAGCAGGGAATCACCTATGTCTGTAGAACAAGAAGGGCCACAAGACAAGTATGGGGTTTCATGAAGCATCTGGGAAATGTATACATGAATCACTCACATATGTCAGGTATGGAATATAATCTCTATACAGTACATGTGCTGTACTGAAGGAAATATTCATCTATAGCCCAACTCAAATACAATTAAAAAAAGAAAGACAGGAGATAACATTAGACTTTAGTTACCCCAACTCCTTTTAGATCAGAGGCCTTACAGGAAGGCCAGGATATACTATACCTGTAGGGAGACACTAGAGAGAGAGATGGGACATAGCCTTTCCTCTCTCCCTTATTGCCATGGCTCCCAGCATGCCTTGTGCCTCTGATGATGACAGAACACTCGGGCGTTCTCCCTGAGGGAAACATCCGTTACCTTTCACACCAGTCACCCTGCGTCTCCGTGTCATCTGTCACCTCAGCCTCCATTAGCAACCGACCATGCACCAAGAAGTTCTGTTTAGTTTTTCTTCGATTGAAAAAACCCAACCATAAAGCCATGTGTACATGCTCCTACCTCCCTGGCAATATAAATAGGTAAATACCGGCATGCAGTAGAACATTCTAGGTGCCGGTACTCAGCTCCAGTTAGCTCCTGGCCAAGTCAAGCACCTCTTTTTCTCCTTATGCTACACCTTGAGATAACACATTCACTTGAAGCTTCTCAAAGCTTGGGAGTTTGGCAGCACTACAGATTCAGCTCTGAAATTTCCAAAACATGTATTCAAGCAGGTGATTAACTGAGAACACACAGGACTTGGTGAACAGTAGTTACTAATGGGATAGAAGTATTACTCCCAAAAGGACAAAAAAATACTATCTTTAAAAGGCGTTTGAAAATGGAACTGAATAGGACAGGATATAGTGAAAGATTTCTTTACCCTGGGCTACCAAAACATAAGCTATACAGGTCCATCGTGGATTTTTATCTACTTAGTGATAAAGGAAAGTGATAACCTTATCACTGTTTCCAGATATTTGTTCTCATTTGCCGGGCCTCATCCATGGCACGTCTGTCAGGCTAGCTGTAATAATGGGCTTTGCAGAAGGGAAAGCAGTCTGGCTGGTTGTCTGAAATCTACAGCACTGGTAAATCTGTTGTCTTGACCGAGTTACTTGTTCATTTGTGTATCATACCTCTATATTATGAGCTATTTAGATTGTTAGTATTATAATGTCCATCTGGTAGTGGACATCAGGACAAGGTGCAAATCTGTCGTTCTGCCCCTGAACAAGGCAGTTAACCCACTGTTCCTAGGCCGTCATTGAAAATAAGAATTTGTTCTTAACTGACTTGCCTAGTTAAATAAAGGTAAAATAAAATAAAAATGTCAGAAGCGAGCTACAATATATTTAGCTTGAAATTAGTCTACATCTGTTTTCTGTACATTTATTTATAGAAAATAGTCTACATATCCACTGAGTCACGGACAATTCCACAAGTGCATGCATATACTCTCAATTTGTCATTAAAAAAATGGGCAAAAAAAACTATTTTCCCTTTTAGGACATCATGAGTGTTCTTTTTGATGGGCTGAGAGAAGGGCTTCAGTGGAGCGGTAGTTTGCCAATTGAAGCTCAAAACAGGGTAGAGTTGAGCAGCTCCATTAGCAAACTCCATCTCAAAGATCAATTTTGCTAAATCAATTAGAATACTCTGTGCACGTCGGTTTCCAAGTAGTAATCTTAATATTTCTCAAATAAGATTGCATTTGTGCAAATCAACAACATACACCCAATTCATAATTATTCCATTATCAACGCTGTGGTTGTTAACTGGGGAACAATTGATTTCACAAGCAGCAGAGAAGCAGGGGAGAGAGGGTAAAGGGAAAATGAACTCAATCTATATTTTGTTATTGTTTTGTATTTTGCGTTACCACGATGTGGCCGGTGACACTTTGCTTCTTGAAAGTCCAATATCTAGAAAACTCCACTGCTGACATGCAAAACATTGTGGGACTGTATCAACAGTGGACAAAAAACACATTCAAATAGTTTTTTTTAGTGTTTTTTCCCTTTAAAGCAACTCAATCTTCTGAGCACCTTTGGCTTCTATGTATTATACTGTATGGCAGAAATTCAATACCCCCTCAGTTACTGAATGTTTTTAAACAGAGTCAAGTGTCTGCATCCCAAATGCTACCCTATTCCTTGTATATAGAACTACTTTTGACCTGAGCCCTAAGGTCCCTAGTCAAAAGTAGTGCACTCAGGTAATAGAGTGCCATTTGGGACTCACGTAAATGTATCCGTGTCTACCGCCACTCTCCCTCTGACTTTGGTCATAAACGATGGAGGTCACAAATGAAAAATATTATTTTCATCATTTGACCAGGCCGTTTTTCCAAATTGCTGTTCTTTGATGCAACAACTTGAAGTGGGGTCCACACATTGCTTTTTGCTTTCTGTTATTTTGTCGGGTGCAGTTTCAGGCCGATGATAACAAGCTGGGAGCTTGGTTCTGCACTGCCCATTTTGGAGTAAGTGCACCTGGTTTTGATGTGAACCGCCAGAACAACAAGTCATTTTGTTGTTCTGGTTCACTGAACACACCATTCTCTATGCTCGCTAGTTGGCCCCAGTGGGGGGGGGGGGGGGGACCTTTGTCTGCTGCACGAAAATAGATACATTCAATCATGACTACAAACTCTCCATTGAATCTTTTAGCATCTTGTGTATTATGGAGAAATGGCACCACTAGGCAAAGATAACAGAGAAGCAACCAATTTTAATATTTGATTGAGTTGTCATCTACCCAACCAAACTTGATGGCCTGCGAGTATAGCTAGAATACATGATGCATATAAGGCATTAATGATGACCTGCAGTATGTAGCATTATAAAGGAAGTTTGAACTACTTATAAGCTACAATGGCCACATAGTCAGTTTTATAAAACATGTGTAATGGATGTTATAAGGCACATGTATTTACCTCCGAATGAGTCAGCAAAAATCTGTAAAGTAAGTGAAATGAAGTTGATCAAATAATCAATCAATCAAGGAAGGCTTGCTGAACCTATTCCCTATTTACAGAATGATTTGTTGACAATCATATGAATAATTGCCACAATGAATGACATCTCGAGGGCTTGGGTAGGAGTGACTCACCCCAAGCTACTACTGTGTTGCCAACCATTGTTATTCAAGCCTCCTAGAAACATCCCATAGACTTTGAATTATTTACATCGAATTAATCCTCTGTTTTGTATCTGAGGCAGATGAAGTATCCTCTGTGTTTTATATGAGGGGCCATATGACCACCAACGTCATTCAACTCAGCGTCCTCTGTGTGTGAGAGTGCTCTCACTCTGCCACACAATCCTCTGAGTGTGTGTGTGCGTGCGTGCTGACGAGTGTGTGTGTTTGCTGACGAGTGTGTGTGTGTGTGCTGACGAGTGTGTGTGCATGTGAGTGCTGATGAAATCACTTCCCACCACATAATGTTGTTTGCCTCCTCTCTCCCCTGCTGCAGACACATCAGCACAGCACAGTAATGTATAGGTACGCCCACACACACACACACACACACACACACACACACACACACACACACACACACACACACACACACACACACACACACACACACACACACACACACACACACACACACACACACACACACACACACACACACAACTCAAGGACAAAAACAAGCATGCCAACACATACATTTGATGTCGGAAGTTTACATACACCGTAGCCAAATACATTTGAACTCAGTTTTTCACAATTCCTGACATTTAATCCTAGTAAAAATCCCCTGTTTTAGGTCAGTTAGGATCACCACATTATTTTAAGAATGTGAAATGTCAGAATAATAGTAGAGAGAATGATTTATTTCAGCTTTTATTTCTTTCATCACATTCCCAGTGGGTCAGAAGTTTACATACACTCAATTAGTATTTGGTAGCATTGCTTAACTTGGGTCAAATGTTTCGGGGAGCCTTCCACAAGCTTCCCACAAAATGTTGGGTGAATTTTGGCGCATTCCTCCTGACAGAGCTGGTGTAACTGAGTCAGGTTTGTAGGGCTCCTTGCTCCCACACAATTTTTCAGTTCTGCTCACAAATGTTCTATAGGATTGAGGTCAGGGTTTGTGATGGCCACTCCAATAACATGAATGTGTTGTTCTTAAGCCATTTTGTCACAACTTTGGAAATATGCTTGGGGTCATTGTCCATTTGGAAGACCCATTTGCGACCAAGCTTTAACTTCCTGATTGATGTCTTGAGATGTTGTTTCAATATATCCACATAATTTTCCTCCCTCATGATACCATATATTTTGTGAAGTGCACCAGTCCCTCCTGCAACAAAGCACCCCCACAACATGATGCTGCCATCCCCATGCTTCACGGTTGGGATGGTGTTCTTCAGCTTGCATGCCTCCCCCTTTTTCCTCCAAACATAACGATGATCATTATGAGAAACAGTTCTATTTTTGTTTCATCAGACCAGAGGACATTTCTCCAAAAACTACGATCTTTGTCGCCAATGTGCAGTTGCAAACCGTAGTCTGGCTATTTTTATGACAATTTTGGAGCAGTGGCTCCTTCCTTGCTGAGTGGCCTGTCAAGATATGTCGATATAGGACTTGTTTTACTGTGGATATAGATACTTTTGTACCTGTTTCCTCCAGCATCTTCACAAGGTCCTTTGCTGTTGTTCTGGGATTGATTTACACTTTTCGTACCAGAGTACGTTCATCTCTAGGAGACAGAACGCGTCTCCTTCCTGAGTGGTATGACGGCTGCGTGATCCCATTGTGTTTATACTTGTGTACTATTGTTTGTACAGATTAATGTGGTACCTTCAGGCGTTTGGAAATTGCTCCCAAGGATGAACCAGTCTACAATTTTTTTTCTGAGGATTTCTTTTGATTTTCCCATGATGTCAAGCAAAGAGGCACTGAGTTTGAAGGTAGGCCTTGAAATACATCCACAGGTACACCTCCAATTGACACAAATTATGTCAATTAGCCTATCAGAAGCTTCTAAAGCCATGACATCATTTTCTGGAATATTTCAAGCTAGTGAAAGGCACAGTCAACTTGGTGTATGTAAACTTCTAACCCACTGGAATTGTGATACAGTGATAATATTCTGTCTGTAAAAACAATTGTTGGAAAAATTACTTCTGTCTTGCACAAAGTAGACGTCCTAACCAACTTGCCAAAACCATAGTTTGTTAACAAGAAATTTGTGGAGTAGTGAAAAACGAGTTTTAATGACCCAAACCTAAGTGTATGTAAACTTCCGACTTCAACTGTACATACACATATAACACTCCCCCCAAATAGCTTTCCACACTGCAGCCCCCAATCTGCAATGTTTAATGCTATGTGATAGCAAACTGACGACAAAGTGCTCTCATTGGAAGAGGGAGGGAGGGAGTTGGCCTGGAAGTCAACCATTCAAAGAAGTTGAAGAAGAGCTCCCCTCTGGTTGTTAGTGGTGGGGAGGCTACCTCTCATGCACTCTGCTTGTCCTGAAAGAAAGACGGTGCCTCAGATGAGAGCAGATTGAATTGAAGCGCCTTCAGAATTGAAGCATTGCCTGTGTACATCAGCACATTCACCGTGTTAGGTTTTGTTTAGGTAGAACTGTCAGTTTCAATCTGGGTTTTTCGTCTGCATTGATTTCTATTTAATGGCTGAGGTAAATAGAACCGTTCAACTCATTGTTTGTGATGCCTCTGTGCTTTGTATATGAACTAATATGAAAGGGAATTGATTTTCTGTGGACACCATGTTCAATGTATTCTAAAAGGCCTGTCTGGTCATTGCTCTGATTCAACTATTTGAAGATGGTGTAGAAAGCCTGAGTTTTTGCTGCTCACATCGACGGATCATTTAAAAGTGCCTGCAAGAGCTTGGGTTAAAAGGGGTTGGAGGCAGTCAAATTAAATTGGGCTTTGGATAAGAATTTAAAGGGATACTTCCTGGTCAGGTCACACTTGCATTGATTCAGTTTATTAGACAATGATGCAATCCTGTACTGCACAGAATTGCACTGCACTATCGGCTGTCCCAAATGGCTTCCTGTGGTCAAAAGTAGTGCACTATAAAGGGATTAGTGTGCCCTGTTGGACACAACCTATGGGTGCCTCTGTATCAGATGAACACAGTCCTTCCTATGAGCTATATGGTTCTTCCTCTTGTCTACAGGCCTATAGCTTTTTGAGTGATTGGACTACTTAAAGTGGTGGGAGTTGATAGCATTTAAATGTCAATAAAATGTACCCTTCACTGTGACACGTTTTTATGAGATGGCTATTATTTGTCAATCCTCGCAAAACATCACATAATTTCCAGATCCATGGGTGAATCGAAGCGTGTTAGGAGGAAGAAACCTGTGACACAGGTAGCAAAGTTACAAATCATCCCTGTTGGCTAGGTGATCGCTGGGTGATGCAATTCTTTTCTTTCTTACTTATTGTCGAGAATCTTGCAAGGCAGGTGTGAAAACTTTCAACTGTATCTTGGCCTGTTCACCACTTCCAACTCTCTATTCTATACCACATCCAACTCTCTATTCTATACCACTTCCAGCTATCTATTCTATACCACATCCAACTCTCTATTCTATACCACTTCCAGCTCTCTATTCTATACCACTTCCAGTTCTCTAATCTATACCACTTCTTGCTCTCTATTCTCTACCACTTCCAGCTATCTATTCTCTACCACTTCCAGCTATCTATTCTATTCCACTTCCAACTCTATTCTATACCCCTTCCAGCTCTCTAATCAATACCACTTCCAGCTCTCTATTCTCTACCACTTCCAGCTCTCTATTCTCTACCACTTCCAGCTCTCTATTCTCTACCACTTCCAACTCTCTATTCTATACCACTTCCAACTCTCTATTCTATACCACTTCCAACTCTCTATTTTCTACCACTTCTAGCTCTCTATTCTCTACCACTTCCAGCTATCTATTCTCTACCACTTCCAGCTATCTATTCTCTACCACTTCCAGCTATCTATTCTATTCCACTTCCAACTCTATTCTATACCCCTTCCAGCTCTCTAATCAATACCACTTCCAGCTCTCTATTCTCTACCACTTCCAGCTCTCTATTCTCTACCACTTCCAGCTCTCTATTCTCTACCACTTCCAACTCTCTATTCTATACCACTTCCAACTCTCTATTCTATACCACTTCCAACTCTCTATTTTCTACCACTTCTAGCTCTCTATTCTCTACCACTTCCAGCTATCTATTCTCTACCACTTCCAGCTATCTATTCTATACCACTTCCAGCTCTCTGTTCTCTACCACTTCCAGCTATCTATTCTATACCACTTCCAACTCTCTATTCTATACCACTTCCAGCTATCTATTCTCTACCACTTCCAGCTCTCTATTCAATACCACTTCCAGCTCTCTATTCAATACCACTTCCAGCTCTCTATTCTCTACCACTTCCAGCTATCTATTCTATTCCACTTCCAACTCTCTATTTTATACCCCTTCCAGCTCTCTATTCAATACCACTTCCAGCTCTCTATTCTCTACCACTTCCAGCTATCTATTCTATTACACTTCCAACTCTCTATTCTATACCCCTTCCAGCTCTCTATTCTCTACCACTTCCAACTCTCTATTCTATACCACATCCAGCTCTCTATTCTCTACCACGTCCAGCTCTCTATTCTATACCACTTCCAGCTCTCTATTCTCTACCACTTCCAGCTCTCTGTTCTATACCACTTCCAACTCTCTATTCTATACCACTTCCAACTCTCTATTTTCTACCACTTCCAACTCTCTATTCTATACCACTTCCAACTCTCTATTCTATACCACTTCCAGCTCTCTGTTCTATACCACTTCCAACTCTCTATTCTATACCACTTCCAACTCTCTATTCTATACCACTTCCAACTCTCTATTCTATACCACTTCCAACTCTCTATTCTATACCACTTCCAACTCTATTCTAATCTACTCTAATCTAAAATGAATCAACCAATCAAACAGAGGAACAAACCATCAGAAAAGAGAGCAGAAGGTGCAACTCCGCTCCTCTACACTACAGAGACTCTAAATACACTGATCATCAGTCTAACCCCAAATATACACCAGCTTAGGGTTGCCTCATTACTATAGCACCTGCTATTTACTGTAGTTGGTGCTAGACATATATGTTGATCCAACACAAAACAATGGTGTGAACAAAAGCTTGCTGTGTTGTGATGTGTTGCGGCTTGGCAGTGTACAGCAGTGTGAACATCCTCATTAATTCTCTCATCATATTAACCCCTCCATTAATCATGGGGTGTCGTCTGTGAACAAAGCACATTAATCAAACCACCCCACCAGGGTCAAAACAACAGGGGAACAAACAGTAGAGTTGTGCTGCTCACGGCGCTCCTCTGCTCCCACACAGCACAGCAGTCCTCTCCTTGGTCCCTAGATGGAGGGAGGAGAGGGAGGTATGGATGGAGGGAGGGAGGGAGGAAACTTAAATAGAACTGTATACAGTATGTATTGGTAATAGGGAGGCGGGGTACAGCAGATGGAGAGGAGAAGAGGAACACAGCACGGCTGGCTGGGCTCAGTCGCCTCTGGTCTGACATAAATAAAAGACGGTTATGGTGACATAAAATAAGCTCGCTTCACATGTGAAACTACCAGAAGGGTTGTTTGCTGGGGGGGGGGGGGGAGTGGGCCGTGGTCGCAGGGCATAAACAAATAAAGAAGGACCTCTTTCCTTTCTGCAAGTAGTGAAATTATTCTGCACACACACACACAAACACACATATGCACACATGCAGACGCCCCCTCAAAGTCACTGTAGTCTCTCTATTATTTTCCCAAACACACTTCTGCACTCAAACACAAAAAACAGCCGCCCCCAACATCACTGTTACCGCTGCAACACACACACACACACACACACACACACACACACACACACACACACACACACACACACACACACACACACACACACACACACACACACACACACACACACACACACACACACACACACACACGCTCCCTGTTATCTTGCTCGTCCTTGTTTCTGTGTGAAACATTTCCCTCTTTTCTGACTCACTGCACCGAGAGTGTACCAGCTGAATGCCCAAGTGTGTGATCATGGCGTAACGTGAAGCAAGGAATGGCGGGAAGCATCAGCAAGTTCTTAATTAGGCTTTGAAAGAAAGACAGAATGCCTGCCAACATATTTAAACAGGGCTGCAGATGGTGCGTTTGAGATTGGTTTGCTGCTACCCTGAGAGCTTGATCTAAACCAAGTTGACCTAGATTTGAAGGGTGTTAAACATTGTCCACCATTCTACTGTTATGTGAACAAACAATACAAACAGACGATAATAACCTATAGTATTGTGTAACTTCCTGTTGGAATTGGAAGAGACAAATGCCTGTGAGTGAATCACACTAAAAGTATTTGATTTATTTGTCATTTTCCAATAGGAAATCTCTTGAGATGCACCATCTCGTTTTCTAGAGTGTCCAAAGAATAATATGGCAACTACTGTCTAATAAAATGTACAATAAAACAATAATGATAATAAAAGTTAATTAACAGTATACAAAAGTTGTACAACTACTAATAGGCCTACGACTAATAAAACAAATGACCTATAATATATACATACATACAGTACTTACATAAATATTTATAAATATCTTCACATGGCGATGTTTCCATTAGTTAAAACACTAACCGTTTGTTCCAAAGATATGAAAAATGTCTTTCTTCAATTCACTGTGATTTTAATGCCCTGATTTCTATAGGCAAATTATTCCAGTCTGTTGGGCCTTTGTATCCTAACGATCTTACACCAACCTTATGATGTACCCTTGGACTTTGCAATTACTTCTGTTGTTGAAAGGAGCAGTGTGAGTCTTGTAAAGTTAGGTGCTCCTTAAAATATACAGGGAAAGTTAAGTTGATACATTTGAAATAAATTGGTACCAATGCAGCTGTCTGCTGTTTGGGAGCCAATTTAGTGTCTCAGACATTGTGCATTGATGTGTGTTTTATAATGGCATCCAATAATTCTTCTGCAAAGATTTTTGTAAATGTAAAGTCTTGGGTTGTGTTTTGATAGATGATGTCATTGTCACGCCCTGTCCATAGAGCAGCTTTTATTCTCTATTTTGGGTAGGCCAGGGTGTGACTAGGGTGGGCATTCTAGTTTCTTTATTTCTATGTTTTCTGTGTCTATGTTTTGGCCAAGTATGGTTCTCAATCAGGGACAGCTGTCTATCGTTGTTTCTGATTGGGAATCATACTTAGGCATCCTTTTTCCTTTGTATTTTGTGGGTAGTTATCTTTGTTAGTGGCACTATAGCCGTTGGAAGCTTCACAGTCGTTACTTTCTTGCTTGTTTTGTTGGCGACATTTATATTAACTAAAGGAAAATGTACACTCACAACGCTGCACCTTGGTCCAGGAAGACGCCTGTGACAGTCACCATAGTCTAGGATAGGAAGCAGTAGTTGGGCTACTGGGGTCTTTATATTGGATACAGTAAAATAATGTTTAGATGTGTATAGTAACCTAAGCTTACAGTTTTTCTAGTATAATCAATATGCTTTCCAAAAGATAATTCCGATATTTCAAACAATCAACACTTTCAATCATTGTTCACTTTTTGAATTGCCAACTGTGGAGTTTATTCGTTGCAGTGTACCAAGCATCATGATATAGGATTTAGTTTGATTTCGTTTGATTTAAAACCAAATTATTAGCTAGAATTTGTTTTTGTAAAACATTAAAATCACATTGGAGAGTTGCTTGTATCTACAAAACATTTGAACCTGGTGTATAGATTACTGTATCATCAGTGTTTAAGTGACCATGTCTATTCTGACATTCGAGGCAATTCATTAATGAACATAGAGAAAAGAAGGGGTCCAATACTGAACCTTGAGGTACACCTCTACTGAGTCCAAGAAGATGTGATTTGTGTCCTTCCTTGAAAACCCATTGTTTTCCATTGCTAAGATATGCATGGATCCAGTTTAATGATCCGTTAGTAAAACCAGTGTTTTGAAGTTTTCCCAGTAAGATAGATCAACTATATAAAATGCTATTGATAAATCAATCAATATGGTACCAGTTAGTTTGCCTTGGTCAGCTGAATAATTTCTATCAATAAGTTTCACTAACGCTGTAGTGGTAGAAAATTTGGGCCTAAATCGAGATTGAAAGGGTGAAATTTCTCAAATATTTTTGTCCACCTTTACGAAGAGGGGTCACTCGGGCACACTAGGGCACATACAGAAGATATTTCACCAGTTGTTAAAGACGCGTTGAATAGATTTGCTCGAGGGTACATTATAAAATTAGCAGACGATTTAATACATTTGGGTTCCAGTCCATCTAGGCCAGCTCATTTATTAATATGTATTTCATTGAGGAGAGGCAGTATATCAGTTGGTTTTTATCTATCTAAAGTTAAATGTCTGGTCTCCTGTTTCCATGTATACCTAGCATTGATGGAATTGCTGGTGAAATTATTATTTGAGGTAACAGATATATGAGAAGAGTTGATTAAACACATCAGGTATATCTGCTGTCTCTTGAATAATATGGTCATTCAGGATTACTTACTGAATATGTTGATTATTTGACCTATTTAAAATGGGTGTATTTCCAGAACCAGAACTTTTCAATTATTTGTAAGACTATCCATATAGAAGGAGGCTTTTTCTATTTCTTAATTTTCTATAAGACTCCCAGTCAGTTGGATCTTGTGTTACTCGGTACTTACAGTGTAACATTTTTACATTGTCTTAAATTAATTCATTTGAGTGGTGCTTTAGGTAGCTTAATTTTCCAAACATCGTAGATGATGGAATGATCACGAAACAGTCTGGAAGAACACCTGCAATTGTAATCCTGTCAGGGCGTGTCACCAAGAGCCAATCTAGCAATGTCCCATACATATTTCCAATCGTTTTTCTATCATTATAACAGAGGATGTATCTAGCCAAGTCTTAGTAAAGTCCCCTAAAATAAACTATTAATTCGACCAATGCATTGAATTAACAGTAGTGATAATGTTTATGGAGTCCACTGGGGAATTGAGTGTAAATGTGACCAATCATCAATGAGTTGTTCTCATGTAGAGATCCTTTAACAAATAAACCTTAAAAATCTAAAGGGACATCTCAGGTGAAATCTTCATAAACAGTAATTTATCGAGGACATAGGTTGCTACTCCCCCACCTCAAGTGCACCTATCAATTCTATATAATACGTAGACCTGGATTTTTAACCATGTCTCTGTAATTATTAATATATGAGGATTATGAGTTTCTAGCCATGCTCTGAGCATGTCTATTTTGGGTACCAGGCTACGAATGTTTGCATGTATAATTTCCAAGCCTTTTAGTACTCTGTTAGTCTATCTGAACTAGACGTGAGTAAATAATAACACGTTTAATTCAACAAAATGAATGCATCGCTTGACAGCAGATGATGTTCAGGAGGTGTCTTATCTGATTAAGTTCAGATGCTGCAGGGCTTGCAGGCCTTCGTGCTCTCTAAAAATAGATCTCTAGCTGAGCTCCCGGGATTTGCTCAGCTCTGTTCTGGAACTCTGTTGTAGTTCTGTTGGATGGGACCTGTGGATGCTCTCCTGGATGCTACTGTAGCAATACTCTCCCTTTTTGGTAGATGGCGTGGGTTTGCTTATCCTTTTCTCAGGCTGCTTGTGTTTTCAAAGGGGTTTGGGTGTTGCGTTGCCTTGGCTTAGAGTCCCTTTTGAGGTTGTTCATGGTTGGTTGGTCTTCTGATGTCACTATGATTGTGTAACCTTCTTTCCAAAGCGGTGTCCTTGAGAACCTTTGCAAAGGCTCTCTTCCCTTCTCTGTTAATGTGGATGTGATCTTGAAGAATGTCCTTGTGATGTGCTATGTGCACAGTCTGAATCAGAGCACAGTTATGACTCTCTGATGTATATATGTTCTGGGAAGAAGAGTGGAGACAATGATTTTGGCTCTGGCGTAGGCCTGTGTGGCTGTTAAAGCCATCCGGGTCGGAGCCTTGGCTACATCCACCCTGCCTGTGCTGATATTATTTGTCCCTGTGTGGAGAATTATGTGGGTCGGTGCTCCGTCTCTGCTCTGCCAGGAATCTAAGGGCAGACTGCGTAGCTGGGCACCAGCTCTTCCTCACTCGTCTCCTTGGGAACAGCCGTCTTCCATCAAGGTATTTTCCGTTGTAGTCACACAGGATGACAATGTTTGTCCTCTGTCTGTTGCTCTGGCTGTGTGCTGCTGTTGTGGGTGGTGTCTGGATTGATGGTCTCCATGGGGCAGGGGTTGAGAATGTGTGTTAGTGGAGGGGATGTTGGATGTGTGGCTGTCAATGCAGGGTGTTGCACGAGTGTCAGTGGTCTGGTTGTGGGTCTGTGTGTGTTTGTGTATGTGCGTGGGTGTCTGTCTTCAGGGTGGAGAGCAGGATGGTCCTCATCTCTTCCAGCTGTCTCTCCAGGGACTAGCTGTTCTACTCCCTCCTGATGAGTTCCTCCATCGTGCGGTTCAGCTCCATCTGCAGATCCTGGTTTGCCACTTAAACCTGCCTTACAGCATAGCTCATCTGATGTATCTGTGCTGTCAGCTGGTTGCAGGTCTCTAGGTCAGGTCTGGTTGTTGGAGTTGCTGGAGATGGACTTGTTCATTGAAATGGTGTAGTCTCTCTGTTGTTCAGCCAGGCTGTCTTTCAGAGCGTTGACTCTGGGGGAGTGGAATGAGGAGGTGGGGAGTGGTATCCTGTTGTTGTTTCTGATGTTGACACATCTTCATGTGTAGCCTTCACTGCTCCTCCTGTTTAAAGTGCTCTGTGGACGTTTTAAGTGTTGGGAACGTCCTTTTGAACTCCTCCACGTTGCTCTCAGGACCATTTTTGCTCCATTGTTATAAATGTTAACTTCAGTCTCCCTGTTCTCCCTCCACAGGGATATGTCTGCCTTTGCAGATGCCACCCTTCCTGTTATAGGGTAGGGCAGCAGTGATGGAAGAGTTCCAGGCTGTAGGGTGAAGAAGAGCAGGTTGCATCTCACTCTCCTCTCTTCAGGTCCACTGAAGTCAATCAAAAGCGTCTCTGAGTTGTCTCTCAGGATCTTCTCTTTCACTTGCTTCTTTGCTGTTGTAATATATTTAGGGTATTTCATTTAGACCCCCTTGTTTGTATTTTCAAATGATGCACCTGGGTCTGCATGGCTGGCTAGAGCCTAGGTAAAAAATAACAAGGTTAAGACAACATAATAATTCCACGCGGAAGCATTAGAAAAATAAACAAATTCATAGGACTAGCACTATTGATAACTACTAGCGCCGTTGCTAACTAGCAATGCTGGTCCCATGAATTGCGAAGAGTTACGGGAAATTATAACCCTGTTGCCTTAACCTTGTAATCTCCTACCTAGGCTATAGTCCCAGTTGGTGTTAGATAGAACATTGCGGCCCCACCCGCCTGTTGGGAAAACAACCTGTGGTTACCTAGGTTACCCATTGTCTCACAGCTAAAACCTAACATTTCTCAAACCCGATTTTCTTTTTGTCTGCTTATTTTAGTTAATTACAAAACTTAATTTTAAGAAAAGTAAAACATGTCTAAAGATTACTTTTCAACATTGCCTGTTCCTGAGTGTTTTCACTACTTAGAAATGTTTTATATTGTAGTGCTTCCCTCATGCTCCTTTTCATGACGTTGCCAGCAGCAATGTGAGTGCTAGCTAGCTACTGACAAGAACATTAAGCTTCCCAGACCAAACAACACTAATAAACGTGCTATACAGCTACAAGTAGTGAGTGGAGTAACAAATTAACTATACCAAAGTTAAATTTCTTAACTGTGATGAAATGTTTTCCACACACATACAGTGTCAAGAAAAAGTATGTGAACCCTTTGGAAATACCTGGATTTCTGCATAAATTGGTCCTAAAATTTTATCTGACTTCATCTAGGTCACAACAATAGACAAACACAGTCTGCTTAAACTAATTACATACATACAATTATAAGTTTTCATGTCTTTATTGAACCACTGTGTAAACATTCACAGTGCAGGGTGGAAAAAGTATGTGACCCTTGGATTTAATAACTGGTTGACCCTCCTTTGGCAGCAATAACCTTAACCAAATGTTTTCTGTAGTTGCGGATGAGACCTGCGCAATGGTCAGGACAAAATTTGGAACATTCCTCTTTACGAAACCGTTTCAGTTCAGCAATATTCTTGGGATGTCTGGTGTGAACTGCTCTCTTGAGGTCATGACACAGCATCTCAATTGTGTTGAGGTCAGGACATATTTTCTTCTGCTGAAGCTATTCTGTTGTTGATTTACTTCTGTGTTTTGGGTCGTTGTCCTCTTGCATCACCCAAATTTTGTTGAGCTTCAGTTGGCGGACAGATAGCCTATCATTCTCCTGCAAAATGTCTTGATAAACTTGGGAATTCATTTTTCCATCAATGGCCCCGAGGCAGCAAAGCAGCCCAGAACCATGATGATCCCTCCACCAAACCTTACAATTGGGATGAGGTTTTGATATTGGTGTGCTGTGCCTTTTTTTCTCCACACATAGTGTTGTGTGTTCATTCCAAACAATTCAACTGTAGTTTCATCTGTCCACAGAATATTTTGCCAGTAGCGCTGTGGAACATCAAGGTGAACTTGTGCAAACTTCGGACGTGCAGCAATGTTTTTTTGGACAGCAGTGGCTTGTTCTGTGGTGTCTTCCCATGAACACCATTCTTGTTTAGTATTTTACGTATCGTAGACTCGTCAACAGAGAAGCTAGCATGTTCCAGAGATTTCTGTCAGTCTTTAACTGACAGTCCACTCTAGGATTCTTCTTTGCCTCATTGAGCATTCTGTGCTGTGCTCTTGCAGTCATTTTTGCAGGATGGCTACTCCAAGGGAGAGTAGCAACAGTGCTGAACTTTCTCCATTTATAGACAATTTGTCTTACCGTGGACTGATGAACATCAAGCCTTTTAGAGATACAGTGCCTTGCGAAAGTATTCGGCCCCCTTGAACTTTGCGACCTTTTGCCACATTTCAGGCTTCAAACATAAAGATATAAAACTGTATTTTTTTGTAAAGAATCAACAACAAGTGGGACACAATCATGAAGTGGAATG
The DNA here is from genome assembly GCF_002021735.2 of Oncorhynchus kisutch. NCBI lineage: Eukaryota > Metazoa > Chordata > Actinopteri > Salmoniformes > Salmonidae > Oncorhynchus > Oncorhynchus kisutch. The sequence goes on along the minus strand of NC_034178.2, from coordinate 9,204,725 downwards.
ACATTTATTGGATATTTCAAACTTTTTTAACAAATGAAAAACTGAAAAATTGGGCGTGCAAAACTATTCAGCCCCTTTACTTTCAGTGCAGCAAACTCTCTCCAGAAGTTCAGTGAGGATCTCTGAATGATCCAATGTTGACCTAAATGACTAATGATGATAAATACAATCCACCTGTGTGTAATCAAGTCTCCGTATAAATGCACCTGCACTGTGATAGTCTCAGAGGTCCATTAAAAGCGCAGAGAGCATCATGAAGAACAAGGAACACACCAGGCAGGTCCGAGATACTGTTGTGAAGAAGTTTAAAGCCGGATTTGGATACAAAAAGATTTCCCAAGCTTTAAACATCCCAAGGAGCACTGTGCAAGCGATAATATTGAAATGGAAGGAGTATCAGACCACTGCAAATCTACCAAGACCTGGCTGTCCCTCTAAACTTTCAGCTCATACAAGGAGAAGACTGATCAGAGATGCAGCCAAGAGGCCCATGATCACTCTGGATGAACTGCAGAGATCTACAGCTGAGGTGGGAGACTGTCCATAGGACAACAATCAGTCGTATATTGCCACAAATCTGGCCTTTATGGAAGAGTGGCAAGAAGAAAGCCATTTCTTAAAGATATCCATAAAAAGTGTAGTTTTAAGTTTGCCACAAGCCACCTGGGAGACACACCAAACATGTGGAAGAAGGTGCTCTGGTCAGATGAAACCAAAATTGAACTTTTTGGCAACAATGCAAAACGTTATGTTTGGCGTAAAAGCAACACAGCGCATCACCCTGAACACACCATCCCCACTGTCAAACATGGTGGTGGCAGCATCATGGTTTGGGCCTGCTTTTCTTCAGCAGGGACAGGGAAGATGGTTCAAATTGATGGGAAGATGGATGGAGCCAAATACAGGACCATTCTGGAAGAAAACCTGATGGAGTCTGCAAAAGACCTGAGACTGGGACGGAGATTTGTCTTCCAACAAGACAATGATCCAAAACATAAAGCAAAATCTACAATGGAATGGTTCAAAAATAAACATATCCAGGTGTTAGAATGGCCAAGTCAAAGTCCAGACCTGAATCCAATCGAGAATCTGTGGAAAGAACTGAAAACTGCTGTTCACAAATGCTCTCCATCCAACCTCACTGAGCTCGAGCTGTTTTGCAAGGAGGAATGGGAAAACATTTCAGTCTCTCAATGTGCAAAACTGATAGAGACATACCCCAAGCGACTTACAGCTGTAATCGCAGCAAAAGGTGGCGCTACAAAGTATTAACTTAAGGGGGCTGAATAATTTTGCACGCCCAATTTTTCAGTTTTTGATTTGTTAAAAAAGTTTGAAATATCCAATAAATGTCGTTCCACTTCATGATTGTGTCCCACTTGTTGTTGATTCTTCACAAAAAAATACAGTTTTATATCTTTATGTTTGAAGCCTGAAATGTGGCAAAAGGTCGCAAAGTTCAAGGGGGCCGAATACTTTCGCAAGGCACTGTACTTTTGTGACCCTTTCCAGCTTTATGCAAGTCAGCAATTCTCAATCTTAGGTCTTCTGAGATCTCCTTTGTTCGAGGCATGGTTCACATCAGGCAATGCTTCTTGTGAATAGCAAACTAAAATTTTGTGAATGTTTTTACAGGGCAAGGCAGCTCTAACCAATATATCCAATCTCTTTTCACTGATTGGACTCCAGGTTAGCTGACTCCTGACTCCAATTAGTTTTGGAGAAGTCATTAGCCTAGGGGTTCACATACTTTTTCCAAAACTGTGAATGTTTAAATTATGTATTCAATATAGACAATAAAATTACAATAATTTGTGTGCTATTAGTTTAAGAACACTATGTTTGTCTATTGTTGTGATCAGGTCAAATTTGATGACCAATTTATGCAGAAATCCAGATAATTCCAAAGGGTTCACATACTTTTTCTTGCCACCGTAGCTACGTGTGGCCTACTTGGACACGGGTCCCCACATTTCCCACTCTCCCACGCCGAATAGCCTGAAGACACAGGGCTCTTCTCACAGGCTCTGTTTCCCTAATTGGGAGCTTTGCTAACCGTAGCTTGGGATTTTTGACCTCGTTACAGGTTAAGGTCCAGGCTCTTACTGGGCCATTCAAGGACTTTCAGAGACTTGTCCCGAAGCCACTCCTGCATTGTCTTAGCTGTGTGATTAGGGTTGTTGTCCTGTTGGAAGGTGAACCTTCACCCCAGTCTGAGGTCGTGAGCCCTCTAGAGCAGGTTGTCATCAAGGATCTTTCTGTACTTTGCTCCGTTAATCTTTCCCTTGATCCTGACTAGTCTCCCAGACTCTGCCGCTGAAAAACATTCCCATAGCCTGATGCTGCCTCCTCCATGCTTCAACGTAGGGATGGTGCAAGACATTGAGGCCAAAGGGTTAAATCTTGATTTCATCAGACCAGGGAATTGTGTTTTTGGCAAACTCCAAGCGGGCTGTCATGTGCATTTTACTGAGGAGTGGCTTCCGTATGGCCACTCTACCATAAAGGCCTGATTGGTGGAGTTCTGCGGAGATGGTTGTCGTTCTGGAAGGTTCTCCCATCTCCACAGACGAACTCTGGAGCTCTGTCAGAGTGACCATTGGGTTCTTGGTCACCTCCCTGACCAAGGCCGTTCTCCCACTATTGCTCAGTTTGGCTGCATGGCCAGCTCTAGGAAGAGTCTTGGTGGTTCCAACCTTCTTCCATTTAACAATGATGGAGGCCACTGTGTTCTTGGGGACCTTCAATGATGCAATTTTGCTCTGACATGCACTGTCAACTGTGGGACCTTATATAGACAGGTGTGTGCCTTTCCAAATCATGTTCAATCAATTGAATTTACCACAGCTGGACTCCAATCAAGTTGTAGAAACATTTCAAGGATGATCAATGGTAACAGGATTCCCCTGAGCTTAATTTCAATTCACATAGCAAAGGGTCTCAATACTTATGAATACTTATGTATTCATTATTATTACGTGAATGTCAACTCAGATAATGGCTTGGTCCTTCATTATGACATCAGCATGTGTTCAACATGTGTTCCGAGCTTGTTTTTTAAATATTTTGCTAATGTTAATAGCACATTAGCTTTCTGGATTTTTCTTCTTTTTTTCTTTAAGGTTCTTAGTCTCACCATCCCTGCTTCTGCCCCCGAGGTTTATGATTTTATGACAGCTATTGTTTTTCGTATTCGGTAAAAAAAAAGAACAATTCTCACAATTTTCAAGATCTTTTTCAGGAACTCATTTTGCTTGCTGCCAGTTGCCTAGCAACAAAATTGTATGATGGTTTCAAAGTAATCCTGAGAAATGATTGCTTGTTGAGGAGCCCATTAACTGATTAGCTTGCATTAAGAAAACCACTGAGGTCCACTAGTGGCTTTCAGTTTGCCTGAAGCATACCTATGGCATTGAGAGAGGAGGCAGAAAAACTTGCTGAAGTGCAGAAGCACCTTAGGGGAGAGAGATTCCACTTACTCATAATCCCCAGATGGACAGAACCAGAGCCCATTAAATGTATTAAATGATAAAGGTTTTATCTAAGAGAGAAAGCCACCTCCTCTAGAATATTATGTGAAACCTTAGACTGGAGCTCAGGTGGTGAAGAGAGGAAGAGAAAGTTGGATACCTTGTAACCTCAACCTGGATTAATGGGAACCGAGGGGCAGCCTCACTCATAAATGTAGTCAAGCAACGTTGCATGCTGATGTAAGATCCGGTTATGAATGTAACCATGGTTATCTGAAGGAACAGAGTGAGACATGACTAGAGTGATGTAAACAGAGCCTATAAAAAGTAGGCTGAGCTCACAAACTTTCATGACATCTCCCCCTGAACCCCAATGGATATGTACAGTACAGCATGTTGGTGTCAGAAGTTGTAATGGGAAAATGCACCTCCATGTCCACCTCAGTGATACAGTACATTCCACTGTTAGATGTATGTATAAACCCTCTGCTGGGATGGTAATTTACTTTGCATAATAGTCATCTGTTTCTTTATTAAAGAACCAAAGGTTGACCAGAGGCGAGGCCACGACTTTTAATTGTATCTCCACTACACCAGTTAATATTAGTCTTTTTTTTCCTCTCCCTGGAATGTACACATCTTGTACAAGACTTTCCTCCCCTGCTTGTGTTGATCCCTTTGTGTGAAGGTTATGAACCACTAGGAAAGTATATAAGAACATTATTACTTGAGCAAGAGTTAGAGAAGCCCAAGCTTTTACACCTCCCCTAAGCATGTGAACCACAAGGCTTCTGGCAGCGTTGAGATACACGGTAGCTGAAGGTCAGAGTGGGCTTATCAAAAGGCAACTGTAGACTAGTTCAGAGAAAGATACTTCATAGCATTGGGCCACTGTTGCCTCCTCTTGTTCCTACTTTTTGACAAGTCTCTCAGAATCGACTGTGGATAATTGAAATGTTCTATTCAGGTCATGTCAAAGTATGCTTGAATAAACTATTTACCGTCTTCCGATTCATTTCAAATCTGGCTGAAACATTCCATTCTCTTCAGTGTGCTTCACTCAGTTTATAGAATGCAGAAAATCCTTGTCCTTGGCATCTCTTTTTCCTTTGAGGAAGGAGCCAAAGGAATAACCATTTACAATGTGCTGAGTGATGAGGTATTTACACATATGCAAACGGAGGACATTTTTGGTGAAAGGCTTGTAAGTTATGACTTCTATCCAATTCATCAAGCTAGTTTTGTTTGGTTGATGTATTTTTCTGCATCCAACATGACAAACATGTTACAGTTGTATACACAGATGCAAAATAGACTAATCAATGCATGCATTTGCACTTTTTGGAGTGTGATTTAGCAGCCTGCAAGAAACGTCTCACAAATTGTCCACCTGCTTACTTTTTTACCTGATAAATATTGTACACTGTACAAAATATTTAGGCTGAGCTCCACAAAGCAATAGACAAAGTCTGATTTTATGAATATTAGCCATTGGTTATCACTGACATGTCATTAATTGGTCAAAACAATTATCTGGGTGTATTGGGTACAACCTCCACCAATACTCATGTTCATTTTCCCCCAGGTTAGTTCCTTGCAAGAGCTAGCTATAGCACTAATGTAGGCAATACCAACATCTGTAAGACTACGTTTACACAGGGAGCCCAATTCTGAACTTGCTTTGCACTAATTGGTCTTTTGACCGATCACATCAGATCTTAAATAATTGACTCCTGTTTAAGTCCCAGAGAGAGAGAGAGAGAGAGTAATGGTTTTCTTCCGTTGAAGGAGAGGCGGATCAAAATGCAGGTGGTTAGTGTAATATAGAGACGATAAACGAGAACACTACAAAATATACAGTCCTATCTGGTGCAATGACACAAAGACAGAAGACAAATCACCCACAAACCCCAACACAAAACAAGCTACCTAAACCTATAGGGGAGCGTCTGGGTGGGCATCTGTCCGCGGTGGCGGCTCTGGCGCTGGACGTGGACCCCACTCCACCATTGTCTTTGTCCACCTCCTTAGCGTCCTTTGAGGGGTGACCCTCGCCGCCGACCTTGGCCTAGGAACCCTAACAAAGGGCCCCACTATACTGAGGGGCAGCTCAGGCCTGAGGGGTAGCTCAGGACTGAGAGGTAGCTCAGACTGGTTAATGGCTCTGGCAGCTTCTGGCTGACTGATGGCTCTGGCGGCTCCTGGCTGACTGGCGGCTCTGGCGGATCCTGGCTGAATGGCGGCTCTGGCGGCTCCACGCTGACTGGCGGCTCTGGCAGCTCCACGCTGACTGGCGGCTCTGGCGGCTCCACGCTAACTGGCGGCTCTGGCGGCTCCACGCTGAATGTCGGCTCTGGCGGCTCCACGCTGACTGGCGGCTCTGGCGGCGCATGACAGACTGGCGCCTCTGGCGGCTCATGACAGACTGGCAGCTAATGACAGACAGGAGACTCTAGCAGCTCTGGACAGACGGGAGATTCTAGCAGCTCTGGACAGACGGGAGACTCTAGCAGCTCTGGACAGACGGGCAACCCTCGCCGCCGACCTTGGCCTAGGAACCCTAACAAAGGGCCCCACTATACTGAGGGGCAGCTCAGGCCTGAGGGGTAGCTCAGGACTGAGAGGTAGCTCAGACTGGTTAACGGCTCTGGCAGCTTCTGGCTGACTGATGGCTCTGGCGGCTCCTGGCTGACTGGCGGCTCTGGCGGATCCTGGCTGACTGGCGGCTCTGGCGGCGCATGACAGACTGGCGCCTCTGGCGGCTCATGACAGACTGGCAGCTAATGACAGACAGGAGACTCTAGCAGCTCTGGACAGACGGGAGATTCTAGCAGCTCTGGACAGACGGGAGACTCTAGCAGCTCTGGACAGACGGGCAACCCTCGCCGCCGACCTTGGCCTAGGAACCCTAACAAAGGGCCCCACTATACTGAGGGGCAGCTCAGGCCTGAGGGGTAGCTCAGGACTGAGAGGTAGCTCAGACTGGTTAACGGCTCTGGCAGCTTCTGGCTGACTGATGGCTCTGGCGGCTCCTGGCTGACTGGCGGCTCTGGCGGATCCTGGCTGACTGGCGGTACTGGCGGATCCTGGCTGAATGGCGGCTCTGGCGGATCCTGGCTGAATGGCGGCTCTGGCGGCTCCACGCTGACTGGCGGCTCTGGCGGCTCCACGCTGACTAGCGCCTCTGGCGGCTCCACGCTGACTGGCGGCTCTGGCGGCTCCACGCTGACTGGCGGCTCTGGCGGCTCCACGCTGAATGGCGGCTCTGGCGGCTCCACGCTGACTGGCGGCTCTGGCGGCTCATGACAGACTGGCAGCTAATGACAAACAGGAGACTCTAGCAGTTCTGGACAGACGGGAGACTCTAGCAGCTCTGGACAGGCGGGAGACTCTAGCAGCTCTGGACAGACGGGAGACTCTAGCAGCTCTGGACAGACGGGAGACACTAGCAGCTCTGGACAGATGGGAGTCTCTAGCATCTCTGGACAGACGGGAGACTCTGATGGCGCTGGGCAGACTGGAGACTCCGGCAGCGCTGGAGAGGAGGAAGGCTCTGGCAGCGCTGGACGGAGGAGCTCTGGCGCCTCAGGACTGAGGGGCTCTGGCACCTCTGGACTGAGGGGCTCTGGAGCCTCTGGACTGAGGGGCTCTGGCGCCTCTGGACTGAGGGGTTCTGGCGCCTCTGGACTGAGGGGCGGAAGCTCTGGCAGCGCCGGACAGGCGGGAGACTCCGGCAGCGCTGGAGAGGAGGAAGGCTCTGGCAGCGCTGGACAGAGGGGCTCTGGCGCCTCTGGACTGAGGGACTCTGGCGCCTCTGGACTGAGGGGAGACTCCGGCACTGCCAGACAGGCGGAAGACTCCGGCAGCTCTGGAGAGTATGAAGGCTCTAGCAGCACTGGACAGGCAGGAGCACCTGTAGCCAAAGAACGGAGAGAGCCTGGTGCGGGGTGCCGGCACTGATGGTACCGGGCTGGGGACACGCACCTCAGGGTGAGTGCAAGGAACAGGACACACCGGGTTGTGAAGGTGTACTGGAGACCTGGTGTGTATAGCCAGCATCAAATCCTCCGGAACTCCAACACAAGTTTCAGGCTGAGTACGAGGAACTGACACAGGTGGCATCGGACAGCTAACACGCTCCTCAGGGTGAATGCCATGCATACTACGCCAAACCAACAGCTCTCTCTCTACTCTGTCCAATACCTCCTCAACATTCCCAGACGCACACCTCAACTTCGCCGACTGCTCTGATTGCATCCATGGCTCCTTTCGATAAACAGGGGGAGTTGGCTCAGGTCTGACTCCTGACTTTGCCACACTCTCGGGCTTCCAGCCGCTCTACCATGCTAGCTCCTCATAATGCCGCCTCTCTGCTTTCGCTGCCTCCAGCTCTGCTTTGGGGCGGCAATATTCCCCTGGCTCTGCCCAGGGTCCTTTCCCGTCTAGGATCTCCTCCCAAGTCCATTTCTCCAAATAGTGCTGCCTCTCCCGCTGCTGCTGCTGCTGCCTCTCCTGCTGCTGCTGCTGCTGCCTCTCCTGCTGCTGCTGCTTACCACGCCACTTGGTCCTTTTGTGGTGGGTGATTCTGTAACGGTTTTCTTCCGTTGAAGGAGAGGCGGACCAAAATGCAGCATTGTTAGTGTTCAACATGTTTAATATAGACGATAAATGAGAACACTACAAAATACAAAACAACAAACGTGAAAACCAAAACAGTCCTATCTGGTGCAATGACACAAAGACAGAAGACAATCACCCACAAACCCCAACACAAAACAAGCTACCTAAATATGGTTCCCAATCAGAGACAATGACTAACACCTGCCTCTGATTAAGAACCATATCAGGCCATACATAGAAACGGACAAACTAGACACACAACAAAGAATGCCCACCCAGCTCACGCCCTGACCAACACTAAAACAAGGAAAACACAACAGAACTATGGTCAGAACGTGACAGAGAGACCTGTGTTTGTGAGGTAAAATCTCTTTCATTGGCACATCAAAATAAAGCACAATCAGACAAATATAAGCATTTAAAGTAAAAACTTTCAAATTGATCATATGTAATAAAAATAGTAAGACTATGCGTGGTCATTTAAATTGATCAGTAAAGACAGAAGTGAATGGCATGACAGAGGAATGAGGTCAACCGTGTACATGGGGAAAGATTGTGTGTAGACAGAATACAGGACTAAGATAGTATTGCTTTCCATACATACTTCAAGTCTTACATTATACGGTATATCCACTGCTGAAGGTGGTACATTTATGCAGATTTTGTATATTGTTGGTCATGTGGTGTCAACCTGTTATGCTCTCAAAGCTACTCTGTGGGGATTTTGGGGAGTGGGCAGGATCTATCTAGACTTCAGAGGGAACTAAACTTCTCTTTCTCTTCCACCCTCTCTCAGAAGAGTTCATACGGTGTCCTTTGCGACCGCAGAGACGCATTGCCTTGACTCAGTTTGGGAGAGATTACATTTGCGTTTTGTGCTGTGTGTCAATGAACAAATGTGTGTCATTAATTTCTGTGGCTGGCCGATGGCAATTTCCGCTGTGGTGGATAACTTCTGGTAATGAAGCGATCCGTTGGACTATGAGGTCGTAGGCTAAGGCACATTAGCATTGAATACCAAAGCTTTTGCATTTGGGCCTGTGTGGCTCAATTGGTAGAGCATGGCATTTGCAAAGGCAGGATCATGGATTTGATTACTGCTGGGGCCATCCATACAAAAATGCATGCAGGCACGACTGTAAGTTGCTTTGGAACAATGTGACTGCCAAATGGCATACATATAGTGTATATTTCAAAGTATCTTGTCTGTTCTATGTGGCTATCAGGGAAATACATTCTGGCATTTTAAATGTGATGAATACCAACATTGAATGTTCTGGATAGTGTATATCAAATGTCAATAGTCAGACTATGCTTAATTATTGCCAATACTATAATAACCTTGGTGCATTTTATTACTGTAAAGGATTTCATTCATCTTTGTTGATATTAATCAACACAAGTGTATAGTATTTTCATGGATTGACAGGTAAGGAGAGCTACAAAGTGTATAACAACTGATGAATTGGAATGATCTTTTCCATCCAAAGAGTATAAAAGAAGTATCATTTCTGACAGTTCTTTTAATAGATTCAGCTTGCTTTTATTTACTTGACTGATAGTGTAGGATGTATATTTGAGTTAGCGCGATTATAAATTAAACAATACCTTGAAATATCTGTGAATTTCATATTTAATATGAAAAAGTACAAGACAATCTAAATGTAGGAGTAAATAGTATTATTATTAGTTCGTACTATTGCCATTGTCTGTCCTTCATTCAAAAAAATCCTTATCGCTGGTAGACAAATTCTTTACCCACAGTCTACTCTAGTAATCCTCAAATACTTTAAGAACTTGGTGGTTAAATGCTTTATCCGGCACACTGAGAAGATCCTACGTTAGAGTCCTAAGTTTGAATACCTTGTTTTGGATACCTTGTTTTGAATACCTTGTTTTGAATACCTTGTTTTGAAGACCTCGCATGATTGTTAAAGTAACGTGTTTGTTGTTTTGAGTGTTAGTGTGTGTTGGTTGTTAGCAGAGTCGTTCCCACATTTGTGTAAATCTGCCAAGTCTTCCCATTTCTGTCAAATGCTGAAATACATTTGCACCCACTCACCACATTTAAGGAGGATCACACGTTATGTTGTGGCAAAACATGTAAAATATTCAATAGGATTTCACAGGCAAAAGCCATTCCGAACTAGTAATGGATGCAGTTGTATGTTACAGATTTTTAGATGGGGTGAAAGAAATCCCAGTCGGGACCTTAGTACTAGTTTCCCCTGTAGAGGCATAACAGAAAACCCACTGCTTTCTGACGTGTCAATCGTGGTATTTTCTTTAGCATATAACATATTGATGTGTCGTAGTCACCTCTACACAAAGTATGCAACCCAATTATTTAGTGAATGCTTGGGATGTCTGCTTGGCATGTCAGTGACACATTTCTAGAATTGATTAAGCGCCTTAAAGGACAAATGACCCCAGTTGATCACAGTAGGCTACACATGAACCTACCCGGTACTCTCTATTACACCTAGCATGTTTCAGAAATATTTAGCCTGGCAATGTTGTGATGCCCTCTATATAATATACAGCAACACATTCATTCCCAGGGGTCTTCACGACTCCACCCTATACCCACGTAACCACATAGACCTATGAGTTTGACTTATAAACGGTATAATTTCCTACGACCTACTCTCAAGCTGAAAAAGGGCACCATTCCATTACCGTGCATAGAGAGCTTAGCTGGTTGGATAAGACGTGTTGATGTTGCCTCTGGCAAGACAGGTATTATGGACACTTTGATCTGTTACTCCTACTCCATTCACAACCTTGTCCTAGTGGTATGGTAATGCTGTACACTGAAGTTGCTTCACATTAAAATATTATTCATATTGTGTACAGTAATTTCTGAGAAGACCTGGGGCCTGTGGGTACTCGTGCCGCAATGTTAAAATCAACCACATATTCCTTGACTATTCATTGATGTCTGTTTTCAGTGCAGCCACCAATAACTTTGATGATCAATCAAACTGGCTGATAAAAAGTTAAGAATCATCTTAGTCTAATTTGTATTTTTCGTATTACCCTATCAATATTTGATTGTTGTTGATCATGATGCACCTGCAAGCCATTTGTGGGATTGGAAACAAAATGTCAGCTACTGCAGTAGACCTCCCTACAATAGCACCACCCTCGAGGCAATAGCACCGCCCTCGTTCGCATGGCGCTACATAGGGTTCTGCGGACAGCCCAGTACATTACTGTGGATGAGCTCCCTGCCATCCAGGACCTCTATATCAGGCGGTGTGAAATAAAAGGCCTGGAAAATCATTAAATACCCCAAGCACCCAAGCCATAGACAATTTTCTCTGCTGCCTCACAGCAAGAGGTACTGGTGCATCAAGTCTGACACCAACAGGCTCTTGAACAGCTTCTATCCCCAAGCAATACGACCGATAAATAGCTAACAAAATAACTACATGGACCGAGTTTACCTTGTACTTTATTGACCTTTTTATTTCAGAATTTGCACTCTATACACTTGCATATTTGCACTTGCATCTCTATGCACACTCACAGGTCTCATCACACTGGCACACACTCTCACTCCAACACACACACAAACACTCCATCATCTGCTCACTCACACAGAATATGCTCATACATTTATACTGACTCTATAATCCCGCACACCCACTCACATACAAGCTGCTGATACTCTGATTATCTTATATCCTGTTGCCTAGTCACCTTACCCCTATACATATCTACCTCCATCACTTCAGTATCGCTGCATGTACATTTGGTATTGGAACAGACTTGTAAAATATTTGCTGTGTATAGTATGCTTACTTACTTACTTTATTGTTTTCATATTTCTTATTCTTATTTCTCGTTTTCCTTCTTCAAGTAATACATTGTTATTGATTATTGAATTGTTGGGCTTTGAGTTTGCAAGAAAGGCATTTCAATGTGCATGTGACATTTCACTGTGCATGTTAAAACTGGAAACTAGGTCTTTCTGAATCTCATCAGGGCTGGTGCAAGAAATATGGCACTCTTAATCGTCAGTGTGTGTCAGACAGGTGGTAATCACCAGGAATAGTTAGGTAGTGCAGCTCTCCTCTACCATTATAATCCATGTAAGTGGCTTTATCTGGATGGTATCTGGAGCAATCAGACACTTTTGGGACCCTTCCAATCATCCTAAAATGCTAACAGCTATCCACTTGATGCGCCCAAGTGTGTGCGCTCGGTAGCACTGTATAATACAAGTATAGCTTTAGTTTGAAATGTACTTCCTTTGTTATGTTGAGACTAGTTTTTCTGTAAGTGAAAGGTGGAATGTTCCCTGACCCATAATCTTACCACAATTGTTGCCTTACTTTTTACAATTACCCAACCATAAACAGAAAAACAAACAACTCCAAAACGAAAAGTTGAATCGGTGAAGTAATTCAAGTAGTTCATGGTTGAACCAACATAAGAAGAATCCTGCAGGGCGATTCTACATCATTGGGCAGAATGCCCTATCCAGCCAATTAAGGCAAGATGTGTTTGTTGTGTGTGAGATAATACAGAGAATCCCCCTGCTACCCAATTAGAGAAGAGCCCTCCCACTTCAAGCAAGTCCAAAAAGCTAACTTGAGACAATAACAACTGCTTAACCTGATGGCGTCTCCATTGAGAAATAGTAATTCTACAAACCTACCACCCTGATTTCCTTTGGCTCCTTGCAATTTTACTTCAACCAGTAGATGACTTGAGCAATAAACATGACTTGAGCAATTCAAATGTTAATGTTTAGTTTTCTCCCCACAGACACATCACTATTTTCCGAAATAACAAGAAACAATAATCTGTGTAATCATACATTTTTTTGCTCAAACCAACCATTGGTCACAAGGAAAATAGAAATGGAGTACTTTTTTTCTTGTATGGCACATCAGACCTCCTATATTTTTATCTTCCTCCCAATGTGATGTCTGTTGATCTTGGCAAAGTGTTCTCATCTTTGGACAAATTGATAATGGAAAAATAATGTCAGGCTTCATTTGACTTGGGCCCACGCACCACTCTCGCCAGCTGCCCCCCTTTAAATAGACACAGCTTACACTTATGAACAATGGATATAGGCATTTACAGGGTTTATTTCCAAAGGGCATTGGAGCCATTCGATGCGTGATCAAGGCACTCAATATTATTTTAGGGGAGCCAAACGCTCACTCAATATGCTTTATTGATTGTGTAAACGAACATGAACAAATCTAATGATCAAAACGATTCGATTCCAAGGACATCATCTGGAAGTCAGCAGATCCTAGCACCGGTACCAGGAAGTAGTGGAAAGATTCAACAGAATATTTGAATCAAATGATACCAATTGGGCTGTTGCTTTATATTTTTCCTATTTTCACAAGTGTGTATTAATATGCATGTGTGAATTGGAAATGTCATTTTTTTGGGGGATATCCCAATTCTCCCTGAGACACCCTGGGAGAGTGGGGTCACAGCCAGGGTCTGCCATTACCAACAGAAATGAGGGTTACATTCCTTGCTCAAGGCACATCAAGAGATTTTTCAACTTGTCAGCTCAGGAATTTGAACAAGCAACCTTTCAGTTACTGGCCCAATGCTTTAACCGCTAGGCTACCGGTCATTTGAGCTGGCTGCAATTCTCCAATATACATCTACACTCATTACATTGCTTTTGGATCATATTAGGATTTGTATATCGCTGTCACTATCTATCTATGATCTTTCTGTACTCTGATGCGGTGGCATGATCACCGCATCATTCTGACGTTTATCCGGCTCAGGTATTTCCGAAATTGGCTTAACATTCCGCAGCCGTTACTTAGCAATTCACATTTTCTCCAGGGTTTGCTTTCACAGGGTGAATCACAAGGCTGGAAAGTACCCCGCCCTGTGTGATGGCTCATCATAGGCTGACACACACACACACACACACACACACACACACACACACACACACACACACACACACACACACACACACACACACACACACACACACACACACACACACACACACACACACACACACACACACACGCACACACACACACACATACACACACACACACACACACACACACACACACACACCTGTAATCTGCTGACTCGTCACATTCCCCGTCAACCTGCGAGTCCCGGTACTTTCTCCACAATCAATCCATCAGATTCCATTTAGCATAGCTTCCCCTGCTGCAAAGAACGAACAACCATGTCAATGTGTGCATAAGTGTATTTCATTTGAGCTGACATTTCCTAAGGATTGTAGCTCTAATGTTAATCCTTTGTTCCTTCCAAAATAAGCAATTTTATTGTAATGGTTAAGTAAGGGTGTGGAGGCTAATTACAACAGGAACATAATCAATGAGAAAGGAACTAAATAAATCAACTCCAATTAGCTTAATTTAGAGTTGCATTGCTATCTATCTCAATGGACAATGTACTGAATGTAACAATCTTGATGGACTATAATACTATGTTTTGTGGGATATTTTACTTTGTATTGAATAAATACTGTGAGATGTGGGCATGACTGGCCATATAGACAAATATGTGGCAATTTATTGTAGCTTCCACTAAACATTGCAAAGTAGTAATTTGCAGTAATTTAAGAAAGCCATTAACATGTACATGGTCTGCTAAGAGTTTTGTACTGTTTCTATGTCCTCATGTCCGATAGCTCTATCAAAATGCTTTACAGAAATGACATAGGTTGGAGAAATGACTGAAAATGGTAGACATTTTGTCTTAATGGCAAACACATGGCCGGAAACAGCCTCTAATAATGTGCATTTCTTTTTCACATTATTGTTATTATTGTTATAATAAAAGAGAGCATAGCATTTTGTCTTTTGGATGTTTGTACTGTGAGGACTAGAGATGTGGGGAGTGAGCGCTGTCATCCCTCCTTGGTGTGGACTGCAAGTAAACCCAAATATAAACTCCATACACAAGGCAAACATCATGTAACAACAGGTGACCGAGACGAGACCTTGAGTGAATCATATGCATTTTGCTGTCACTAGGGACTCAAAGGATTTTCTTGAAATAGAAAAATATATATTTTATTTAAACATCCAATATAACACAATATACAAACATACAGTATCTTACAAAACAATATAACAAATAACACAAACTTTATATACAGGGGTATAAACATTTAAACAAAACTACATAAGGCTTGCCAGGAATTTAGAGTGCGCTTTTACTTTTTTCAGATTATGTAGCATTTTCGAATAAAATTCAAGTTCAATGTTGCATGTCCGTATATAATATTTACCGACTTCCTCGCCTTGGGTTTCTTTCATCAACAAAGTGAGAGGTCTGAATAACATTTGGACGTCTGTGGTGGTGGGAACATTGTGAATTCAAGCATGGCTTGGTACACAGCACGACAGACCAGAGGTTACCTCATTGACATCACTTAATATAATAGATGCAGGTTTTGTTTTTATGAAATGGACACCAAGGGTTAATAAATGGTTGTGTTCTTCTGGTTACTAACATCAACAGTCACCCATCATTAATATGGATTGAGAGGTTAATAGGCTTGGGGTTGGATATGAGGGGATTGAAATGAAACTTGCATGGATAGAAATTATATGCAGTACTTAGCCTGCCAATGTAAGCTGCCTATGTTTCAATCTTTATCTACACATTGCTTCTGGAAGGTACTTAAACGAACAGCTTTTATCAAACCACACACAACATGAAAACATCCCCGTGACCGTGATGAGGTAATGTAGCGATGTAGGGAGAGAGTATAATTCATCTTATGTTGTAAATGTATGTCCCCGTGGCAATAACAGAACATCTTTATTTTCTTCCCTATCTTAGGATCTTTTCTTATATGAAAGCGATTTAGCATATCAAAATGTGTCTTTAGCTTGTTTGGCAAGGATGTGGCCTTGTCCGTGACTACAGTACAGATGAAATCAAACCAAAGATTACATGATTCCGAAATTCAACCTTTTCATCAAAGTGAAAAACAGTTTTTCCCTTTTTCTCTCAGTAGGTCTATATACAATATTTTTTACATCCATACTTTTTCTCTAAGTATAGTTCTGATTAAAACCACTTATACTGGTGAAACGTGGGATGGGCACATTATTCAATTTGCAATGCCCTTCTCTAAAAAGCTAGAAGTCACAAGCATGCAGATACTAAAGTAAGTATCCTCCACAAACTGCTGTGTGGTACAGTTTCCCATTGCGTGAGCGACATGAAATGGATTTGGTAAAAAAAAAGGAGAGCACGTTAGCACATCAGGAGATTGAGTGGCCCCTATGAGAAAGCCTGCCCTCGGGGTGTGAGACTTCTGAAGAGGTTAGTGTCTGTCGGCTGAACTAAGCTTTGTCTTTCACAAAAAAAGGAAGAGGAGTCAAATTTAAAACCAAAGTGAGATCTCTCAGAGGGGACTATAAAAGCTGCAGCAGAACAAGCTAGTGTTGTAATGACAAACTGATTCATAACTTTAATTTTTTGTGTGTGATGATATGAGCCAACTGTACTAAGAAATGGTACACTACACCAGAGGTACAATGACATATAAGTAATGACGTATAAGTAATGTCACTGCAAGTACATGTACATGATCAGTGTTGGTGACATATAGTATAACCACAATAGTTAAATATCACTTAAAAATCTATATATATTCTAATAAGATCATGACGCAATTCTAAATGTCTATTACTGTAAATTGCAGTTATCATGTTCCAATCGGTAATTTTTCCCAGTAAAGTTGCACTGAACTGTAATCCGGGCCTAATCTTATTTTAATCCATGCATGTAGAGCATGGTATTTGGTAGGAAGTGGATTGCGGCAGAGGGCCAAACAAATATTTACTGGGTAATACATGCATTTCGTCTTCTGCCAAGGCACAACTGGAAACGGGATGAAAAACAAAGCCACAGAGTCATGCTAATTCGCTGACTTACCCCACTGTAAAGCAGGCCAGGGTGCCCGGTATCGCCAAGTAACCCTCCATTATTGTAATTAATTCATGTTTCCTTGGGCATAAACTCATTGTGAGGAGGGTTGCTTTGTAATAATATACAATTCCCCCCCCCCCCCATTTGAGCTTTAGCTTTCACTTTGGCTTTCACGGTAATATAAATTGTAATTATAAAATGTAACACTGTAAGAACAACGGATCAGTGATGGCCTTTTAAATACAACGTGTATATCGATTTGCTTTTATCAGAATATGGTCATTGATGAAGATGCATTTACTCAGAGTGGCTTGAAGTTCAGTGATATATATTGAATTAATTTGTGCTTGCCACAGCAACACACATACTTTTATATATTTCATTAATTCCATTTCTATGTTGTCCTCCAGTGAACCAAGCCTTGGGCGGGAGGTAACCTAGTGGTTATAGCGTTGGGCCAGTAAACGAAAGGTTGCTGGATTGAATCCCTGAGCCGACAAGATAAAACCTGTTGTTCTGCCCCTGAGCAAGGCAGTTAACCCCCTGTTCCCCGGTAGGCCGTTATTGTAAATAAGACTGTGTACTTACAGTTTTTTTTGATTGCTTACACACTAAAATGAAAAGTAGTACACTATTAGCAAAACCTTACACTCAAGAAGCAAAACATCAGCCCATATTTGCACAACTATAAGCACATTGTCAACCTCACACTTGTTGCAAAACTCTACACACAGTGACTTTCAAAACACTAAACACACTTAACATACATTACACACAAAAATCTATCATGAAGTCACGTCCTTGCAATACCAAAGCGCTGACTGTCAAATTACCACACCGTCGAACCAATTGGTTCGACACAGTCATCAGGTGTGCAAACACTCGTTTGCTTAATTGTAGACACACCAATCAGGTGTATGAGCACTATAAAAAACAGCAGGTGAGTTCATCGGTCTTCAAGCACAATGGAAAGAGTCAGAGAAAGAGTAAGACGAGGAGGAGAACGAGGAGGACGACGAGGAGGATGAGGAGAATGAGGAGGAGGAGAACAAGGAGGACGAGGAGGAGGAGGAGGAAGGGGAGGAAGAGGAAGACAAGAAGGTGCTCAAAGAGGACCGAATCTGACAAATGAGATCCGCGCAACACTGGTTGACCACGTTGTCAACCACGGCCTGACGCTGAGGGAGGCTGGACTGGGAGTACAGCCAAATCTAAGCCGATATACAGTGGCAAGTGTGATGAGAACATTTAGACTGGAAAATAGGTATTGTAAAAATATCATCATATCAAAAACATCTGCACGGTTTCAGTAACTGCTTACAGTACTGTATTCTATGCACTGTATTCTATGCACTGTATTCTATGCACTATCAGCACTGCTGTTACCTTTTCCTGGGAAATTACTGTACTATTGTATACTGTGTTTTTCTACATAGGATTGAGGGTCAGGAACAACAAGGGGGAAGGCCTCCTATGTTCACAGAACAGCAAGAGAGGGAGATAGTAAACATGGTTTTGACCAACAATGCTATAACACTCAAGCAGCTCCAAGCTAACATTGTCAATAACCACGCCATTTTCAACGACATCCATCAGGTCTCAACATCAACACTGGCACACATCCTAAAAAAAAAAACATATTCAAATGAAGCAAATTTATCGAGTGCCTTTCGAGCGCAATTCCGAAAGGGTGAAACGACTGCGGCATGATTATGCAAAGGTATGTATTCACTTTAGCAGTGTGATCTTGCATACTGTCTCATAATCTTTTACTGTACTGTAATATGTATACTAGATCTACACTGAACCACACAATTTTGCCTGACACTGTTTTTCAGAGTTTTTTATGAATGGATGGAGAGGAGATCCAGCATGAGTTCATTTACGTAGATGAGGCTGGGTTCAACCTGACGAGAACACGAAGGAGGGGAAGAAACATCATTGGCCACAGGGCTATAGTCAATGTCCCAGGGCAACGTGGGGGTAATATAACACTCTGTGCAGCCATTACACAGAATGGGGTCCTCCACCGCCATGCCCATATGGGCCCTTACAACACAGCACTCATACTTACATTCTTGGACCAATTGCACAACATAACAGCAGCAAATCAAATCGATCATATGCAATACATTGTTGTCTGGGACAATGTGTCTTTCCACCGCTCTGCTCTGGTTCAGAACTGGTTTCAGCAACATCCACATTTCACCATCCTATATCTTCCACCATACTCTCCATTCCTCAACCCTATAGAAGAGTTTTTCTCGGCATGGCGGTGGAAGGTATATGATCTCCGTCTCCAGGCTGAGGTACCCCTCATCCAAGCCATGGAGGAGGCCTGTGACCAGATGGAGGTAGCAGCAATGCACGGATGGATTCGTCATTCAAGACGTTTCTTTCCAAGGTGTCTTGCTAATGACAACATTGCCTGCGTTGTTGATGAAATTCTCTGGCCAGATCCAGCTAGGCGAAGAGACAATGTCTTATTTTTAAATTATTTTTTTTGAACTTACAATACGTAAATTGATGTTTGGTTACAGTATTATGAATCTCCATGTCAACATTTTGGGCGTATTGAGAAATAAATGAGTTTCTTCAGTCTGCAACATTGGTCTTGTGTAGTGTTTGGTGAATTTACATTATATTTGTACTTTGTTGATAGTAGCCTACTCTAATCATAGGGAAGTAAAAGTGTTTTAGGTTTATCACAGCAGAGTGTAACTCGTGCAAACAGAGTATAGTAATGTGAAACGTGTGTGTTTCATATGGTAACAAAGTGTGGTTTTTAAAAAGAAGTGTACAGTTTTTACAAGAGTGTTTAATTTTGCAAAGGATCTATAGTGTTTTGCTAATTGGGTGTGTGGTTGTGCTAATTGTGTGTAGTGTTTTGAAAACACGGGCCCTGTTTTGAAAATCGTGCTTTAAGCAATCAAAAAAAACGAACTGACTGGCCTGGTTAAATAAAATAAAAAAATGCTTAGAAACAGTCAAACTTTGTCATTTTGAAGGAAATTTTAGTAAAAGCTTAGTGGTTATGGTTACGTGCATGACGTGCATGAGTCAACGACCATCTCCCTGACCACCTTCCTCTGATCAAGGCATCTTTGGAGGATGCATGCATTCAAAGACGTGGCCGAGATTGCGCTAGATTGACTTAGATAACTACAGCTAGGCTACTCATGATGATCTATTGCATGTTCATTTTTTGCTTTCGAAGTGCTTTGAGTTGATGAAAGCGTTATAGAAATGTAATACATTGTAATATTATTACTATTCTACATCTTAAGATATTACATTCATTTGGAGATGAATAAATATAACCTTTCTAGCTACTGTGCTCTTTTCCCTTCTTTTGCAGATTTGACCAAATTAGCCAACCTCAGGATTAGCTTCTGTTACAATTGTGATCCTACTGGGATATCGCGAAGGTGAATGCTGAGGAATTGGGGAGTGATTTGGTGTCATAATGATAAATGGGCAAAACGTTCAGTAGTGTTTCAGCTCGGGTAACAGTTGAAAGGCAAAAACCAATCTCAAACGTCTCCATTTCTTGTTTGTACAAAATGATGAAGGGGCCTTTCAGATGTGCCTGAGATTAAGAGTAGACCCAGTGCACCACACCTTTTTCTCAATCACACACACACGCACACGCACACACGCACACACACACGCGCACACACACACACACTATTGCATGCATATTGCTTAGACAAGCCTCACTGGAAATTGGATAAGAGTTCAACATATCAACATACAAATCAGCATGCAGTGACATAATTTTGCGAGAAAGCTACTTTTTAACATTTTGGCTCATAGATTTTTGATCTGGGTTGACTGTTAGTTCTTTATTGCCCTGAGTTTCCAATTAGACTTCTCATTGACTAATCTCATTTATGCACTGATGCACTGTAGATGTTTTCCTGTCAGTGGCGTATTCTGCCTACTCTCTGAATGTCTTCTTTGTCCAAGGTTGCTTGATACTGTATATTCAGTAGCTACTCACTGAAGGATCTCAGTTTTCAGGCTTTTCAAAGGCTATTGTTGATTCTGTCAAGGCTAGTGTCCTTGGTCCCATTTGCTCCTGTGCACAGCACCTACCAATCAAAGGTCAGCAATTAAAAAGATGTAGCAATTCCTTTCAAATCTTCCTTTAGCCTAATCACAAATTGTGATCTCAGACCTGTAGTTGTTAAACCATAAGGCAGGTCCATCTCAAGGTTCCATTTATAGATTTTCAGTTTAAAATAATCAGAATCACTTTATTTGCCAAGTACATTTAGGCACGCGCACGCGTACACACACACGAGCACACACACACACACACACACACACACACACACACACACACACACACACACACACACACACACACACACACACACACACACACACACACACACACACACACACACACACACACACACACACACACACACAGAATTTGACTTAATGAATAGGTGCTGCCAGCAATACAAATTGTACAGAATGTAGGCATTGAGTCAACAGAGGGAAATTAATTGATTGTAACACCTATTTACCTCGTTATCCTTGCACCACTCTCGGTAGCAGATGTGAACAAAACCTTTAAACAGGTCAACATTCACAAAGCCGCTGGGCCAGACGGATTACCAGGACGTGTACTCAAAACATGCGCGGACCAACTGTCAAGTGTCTTCACTGACATTTTCAACCTCTCCCTGACCGAGTCTGTAATACCAACATGTTTCAAGCAGACCACCATAGTCCCTGTGCCCAAGGAAGTGAAGGTAACCTGCCTAAATGATTACCGCCCCGTGGCACTCACGTCGGTGGTCATGAAGTGCTTTGAAAGGCTGGTCATTGCTCACAACAACAGCATCCTCCCGGACACCCTAGACTCACTCCACTTTGCATACCGCCCCAACAGATCCACAGATGACGCAATCTCAATCGTACTCCACACCACCCTTTCTCACCTGGACAAAAGGAACACCTATATGAGAATTAATCGACTTACAGCTCAGAGTTCAACAACATAGTGCACATGAAGATCATCACTAAGCTAAGGACACTGGGACTAAACACCTCCCTCTGCAACTGGATCCTGGACTTCCTGATGGGTCGCCCCCAGGTGGTAAGGGTAGGCAACAACATGTCTGCTACTCTGATCTTTAACACTGGGGCCTCTCAGTGGTGTGTACTCCTGTATTCCATGTTCACCCACGACTGTGGGGCCAAACATGACTCCAACACCATCATTAAGTTTGCTGACGACACAACAGTGGTAAGCCTGATCACCGGCAACGATGAGACGGCCTATCGGGAGGAGGTCAGAGACAACCATCTCTCCCTCATTGTGAGCACGACAAAGGAGCTGATCGTGGACTACAGTAAAAGGCAGGCCAAACAGGCCCCCATTAACATCGACGGGGTTGTAGTGGAGCGGGTCGAGAGTTTCCACATCACCAACAAACTATCATGGTCCAAACATACCAAGACAGTCGTGAAGAGGGCACAACAAAACCTTTTCCCCCTCAGGAGACTGAAAAGATTTGTCATGGGCCCCCAGATCCTCAAAAGGTTCTACAGCTGCACCATTAAGAGCATCCTGCCCGGTTGCATCACCGCCTGGTATGGCAACTGCTCGGCACCTGACCGTAAGGCGCAACAGAGGGTAGTGCAAATGGCCCAGTACATCACTGGGGCCAAGCTTCCTGCCATCCAGGACCTATACAATAGGCGGTGTCAGAGGAAAGTCCATAAAATTGTCAGAGACTCCAGCCAACAGCCTCCAGCTACCGCACGGCAAGCAGTACCGAAGCGTCAAGTCTAGGACCAAAAGGCTCCTCAACAGCTTCTACCCCCAAGCCATTAGACTGCTGAACAAGTCATGAAAATTGCCACCGGACAATTTACATTGACATCACCCCCCCTTGTACAGTCGTGGACAAAAGTTTTGATAATGACACAAGTATACATTTCCACAAAGTTTGCTGCTTCAGTGTCTTTAGATATTTTTGTCAAATGTTACTACGGAATTCTGAAGTATAATTACAAGCATTTCATAAGCGTCAAAGGCTTTTATTGACAATTACATGAAGTTGATGCAAAGAGTCAATATGTGCAGTGTTGACCCTTCTTTTTCAAGACCTCTGCAATCTGCCCTGGCATGCTGTCAATTAACTTCTGGGCCACATCCTGACTGTTGGCAGCCCATTCTTGCATAATCAATGCTTGGAGATTGTCAGAATTTGTGGGGTTTTGTTTGTCCACCCGCCTCTTGAGGATTGACCACAATTCTCAATGGGATTAAGCTCTGGGGAGTTTCCTTTCCATGGACCCAAAATAACGATGTTTTGTTCCCCGAGCCACTTAGTTATCACTTTTGCCTTATGGCAAGGTGCTCCATCATGTTGGAAAAAGCATTGTTCGTCACCTGGATGGTTTGGAGAAGTTGCTCTTTGAGGATGTGTTTGTACCATTCTTTATTCATGGCTGTGTTCTTAGGCAAAATTGTGAGTGAGCCCACTCCCTTGGTTGAGAAGAAACCCCACACATGAATGGTCTCAGAATGCTTTACTGTTGGCATGACACAGGACTGATGGTAGCGCTCACCTTGTCTTCTCTGGACAAGCTTTTTTCCGGATGCCCCAAACAATTGGAAAATTATTAATCAGAGAAAATGACTTTACCCCAGTCCTCAGCAGTCCAATCCCTGTAACCATGTTTGACAGAGGAAGAACAATGACTCCAAGCACCACCCTCCTTTTGAAGCTTCCAGTCTGTTATTCAAACTCAGTCAGCATGACAGAGTGATCTTGTCCTCGTCAACACTCACACCTGTGCTAACGAGAGAATCACTGACATGATGTCAGCTGGTCCTTTTGTGGCAGGGCTGAAATGCAGTGGAATTTTTTGGGGGGGGGGATTCAGTTGGCATAGCATAGAGGGACTTTGCAATTAATTGCAATTAATCTGATCACTCTTCATAACATTCTGGAGTATATGCAAATTGCCATCATACAAACTGAGGCAGCAGACTTTGTGAAAATGTATATTTGTGTGATTCTCAAAACCTCTGGCCACGACTGTACACTGTTGCTACTCTCTGTTTGTTTGTTACCTACATTAAACTTTTTATTCTAACGTTTTATTTAAGCCTACTTGGTAAATATTTTTAGCACTATTGGTTATGGGCTTGTAAGTAAGCGTTTCACGGTAAAGTCTACACTTGTTGTATTCGGCGCATGAGGCAAATCAATTTTGATTTGATTTGAAAGGTCTTAATAAACACTGGTCCTCCACATACAGTATTTCAGTATGAGGTTGGGTTGCAATCCTATCTATTCAATGTTGAAAGATGAGAGGTTACATTCTAGCAATCCTCTGTTTTAAATGCTGCATTCACATAGGCAGTAATGTTTATCACATTGTCTTGGCTGTAGCAAAGCAGTCCAATTCTTTCTGTTGGTGGTAGCCTAGCAGTGTAATTCTTCCCACTTGACACTGTTTCTTCAAAGCAGGGCTATCCCCGGAGGATCTGGGACATGGCAGAACAGTAAACCACAGTCATCAGATGGGAATCAGGCAGGTTTATATCAACCCTTATACGGTACAATCATTGATCACACACCCATAGTATTCATTACTCTTTGTGGCAAGAGAACATTCTGTTTGTCCTCAGATCCGTCTCGAAGGACCCAAGTGGTAAGTTACGGCTTGCTAGCTCATGTAATAAACATTGCGCTGTGTTTTTCCCCAGCATATTCGTTCACACCAGGTCACACCTTTACTATGATAACTCTGACTTTTGAATTACGATATTGTTTGCAGTCTAATCTTTGTAGAGAAATTCCTATTTTACTGTATTTTTTCCTTTTCGTTTTGGGAATAATCAACTTTGAAAATCTGATTTTCTGGATTTTTAGGTGTGAATCATGTTAATTATTGTATACCACATTAACTACACAAAACCCAGGGGTGGTTTTGCCATATCTCATTTTGACTGTCACCATCGTAGTCCAACTATTCCTAGTTCTTGACTAGTAATGAGGAGCATTGGTTTTGGATATTCAGTTTGCTTCTCTAATTGACTCAATTGAAATGGAAAAGACCCCAACCTTGCCATATCTACAATAAATTGTTGTATTCTTTGTCAGGTTATTGGATGCTTGTGAATCACCTCATATTGTAATCAAGATTGTAGTCACTTGTTATATCATATATGTATATATATATATATATATATATATATATATATATATATATATATATATATATATATATATATATATATATATATATATATATAATCATGCCCTGAAGAGCCCTGGGACTGAACACCATGCTTATCTTAAAATTGTATATGTTTCAATTACATAGTGAAGCTTAAAGGAATCTTCTCAGAGATACCCAGACAATGTCGCAACAGAGAGTTATTTGGCAACCACTCAACCTTATAATTATAGTTGCAATTTCTAATGTGGACTCAGATGCAGACATGCAATTTATCATGTACTTTAATCTCTTAAGGTGGAAAATGATAGGTAGCATTTTGAAATTCCAGCTCCCCAGTTGGAACCCTTGCCATTCACCTGTGTGTGACAGACACTGTTTGGCACCCGGTCAACTGGCCACTGACCCTAACCCATCAGCAGGCAACTGAGAAATTATCAGAATGTCCCATGCTAATTTGGCTCTTAACTAAATTTACATTCAAATGAATTAAGATAATTATCTTGTACTATTCTTCTTGTGGTATAATTGTGTTGTTAATGTTAGCTTTACAGTGGCCATACATTACCTCAAATACTCTGTTTTCCAACCTTTGAATGTTAATGAAAAATAATCTAACCTTAATTAAGGTAACTGCATAATTGTCAAACTGAACTCAATTTGCCTTGCTGATTGCTGATTGACCGGTTTAATAAGGATCCGTCCCTTTTTTCCCAATTTTTGCCTAAAATGACGTACCCAAATCTAACTGCCTGTAGCTCAGGCCCTGAAGCAAGGATATGCATATTGTTGGTACCATTTGAAAGGAAACATTTTGAAGTTCGTGGAAATGTGAAAGGAATGTAGGAATGTAACATAATAGATCTGGTAAAAGATAATACAAAGAAAATACCAACTGTTATTTTGTATTTTTTTTGTACCATGATCTTTGAAATGCAAGAGAAATGCCACAATATATTATTCCAGCCCAGGTGCAATTTAGATTTTGGCCACTAGATGGCCGCAGTGTTCGTGCAAAGTTTTAGACTGATCCAATGAACCATTGTATTTCGGTTCAAAATGTTGTATCAAGACTCCTTGAACATGCCAAATGTGTTTCTTAATAACTTTTCATGTTTCAAATTGTGCACTCTCCTCAAACAATATCATGGTATTCTTTCACTGTAATAGCTACTGTAAATTGGACAGTGCAGTTAGATTAACAAGAATTTAAGCTTTCTGCCAATACCAGATATGTCTATCTCCTGGGATATGTTCTTGTTACTTACAACCTCACGCTAATCACATTAGTGATAGTTCATAATCAGTCACCCATAACGTAATGCCTGAGATTGTTTCAGATGAACCTAATGAAATCACATTTTGACTATATTCTAATTTCATAGTCTAGTGAGCAGTAGGTGCGATAAGGGCAGGTAACAGATTATCAAACTGATAATCAGACCTTGGTCAAATAAAGTCACAGTATTTCAAATACATTCAACATATCTTGAGAAAGGTATTTTAAAACACACACATACAGGTATATATACATATACATTGAGGTGGGGGGGCAATCCACCAAGTAAATGTTACATGTACTTTTATAGCCAGCAGCATACCACCCTGCATCTTGCTTCTGAAGCTGAGCAGGGTTGGTCCTGGTCAGTCCCTAGATGGGAGACCAGATACTGCTGGAAGTGGTGTTGGAGGGTCAGTTGGAGTCACCCTTTCCTCTGGTCTAAAAAAATATTCCAATACCCCAGGGCAGTGATTGTGTAAGGTGTCATCTTTCAGATGGGATGTTAAACAGGTGTCCTGACTCTCTGTGGTCACTAAAGATCCCATGACACTGGGTGTTAACCCCAGTGTCCTGGCTAAATGCCCAATCTGGCCTTCATACCACCATGGTCACCTAATTATCCCCAGCTTACAATTGGCTCATTCATCCCCCTCCTGTAACTATCCCCAGGTTGTTGATGTAAATGAAAATGTGTTCTCAGTCAACTTACCTGGTTAAATGAAAACATACATGGCACTTTTTTCATATATTTTTTAATATATTTTTTTTACAGTAGTTACATAGACAGTATAAAGTAATTAGATATTTAGATTTACAGTGCATTCGTAATGTACTCATACCATTCACTTTTTCCACATTTTGTTATGTTACATCCTTATTCTAAAATGAATGAAATTGCTATTTTTTCCCAATCAATCTACCCCATAATGACAAAACTTGCTCATGTATTAAAAATAAGAAACTGAAACATCACATTTACATAAGCTTGGCACACCTGCATTTGTGGAGTTTCTCCCATTATTCTCTGCAGATCCTCTCAAACTCTGGCAGGTTGGATGGGGAGTGTCGCTGCACAGCTATTTTCAGGTCCCTCCAGAAATGTTCGATCAGGTTCAAGTCTGGGCTCTGGCTGGGCCATTCAAGGACAACTCCTGCGTTGTTTTGGCTATGTTCTTAGGGTCATTGTACTGTTGGAAGGTGAACCTTTGCCTCTGTCTGAGGTCCTGAACATTCTGGAGCAGGTTTTCCTCAAGGATCTCTCTGTACTTTGCTCCGTTCATCTTCCCTAGATCCTGACTAGTCTCCCAGTCCGTACCGCTGAAAAACATCCCCACTGCATGATTCTGTTACCACCATGCTTAACTGTAGGATGGTGCGAGGTTTCCTCCAGTTGTGACGCTTGGCATTCAGGCCAAAGAGTTCAATCTTGGTTTCATCAGACCAGAGAATATTGTTTTTCATGGTCTGAGAGCAGGGACGTCACTAGACATTCAGAACATCCGGGGCTCAGCCCTGATGACCTGGGCCTGTCACTCAGAGCTGGGTGCTTAGTCCCCTCCTGTAATATCTGTACACCCACGACTGCATTGCCAAGCACGACTTGAACACCATCATTAAGTTTGCTGATGACACAACGATGTTAGGCCTGATAACCGACAACGATGAGAAAGCCTATAGGGAGGAGGTCGGAGACCTGGGAGCTGATTGTGGACTACAGGAAAAGGAGGGCCGAACAGGCCCGCATTAATATCGACGGACTGTAGTGGAGTGGGTCGAGAGTTCCTTGGTTTCCACATCACCAACAAACTATCAGGGTCCAAACACACCAAGACAGTCGTGAAGAGAGCACTACAACACCTTTTCGTCCCCGAGACTGAAAATATTTGGCACGGGCCCTCAGATCCTCAAAAGGTTCTACAGCTGCACCATCGAGAGCATTCTGACCGGTTGCATCACCGCCTGGTATGGCAACTGCTCGGCATCCGACAGTAAGGTGCTACAGAGGGTAGTGCGTACAGCCCAGTATATCACTGGGGCCAAGCTTCCTGCCATTCAGGACCTAAACACTAGTAAAAACTGTCAAAGACTCCAGTCAACCAAGTCATAGATTGTTCTCTCTGCTAAGTCCAAAAGGCTCAAATTACCTCGTCTAACCTGGACCCCCGCACATTGACTCGTTAGTGGCACCCCTGTACATAATCTCTTTTTATTAACCTCTCTTTATTTTATCGTGTTACTTTTTATTATATATTTTTTTACCTTAGTTAATTTAGTAAATATTTTCTTAACTCTATTTCTTGAACTGAATTGTTAGGCTTGTAAGTAAGCATTTCACGTTAAGGTCTACAACTGTTGTATTCGGCGCATGTGACAAATAGATTTGATCGATCAAATGATTAACATTCAACTGTCTTACCCTTCCCTAACCACAATACCTGTGTTCTCTTTCTCTGTCACTTTAGCAACAAAATCAACATGCGCACAACCATGGGGCAAAACCGACGAGGTTGGCTTAGATTGTTGACAACATGTAACCTATATTTCATCTCCAATGTTTATTGAAAACAAATACGTTTGCATAATGACCACTCATTGTTTCAAATACATCGTTACAATTGTTGGTTAGCTAGCTAGCAAATTTGATCCTTATTTGCAATGACATAAAATCAGACAAAATACCCCAAAACAAGACAGGATATCAATAACATGATAAACATGCTGAATTAAGCCACTTACGATTCCCTACATGGCAGTGTCATTCTTGCAATCTGGCCATCCAGAATCACAACAGGCTGACTTCTGCCCCATTGAAGCTCGCACATCGTTTTCGTGACGTTGTCAACCAACCCATCTTTTCAGCTACTGTAGATGCTAAGTAATTGTATTGTAAACACACACACACACACACACACACACACACACACACACACACACACACACACACACACACACACACACACACACACACACACACACACACACACACACACACACACACACAATATATTAACTTACAAATGCAACTACCGTCTCGTCTCTGTGTTTGCTGAGCTGCATCTCTCGCCCTCTTTCTCAAGAATAAATTCCGTATGTCCATCTTCTATAAATTGGAAAAAAATGTAAACTCAGCTATCCATCTTTGTTTTTTCAACAGATAGCTAGCTAACTGAGCTGACGACCAAAAGTAGCTAACGTCATGTTAGCCTTAAGTTAGCTCGCTATACTATCTTTATTAGTATTTGTTTTTGCATATTTCAACAGTACTTGATTAGACAGTAATTGGTTAGTTACTGATACTTTGTCGGGTGGTGAACTGAGCTCCAGCAGTTGGATTCAGTGTCCAAATAGCTAATCAAAAACTTTTTTGACCTTATTTGACCTAGATAGTTTGTGTGTATGCATTGATATGTAGGCTACATGTGCCTTTTTTAAATATATGTCATTCGGTCCCTGAGCTGTTCTTGTCTAATGATGTTCTGTATTATGTCTTTCTCTATTATGTTTCATGTTTTGTGTGGAAGAGTAGCTGCTGCTTTTGCAACAGCTAATGGGGATCCTAATAAAATACCAAAATATCAAATAAATGTACTGTCAAAACCCTGCTCATAAAATGTTCTAGTTTGCTAACAGCAGCACTGCTAGCTAAACTGGGTAGTCCCGAATGTTAGTTAGCTTAACGGTATCTGTCAGTGCAGCTTTTGAGTCAACATGTTGAAATGTAAGTTACTCAAATCTGTCTTACAGTGAGGTCAATAACTCTGAATAACATCATCATGGGCTAACAAAATTTTCAAAAATGTCTATGGTAATAGAAAGCTTTCTCCCTCAGAGAATGAATAGTCGCCCCCGCGCGCCGAAATATAATTTCTTTGGACTAATCAAAACTTACTTTGGAAAATCACTTTCACTCCCCCTCCTAAAGTTCCACCGTATACAGAAATTGTGGTTTAAGGCAGCACTTAAAAGGCAGGATAGGCCAGGGCTCATGTTTGGAGTATTCATTGCACTGTGTAATGTAGTGTAGCCTAGTTTGTTTTACACCATCCCAGCAGGGCAAAAGACTCAGGGCTGAGACAAACTAATTTGGGGCTAGAGCCTTCAATATCTGAGAGTCCTTTAGATGCTTTTTGGCAAACTCCAAACGGGCTGTCATGTGAATTTTACTGAGGAGTGGCTTCCATCTGGCTACTCTACCATAAAGTCCTGGTTGGTGGAGTTCTGCAGAGATGGTTGTCCTTCTGGAAGGTTCTCCCATCTCCACAAAGGAACTCTGGAGTGCTGTCAGAGTCAGGTTCTTGGTCACTTCCCCGGCAAAGGCCTTTCTCCCTCGATTGCTCAGTTTGGGCAGGCGGTCAGCTTTAGAAAAAGTCTTGGTGGTTCCAAACTTCTTCCATTTAAGATCGATGGAGGCCACTGTGATGTTAGGTACCTTCAATGCTGCAGACATTTTTTGGTACCCTTCGCCAGATGTGTGCTTCGACACAATCCTGTCTCGGAGCTCTATGGACAATTCTTTCAATTCCTTCGACCATGGCTTGGTTTTTGCTCTGACATGTACTGTCAACTGTGGGACCTTATATGGACAGGTGTGTGCCTTTCCAAATTATGTCCAATCAATTGAATTTACTAGAGGTGTACTCCAATCAAGTTTGAGAAAAATCTCAAATGTGATTAATAGAAACAGGATGCACCTGAACTCAATTTCAAGTCTCATTGCAAAGGGTCTGAATACTTATGTAAGTAAGGTATTTCAGTTTATTTTTCTATTTTTATACATTAGCAAAAATAAAATAAAAAAACCGTTTTTGCTTTGTCATTATGGGGTATTGTGTGTAGATTGATGAGGGGAAAAACGTATTTAATCCATTTTAGAATAAGGCTGTAACGTAACAAAATGTGGAAAAAGTCAAGGGGTCTGAATACCTTCCGAATGCACCGTACACTCCATCTAGATAGATATACATTATACATCATGTTTTCCGTCATAACTATAATAGAACATGAGCATTTAAACCCATCCCTCAACTACTCTCAGTCCGTCCCACCTATCTCTGTGAACCGCCCTCTTATGACTTCCATGTGCCATATACAGTATGTTTCAGCGGTGATGTTTAAATACATTCTGAATCTGTCTAATCCCATAGTATCTACAGATTGTAAATGAAACTTCAATATTTTGACTAAAAGTATTATTATATATTGTTAATTGATTGACTATGCTTTTCCAGATCTCCCAACAGTGCTTATTTGTAGGGTTAATTTGAGATACATTTAGTCATTTTTCAGCCATTCCTGAACCTGTGACCAGAAACAAGCTACACAGGGGCAATTACCAAAATAAGTGATCTAATGATTCTGTGTCTTCAAAGCAAAATCTGCCGAGGTGAGATGGTTGTGTGCCCCATATACATAAAACCTATATTTGTGAATGCAATGTAAACCTTTTGGGATTTTTAAATACCGATATTATTGAAAAGAGTAGAAATATCAAACGTTAGAAGTTATTGCTGTATCGTTCAAGCTAAGGGCAGGTACTGAAATTGTAAGCAATTGCTGCAACACTCATTAAGGGCAGGTACTGAAATGTAACACTCATTAAGGGCAGGTACTGAAATGGTATTATTACAGATGTGCAGCACAAAGTTAGTTTAAGTGCCTGGCTCCAAGCTTGATCACATGTTGGAAATAGAGCAGTCCATCTTGCTTCACAAGCATGTAGGTGCCCACTCATCTTACCTGCATGCTAGCTGTGCTATTCATTTTGATAACTGCATTAGTGGCAGCTACTCAACATAACTTGTCCTCGACTGGGTCAGGAATAATACAATGAAGAGTTTTCTGACATGGAGCCATATGGTCCTGCTGAGTGCTCAGACCAACTAAGAATTGATTACCCACTTCTTGTGTGAAATCCAATCTTAACATTGGCTGACAGTTTTGTGAATGTCGGTGCACGTTATGTTTTAATTTTTTTCCCAACTCTGGGATATCAGAATATTGAGTGATGTAGGTGTAGATAAGTATCAGTGTGTTTGAGTGTTTCTCTTGCATCCGGTTTCTTAAATTAGAGAAGAGAGGCATTTTTTTTCTTCCTGTGTTGGAGCCCTGCCAAAGCCAATCATACTCAGGGAAGCAGTCATCACTCGGTGTGCACGCTTACTATTTGTAATGAACTCCAACATAGAGGTCAGCTGATGTCGTAGCGCTTAATTTTTCATAAAAAGCATCCCTCAACTATTTAATTTTAAGCCAAGAAAAGCCCCCACATTACAAGTATGTGTGATCTTATAGAGAACTCTCTTGTAATGTAACAAGTATACCTATTTGTAAAGCCACCATTACTAAAAACCAATTTGAAGGATATGTTACATGGTGTTCATGTTGGGAACTGAATGTTGCATTATAATGCTGCATACTAAAGAAAACCCAACCATGGCTTTTTAAATGTTGACTTATTATATGGGTGTGGTAATAATCGGTTCAAACGCATATTTCCCAACTAACCTTGCACTGGTGACATCTACACATCAAAGGGACACAACAGTGGAAATCAAACAGTTTGTTTGAAATGCCATGCAGCTCAGAAAATCCATTGGGGGAGATATAGATACAGTGCTTGTGGATTATTCATATCAAAGGTTTAATGTAATAATAATGGGAAACTTAATTAGAGGCCTCCAAATCTGCTTAGGGGCTTCATATTTCCCTCCTTATCAGCAACTGCAGACCGGTTTATCTCCAAACTTCTACATTAATTAACTTATCACCATGCATCAGGGTCACAATGCACCAAAGGCAGCAGTCCGAGATGGGGAACAACACGCCCTCCCTTCCTTCGTTGTCGTCATGGTTCGTCCATTGCAACACTACACGTACACGACCAAAAACATTATGACTCGTGAGTCAGTGAGGATAAAGATCAGGACGAGAACAAATGATACACCAAAACAAGTCTGGCAAATGTTGGTAAATTGTCTGTCTCTATAGTAATGTGAACCATTGCAAGGTTACATATTAAGTATTTTCCATTAAAATATGGGTGATAGAAAGGGTTACTATGGAAACTGAACTATTAGATTTTATCTTACTAGGCAAGTCAGTTAAGAACAAATTCTTATTTTCAATGACGACCTAGTGGGTTAACTGCCTGTTCAGGGGTAGAACGACAGATTTGTACCTTGTCAGCTCAGGGATTCGAACTTGCAACCTTTCGGTTACTAGTCCAACGCTCTAACCACGAGGCTACCCTACCTGGCAGGATTGGAGGAGATTCAAATGCATGTTCTCAAATGCTTCTTGTTTTATTCCCCTCTGCAAAACTGCCCAGCTCTCTCTCTCTTTCTCAATATCTGTCTGGCTCTCTCTCTGAAATGTTTGTAAGGATTGGAAAGGCTCTGGAGATTTCACTCTATATCTCACCGCACAGGATCTCACTGTCTCCTCTCCTCTTCTTCTCTCCCTCTCTTCATAGAACCTCCTTCCCTCAAAGCATCACCAAACTATATCTGTTTCGGTACTTCCAATGCATGATTTTACTAACACAATATGAGAGTTAGCACAGTGACTAGAAGTCTACAGGTACGGTAGCATTGCTACCAGTCATTGCGCTAACGCTAGTTCACATTGGCTCACAAAACTACTGTGAACTTCCTTCGTAATGCAAGCAGAGACATACAATTGGGATCCACAAATGCCAGAATCTCGCAGTATCCCTTTAATATAGCTCTACCTCATAGTTAATTGATATTGTAATGTATCTGCTTCAGGATAGAGGTTCTTTAGCAGCTTGTTTATAGCAAGTTGTGCTGTTGTGTCGAGTGGGGGATAGAAAACCCAGAGACGAGGATAGGGAGAGAGGGAGGGAGAAATGGAGGAGTAAATCAACGTTTTTTTTCTGAACTGTACTCTGTCTCAGCAGAGGGAGCAGCCTCAACCAAAGCCTTGCCAAAACTGCAGCGTAGTGTGTTAGTCTAGGTCCCCACAGTGAGGGTAAAAAAAAAGCCCCCACAAGTGATAAGCTGCAGTAAGAACGAGGATCCCTGCTAATCTCCTAAACATGATTTTCCATACTGCTTTATCCACCATGCCTCTGGATTAAATGCATTCTATTAAAGAGAGGGGCTTACCATATGGTGTAAGGACGGAACCAACAGTAGTTTGGGGTTTAGCCGTGTTTCTTTCAATAGCCTTTTAAAAGAGCATTTGCTCATTTTGCTGCAGAATCAGTCTTCAGTGAGAAAGGGGAGAAGTGGCTAAAAGAGGACTTTGAATAATTACCCAGTTTTGCGTCACTGTTGAAATGAAAATAAATATTGCCAGCACACAAACGTAAAGCTCATGTGGCCGTTCCATTGAATCGGTGGGAAAAAAGTTACTGTGAGAGAGGCCAAACAAGTTATGCTTAGTCTTGGCTTGTGTCGCCTTACACAATAATGCAATCTGTTTGATCACGCTCCAGCTGTTTGTGTCTTTGGGACCAAACTGGGGTTATTCTCCTATAATTGGATGTGTTAATTGCTTAGTCTGCCAAAGTCTGCCAGGCCAAATTTGTCTTCAGATAATACAGCAAGAGGTGCTCTAATTACAAATACGCCAACATTGTTTTTGAGTGAAGACAATAACACAGGAGACATGTAATAACAGGATGGATGCTAAAGAAACAGGCCATTTTGTATTTCATAAATCCTTGTTGTCGTCCACAGACATGAGATGATGTGCTGCTAGCTACAGTTTCATCATGGTTATATTGTGCCTATAGAAAACAGTGGAATTAGACCAGGGATAAACATGATTAATATAGACACGCCACAGATGTTTCCGCTAGAGAGTATGACCTCTGAGATGCTGCACTCTATAAAACACTGTTCTCCCACTGATCTTGCATATAGATGCTTTAATAACCTATAACATGAACAATACATATATTTCACGTATACATACCTTGTCATTGTATATCAGCGATGTCTTCATTGGGAGGTTGCTTATGGTACATGATGTATTCATCAATATATATATATATATTGCTTTTTGTGTTCAATACTAACATGAAGCAAACCACATTATTGATAAATGCCGATGAGCCTTGTCAGTTCACCTCTAGCTATTCAATCAATGCAGTACAACAATCAATTGTTCGGTTCCACTACTGTCAGAAGAGAAAAGAGAAAAGGGTAGAGACAAATTATAATAATTATAATACTATTATGAGGTATTTAGATTTAATTTATCTGCAGCCGTCAGGCATGTGCACGTTTTACATACACTACCGTAATATGATATATCTCTCTCTATATATTCATTTTGCGCTCTCTCTATTTCGGTCTTTATATATTTTGCGCTCTCTCTCTATTTTTCTCTCTGTCTCTTTCTCTCTCTCTCTCTCTGCATGTAATGAATACTAAGTTGATGCAGGTCTTATCAGATATGCAGTATGATCCTGTGATAAATCTATTCAGTTTCAGTCAGTCCCTTGGACATCTTTGATAATTGTCATGACTGTCCACAAGAATCTAAATAGGTCAGATCAGGTTTGCAATGAATAACTTCAATCAGACCACCTCTCACCCGCAGAGGCGGAAGGAAAGAAGGAATAGAAGAAGGAATTAACAACTCATGTCCTGTTGTAAATCAAGGAGAGAAGATTCAGGACTCCCTCTCCAATATTCACCAAAGGAATGTACTTTGTTCAAAGAGATTTTCGGCAGAAAAAAGTAACACGTTCAAAAGCGAATACTGGAACAATATTTCTAACATAGAACATGGGGAATGGTCAGAGGCAATGACATTTTGTGATGTCATTAAAAATGTTATAAAGGAAATACTGTAACTTGGAAAGTATACCCACTACATGTACAAAGTTTCCATACTATGCGTAGTGCAATTTATATGAACAATTCTGAAAGTGTTTTTGTCAAGAGAGGGATGTGATTTGGCAAATTGTACAGGCAGGGAAAAGGCTAGTAACGTCATCCGGGAGATCAGGCAATAGGTTGATAACAGGAAATCCGGCTAAAGTACAGGCAGGGAATAGGCAAAAGGCGTCGTTAGTGAGGCAGGCAAAACTATCATACACTGGAGGATTACATTACGGGAAAAACAAAGCTCCGAATAGAAGTGTGTCACAAAACAAACAATACCTCACAATGATGGAGTGCAAAGAACTGAACTAAATACTGTGTGATAATGAAATATAGGTGTGTGAACAGGTGATCAGACTTTGGGTGATTGGGATCTGGAGAGTGAACTGCGTTTACGGGATCTATTTGTTTGAGAGTGTAAGCAGTAAAGTGGGCTGTAATGTGAGCTGCGTTCAGGGGAATCTGCGTGTTTGAGAGTGTGAGTTCGAAGCAGACTTTACAGTTCAAGTGACAAGTCACGCCCCCGAGTGAGGTCAGAGAGCGTGTCAGCCTGACGGAACTGCCCCTTTCGAACAAACTGCATAAATGATGAGTCAAGAAATGAACATACTAAACCAGAAAAGTGTCAAGCTGCAGCTCTACATTGAAAGTGGTTTGAACTGTAATCTCAACACAAGGTAGAGATTAGCTGTCCTAAGTAAAGTATCTTCGAACGCAAATTTACCTACTACCCTGCTCAAACCATCGTATTACACTACTCTTGTCACCAGGATATAGTTTCTGATCGGGGCCCCCAGTTTATCTCCCGTTTATGGAGGGCATTTATGGAACGTCTGGGGTCTCGGTCAGCCTGACCTCAGGGTATCACCCGGAGAGTAATGGGCAGGTGGAGAGAGTGAACCAGGAGGTGGGTAGGTTTCTGCGGTCGTATTGCCAGGACCGGCCAGGGGAGTGGGCGAGATATATTCCCTGGGCAGAAATGGCCCAGAACTCACTAAGCCACTCCTCTACCAACATGTCACCATTTGAGTGCGTGTTGGGGTACCAGCCAGTCCTGGCACCGTGGCATCAGAGCCAGACTGAGGCTCCTGCGGTGGAGGAGTGGGTGCAGCGCTCTAAGGAGACCTGGAGGGCTGTCCAAGAGTCATTACGCCAAGCGAGTGTAAGGCAGAAGAAGAGCGCTGACCGTCACCGCAGTGAGGCCCCCGTGTTTGCACCTGGGGACAGGGTCTGGCTCTCGACCCGAAACCTGCCCCTCCGCTTGCCCTGCCGGAAGCTGGGTCCGCAGTGTATAGGGCCATTTAAAGTCCTGAGGAGAATAAACGAGGTTTGTTATCGATTATTACTTCCTACGTATCATCGTATTAACCCCTCGTTTCATGTGTCCCTTCTCAGGCCGGTGGTAGCTGGTCCCATGCAGGAAGGTGAGGTTCCGGAGGTTCCTCCGCCCCCTCTGGACATCGAGGGGTCCCCGGCGTACACGATACAAGCTATTCTGGACTCGAGACGCTGGGTGAGGGGCTTGCAGTACCTCGTTGACTGGGAGGGGTACGGTCCGGAGGAGAGGTGCTGGGTTCCGGTGAGGGATATTCTAGATCTATCTATGTTGAGAGAGTTCCATCGCCTCCGTCCGGATCGCCCGGCGCCTCGGCCCCCGGGTCGTCCCCGAGGCCGGCGTCGGCGCGCTGCGGGAGCTGCGGGTACTGTCACGAATATTACCGAAGGTGACTCCCCTTTTTGTTCGGGTGGCGCTCGGCGGTCGTCGTCGCCGGTCTACTAGCTATCACCGATCCGTTGTTCTGTGTTCCTTTGGTTTTGTCTGATTGGTATCACCTGTTTCTTGTTTGGTTGTTAGGGTGGGGTTATATAAGTTTGTTCAGCCCGCTTCTGTTTCGTGCGGGCTTGTTTCGTCTGTTCTGTGTTTGAGTGTATTTTGTTTGCATTTCCGGGTTTCGCGCTGTCCGTTATTATTTCTGATCATTTGTTTTCCTACTTTTGTTCATGTTATTTTTCCTGGACATTAAAGCGTGTTTTTCCCACATCTTTTGCTCTCTGCGCCTGACTCCACACCTCTTCACTCATTTGCCGTAACAGGGTAGAGTGTGGGAAAATACTGTATTTATTTTACAATGTATTGTAATAACATTGAGCAGGTTCCTGGAAGACATTGCGTAGTTTCACCCACTACAAAGGATAAAGAGTGCAAGAAAAGTAGATTCTTGGTGCTATGTTGAAACAGCAGGCCCAGGGAGGAGGAAGACAGAGTGAAGGCACACAGCAAACATTTTGTTTCATTTTTACTGGTTTGCACCTACACTCACACTTTTCCACACTTGTATTACCCTCAGATCCAGTGTACTATAAATGTGTAGGGAGGTACACAGTGTGTACTCAATGAAAATGTTTTCTTTTACATGTTCTTCACAGAAAATGAGCCAAGGCCAATGAGTTGTATCATTTTTATTTTAGTTAACATTGAAAATGGGTACCACGGACCCGAACACCACAGGGTTAAAGAACTGCTCTCGTGGTGCCCCAGAATCTAATCAGTTAATTGTTACATGATTAATTTAATCATCACAATATAATTTACCACCTGTTTTAAGAAAGTTTGGGTGAAATTCTTCTAGTGTCTGTCCAAGACTCACTGTAGGTGATGACGTAAAAACCTGCTACAGTCTTGGAGAACAATGTCAATAAGGAATTAGAATGCAATGGGGATACTATTACAGATTTTATGTTATTTTTTACTATCGCTAGGACCCATTTCTCAACACTTA
This sequence comes from Oncorhynchus kisutch, assembly GCF_002021735.2. NCBI lineage: Eukaryota > Metazoa > Chordata > Actinopteri > Salmoniformes > Salmonidae > Oncorhynchus > Oncorhynchus kisutch. Next base: position 9,165,574 of record NC_034178.2, on the reverse strand, counting down.
GGTCTTTTTCAAAACGCTTCACACAGTGAGCACAACAGCAGTCTAAACTGTGGATCGTTTTTCATTGCTTTGGCACAAATGGAATTCTATGACTACAAATTTCATGATTTATTTTCTCACTCAGACACAACCACCACCAATACTCTATGTACATACAGGCCAATTTGCACATGTTTACATACTCTTTTCAAAACTGTTAAACGTAAGTTCAAAACCTAACATAACACACATTTGAATAAGATAGCAATTTGCTACATTTCTACAGTAATACCGTATTGAAATATATTCCAAATTCGATCAAAACAATTAGACAAACCACAGCTGATTCCCATTGTAGCTGAACACCTACCCAGGTGTTAGTCTTTCAATTTCATTACCATCTATACAAAAGTGGACATGTTAGGAATAATGCTGTACTGTAATGTAAACATGGTACCCAGCCAGAGATAGAGAAGTGACTGACAGAGGAAGAAGAGTGGCTGGGAGAGGGAGAGTGAGAGGAGTACGTATGTTTGGTGGAAGAAGACAGAGGAAGATCAAGAGCTGTAGTCTAAAATGAGATTAGGACTACTATAATTGATCGTGTAATAAATCGTGGTCCATCAATGAGAGAGGCTGGTCTGAGAGTGCAGCCAAATCTGCAACGCTCAACAGTGGCATCTAATGTGAAAAGTTTCCGGCAAAACAACATGTAAGATGTGCATTCTGCATCTGACAGAACTGCACATTACAGAAGTCAATTGAGCAAAGCCTCCAAACCCACGTGTGTGTAATTGTTTTTGTATTTCTGCTTAGGACCCAACGGTTACCTCACACAGGTGGGAGAGGTAGGATTTTGACTGCTGTGCAGGAAACTGCAATCGTTGATATGGTCATCAGAAACAATGGCATAAAACTCACAGAGATTCGGGACAGAGTGATGGCAGACAACCTTACATTTGGAAATATTCACAATATATTCACAAAATATTCACAACTATTTCCAGAGTCCTGAAACAACATCAAGTCAGGATGAAGTAGTTGTACACTGTCCCCTTTGAGAGGAACTCTGAACGAGTCAAGCAACTCAGGAACCAATATGTCCAGGTAAGATGACTATAAAATACAGAACTAGTTTTGAACAAAACCAAACAGGGCAGAGGCCCACAATGGCATGTTTTTAGGTATATTTCTTATGTTGCCTTGTGGATTTATTTTAGAGAGTCACGGAGATTGAAGCCAGGCAAACACCTCACATATTCATCTTTGTGGATGAGGCTGGTTTCAACTTGGCCAAAACACGGCGGCGAGGAAGGAATGTGATTGGGAAAAGAGCCACAGTGGATGTCCCGTGCCAGAGGGGTGCCAACATCACAATGTGTGCAGCAAGATCCTCTGATGGATTGATGTTACACAAATCGCTAATTGGGCCATACAACACAGAGCGTCTCATTTCATTCCTGCATGACCTCTATGGAAGGGTTGTGCCAGGTGAGGAAAGGGTTGCAGGGAGGCGAAATCGGCCAACGTTTGTAATTGTATGGGACAATGTGGCATTTCACCACTCCCGTGCAGTCACAGAGTGGTTTGCAGCCCATCCCAGGATGGTGTCACTTTTCCTCCCACCTTCCTCTCCATTCCTCAACCCCATTATTTTCCTCATGGAGGTGGAAGATTTATGACCACCATCCACATGATCAAATGTCCCTCCTAGACGCAATGAATGCTGGATGCCGCAATCTTCTGCAGAAGATTGCCAGGGATGGACCAGGCATGTCAAAATATTATTTCCTAGGTGTATTGCCCAAAGATGACATAAGATGTGATGTGGATGAGAACCTGTGGCCAAATGCAGAAGACAGGGTTGACTAGCATTGCTACTGTATCTGCATCGGTAGATGGTGTACATACAAATTCTTGTATTTTGGAATCACTCAATGCCAAAAAATGACATAAAACATATTGAAGCATATTGCATCATGTCTGGTTCATTCCTGGAACATATACTGCAGTGAATTCTAAACAGTAGAGAGGTGTCATTCTTGTTTTGTAAAGACATGTTACAAAAGAAAACATTGTGTAATGCTACCTGTTGTTAGTGTTTTTATAGGTCATTGTTTTATGAGTGGCTGAGTGTGCTTGTTGGGTGACAACCTCTGCTAGTGTTATGGAAGAATGAGTTGATTTGAAAGAGTTTTGAAAAAGTGACCTAAGTATTGAGAAATGGATCCTAGTGATTGTAAAAAAAACTGTAACGCCAAAGGATATGAGACTCACCAATAGATCTGACATTGATTCAATATGATACCAATCCAGGTGGGCTTTTTTCTTGCTGAAATGCCTTCATGGTGTCCAGATGCTTCCAGATTTGAATTACTTCCAACAATAACAATGATTGTTATTTTATTGCGTAACAATGACATGCTATCAGCCGTAATTCAGGCAGCGCAGTGGGTGGCAAAAACATGAATTTCTCTCGAGCTGGCAATGTTGCTTACAGACTGAAAACACATTGTCGTATGATAATACTATTTGAAAGACCTAAAGCAAGACTCCAGTAGATTAGCATCTTCCGATTGTTTCCAGGAGAGAGAGAGAGAGAGAGAGAGAGAGAGAGAGAGAGAGAGAGAGAGAGAGAGAGTGTGTGTGTGTGTGTGTGTGTGTGTGTGTGTGTGTGTGTGTGTGTGTGTGTGTGTGTGTGTGTGTGTGTGTGTGTGTGTGTGTGCGTGTGTGTGTGTGTGTGTGTGTGTGTGTGTGTGTGTGTGTGTGTGGCATAATTACACTGGGTCTGTTTGGCTGTGGAATGGCTTTGACTAAACATGCACAACCCCCTTAAGAAATGTTGATCTTATTCATATCTCATCATTATGCATAGTGTTCTTATCGGTTGGCTCTTAATTAAAGAGATCTTGACAATGGACAGCTACTTTGGTTTATTTGGCAAAAGATAAGACCAAATAGGCAATAAGGATAAAGCAGTAATGTGAACTTGGCTGATGATGATGTCTAGCAGACATGTAGTTCAGTCATATACTTTACCTTTTTCATTCTTATCTTTTTCAGATCCCATTAGCTGACACCTTTGGTATATCTCTTTGGTATATCTCTTTGTATTTTCTTTTGTCCCTTGAAATCAAAATTGGATACATCATATAACTACAGTATAACCAAAAATGTACAAATGAACCGATATCCACGTTGTAAAATGATAACGTTTTCGATGTCTACTTTGTTGAAATATAATCAAATCAAATCAAATGTATTTAAATAGCCCTTCGTACATCAGCTGATATCTCAAAGTGCTGTACAGAAACCCAGCCTAAAACCCCAAACAGCAAGCAATGCAGGTGTAGAAGCACATATATAAGTGTTATATATATATATATTTTTTAACAACTTAACCTCCCACTCCAAAAAGACAATTCCCTTTCTTTGTTGAAAATAACAGTACCTGATTTTCAACTTATTAACAACTAAACATCCAATTCCAAAGACTATTCCCCTGAAGGAGTGATAACAACCAAACAGCAGACAGAGAAATTCAGAGAGCAAAAGAGCATGAGGCATTCAGTCACATTTAAAAGAACCTCATAATGGGTGACATTATTTACATGGCCTTTATTGCCCTTTAAATTTCAGACAGTTGATTGGCAGTAGCCCAGATCTGTCAAGCACCACTATTGGATAACAAATGGCATACTGTGGGCCTTAGCAATAATTGGCAAGAACGTGGGATGTTGTGAGCAGCCATCATTTACTGGACAAATTATGCAGTTTGCCTCTTACCTACAGACAAGCGATTAAGGATCCAGCCATCTGATCATGAATTGCTTTTTACTAAACATGAGTAATATGAAATGTATGTTAACCTATTTGACTTTAATTGGAATACAGTCTGTTGAAAGAGCAAGCTGATTATTTCCCCACTTCACCTACTCACCTATTTAAGGGTTTTCTCATAGTTGGCCACAAGTTGTCATATTGGCTCGAATTAACATTTTCAGGGCTATATTTTCGTATTCACTTCATACTCACTTCACAGGTAGTCATTGTATGAATTGGACTGGACTCACAACAGAAACACAGTATAAAAATAAGTTAATATTGCACTTTACCACATACCTGGACATATTGGTTTGGTTTCTCTTTCCTGAACATCAATATAAGTTTCTCTCACGACACCTGTCAACGAGACTCACATTTTACTGCTAAAGAGACAATATTCAACATGCCGGTGTGGGAAGATATGTTCTGGAAAGGGCAAGTTTGACAGAGACAACACAATGTCCAAATGGTAGATGTGTCCAGACAGAAAAGGGCCGAAAGTCAGAATATTATTCTGTGTGGACTGACATGCTTTCGTTGAGGGAATAATGATTCTCTTTGCATGTAAACTAAAACGCCAATCGGTGCAATCACTCAGGTTGCCAAGGCTCCTTCATATGTTGGAATGGCAAGCTTATGCACTAGAGAACAGAAGAGGGGTTCTTTCAGTGATTGAAATGATGAGAGCACTTGGGCTTGACAGTTGAGAGTCATGTCTTCCTCTTCATAAAGACATCATAGGCAGTGAGTTGACAGTTTTCCGAAAGCAAAAACACTTTTAAAAAGTTTTTGTACAGAGTAGGAACTATGGCAATCAAATGTACAGAAAATAAAGGAAAGTTCAACAAGACTAGACAATCTCAAATCCTGCAAGATTATTAATATCATAGATGCATAAGGTCAAACAGTACGTGTCAAAAAAATATATATAAGCAGGAAGATATTAGCACTGTCAGATTTTATTTAGAATGTGAACAGGAAGACTAAAGTCTCCCATTGATAGGAAAGTAAAAGGATACAACCAAAATGTAAAGTTTTACACACGTATCTCAAGGCTGAGTAATTTATAATGACAAGGCTTATATAATATAGTAGAGGCTTTAAAAATAGAGAGATCACTCTGAGTAGGCCGTAGTAAACTTCCTCTGCAATGCTTTTGTTCTTTGAGGATATTTCCTTGGATAAAAATGTAGTCATACGCTATCATTAGGATCCAGACAGGTTGTTCAAAGCTGCACCTTGGGAAATAATGGCCCATTGTATTAGTTCCTAACGATATGGGGTGTGAAATTGATGCTGATGGTGAGTTTAAACATAGCAGTGGTGTTACAATGGCAGCCTACTAGCCAGAGAAACATCCCTGAAAACCAGGTTGCTAACACAGGAGTTGAAACATCAACAATGGTCTTGAATGACAAACTGAACTGTTTCTTTTGTCTCCTGTAAGCCAAAGACCAATGAGGAGGAGCTGAAGAAGGCAGGAAGCTGAACGGAATAAGTCAATTAAAAGACAGAATGCATGCAGGAAGTAGCAGCTGGATGTCATAATCTTACATGTTGATGGAGCAACAATAAAATATGGATCTTCTAGCCTAGTGGCTATAGTGTTGGGCCAGGTATTTTCAGGTCTCTCCAGAGATGTTAGATTGGGTTCAAGTCCGGGCTCTGGCAGTGCCACTCAAGGACATTCAGAGACTTGTCCCAAAGTCATGACTGCGTTGTCTTGGCTGTGTGCCTAGTGTCACTGTACTGTTAGTTCACCTTCAAACCCAGTCTGAGGCCTTGAGCTCTGGAGCAGGTTTTCATCAAGGATCTCGCTGTACTTTGCTCTGTTCATCTTTCCCTCTATTCTGACTAGTCTCCCAGTCCCTGACGCTGAAGAAAATCCCCACAGCATGATGCTGCCATCACCATGCTTCACCATAGGGATGGTGCCAGGTTTCCTCTAGACGTGACACTTGGCATTCAGGCCAATGAGTTCAATCTTGCTTCAGACCAGAGAATCTTGTTTCTCATGGTCTTCGTCCTCTAGGTGCTTTTGGCAAACTCCAAGTGGGCTGTCATGTGCCTTTTACTGTGGAGTGGCTTCTGTCTGGCCACTCTACCATAAAGGCCTGATTGGTGGAGTGCTGCAGAGATGGTTGTCCTTCTGGAAGGTTCTCCCATATCCACAGAGGAACTCTGAAGATCTGTTTGAGTGACCATCAGGTCTTGGTCACCTCCCTGACCAAAGCAATTCTCGTGACGGTTCAGTTTGGCTGGGCGGCCAGCTCTAGGAGTATAATGGGGTTCCAAACTTCTCCCATCAAAGAAAGATGGAGGCCACTGTGTTCTTGGGGACCTTCAATGCTGCAGACATTTTTTTGCTACCCTTCCCCAGATCTGTGCCTCGACACAATCCTGTCTCGGAGCTCTACGGACAATTCCTTCAACCTCATGGCTAGGTTTTTTTTCTTCTGACATGCACTGTCAACTGTGTGACCTTATATAGATATGGTGTGTGCCTTTGCAAATCATGTCCAATCAATTGAATTCAATCAAGTTGTAGTAACATCTCAAGGACGATCAATGGAAACAGAATGCACCTGAGCTCATTTTTGAGTTTCATAGCAAAGGGTCTGAAAACATTTGCAAAAATGTCTTGAACCCTGTTTTGCTTAGTCATTATGGGGAATCGTGTGTAGATTGCTGAGATAAAAAATAAAAAAATTTTTTAGAACAAGGCTGTAACGTAACAAAATGTGGAAAAAGTCAAGGGGTCTGAATACTTTCCGAATGCACTGTAGATACATATACAAATGTCTGACTTCAAAATGCCAGTATTGATAAAAGAAAAACCCTCATCAGGGAAAACCTATCTTGAATAAGAAACTATGGGCCTTGTGTAATCATACAATATATAGAATGACACATTTACAGATAAAGCCTAAGCTTTGGTGATAATAAAAGTAACATTCTAGAGGCACTGAAACAAAAATCACTTTGTACTGTGAATATCAAAACTAAACTTAAAGGTTTGTTTGAAGATGACATAGGCTGGATCCCGGGTCCAATGCTTCGCAATGTGTGACGCTGCACCATTAACAGTCTCCAGGCATGTGAGCCCTAGTTGTGTATGTTACTGAATATGAGAGCAGTCAGATCCCTTCTCTTGGTAAAGCTCCTGGGCAAGGGCCTATGTTTAGTCCGTGGGGTAGTGATGAGCCCTGCATGCATAGGATTTCCATTCCCTAGCTCATTTGCACAAATGTATTGGCATGTGAAAAAAGTAAGGCAACCACATTAAAACTGGGCCTATATGCAGCATGACAAATGATTACAATCCATCATTTCTCATACTTCCTCAGAACTGGTTTACTGTCATTTGTAATGGGTTGTTGTCACTGTAATATGCTAATTTCCTCGATGTCAGTAACCAATGTTTATTTGAGTTTTTCCCAAAAAACACACTTTGCATTATAGTTAGTTAATGTCAGTCTGTTCGCTATGACAACCAAATGACACTGTCATAAACACAAGATCTGTCATACACGCGTCCACACATGATAAAACTTGTTTTTCACATTATCCCAAAGAAACTCTCAGGGAGAACCCTAGTGCAACTATCTATTGCATTTTAAAAATATTTTTATTTATTTAACCTTCATTTCGACAGGGAGTCATGCTGAGACCAAGGTCTCTCACAGATGAGCATACACAAGAACTGCAGTATACAGCAATAAACTTTCTTAGGGGAGTAAACTCAGTTCACAATTATCTTTCAAATATGCTGCTGTGTATTCCAATACTGCTGTAGTTGAAGATAATCAGTGGACGCAGTGCAATTTTATGTTCCACTGTATGTTTGGTATTTTTCCCTCATTAAATCTTGGGTTGGATCATGGATGTCTAGGAGACTGGGGTTCCTGATGTATTATTTATTTAGGAGATGTCTGTTCATCTTCTGCTAGCCTTTTTGATCTTCTTTCATTATGGGATGTTCATTATCAATGCATTGTCCCATTATACCTCTGTGGATCCCCATTTTAGTTGCATACATCCTGGTTTCCAACACACATTTATTAGAAAGGGAGACAATGTTACCACGTCGGATAGGAAAATATTCACATTAAATTAATTCTGTTGGTACAAAGTAAAGGAAGGACATTTTTTTCTCCTTTCACAGATCACTTCAGTTTGATAAGGTAAATTAATATTTACCATGGTCCTCACATGCAAATCTTTTTTATTTAGGTTGTTGTTGCTTTTTCAAAACCTGACTCATGTAATTCCAATGTCCTAAAGTTGTTTTGAACAAACACTACATGACCAAAGGTATGTGGACACCTGCTCTGACCAAAAGTATGACCAAAATTATGTGGACACCTGCACCTGTCAAATATCTAATTCCAAAATCATGGCCATTAATATGTAGTTGGTCACCTCTTTGTTGCTATAACAACCTCCACTCTTTCTGGGAAGGCTTCCTACTAGACGTTGGAACATTGCTGCGGGGACTTGCTTCCATTCAGCCACAAGAGCTTTAGTGAGGTCGGACACTGATGTTGGGTGATTAGGCCTGGCTCGCAATCGCCGTTCCAAATCATCACAAAGGTGTTTGATGGGGTAGTTGTCAGGACTCTGTGCAGGTCACTCAAGTTCTTCCACACCAATCTCAATAAACTATTTCTGTATGGATCTCGCTTTGTGCACTGGGGCATTGTCATGGTGAAACAGGAAAGGGCCTTTCCCAAACGGTTTCCACAAAGTTGTAGGCACAGAATTGTCTAGAATGTCATGGTATGAAGTAACATTAAGATTTCCCTTCAATTAAACTAAGGGGCCTAGCCCAAACCATGAGAAAGAGCCCCAGACCATTATTCCTCCTCCACCAAACTCTACATTTGGCAAGTAGCGTTCTCCTGGCATCCGCCAAACTCCAATTTGTCTGCCGGACTGCCAGATGGTGAAGCGTGATTCATCACTCCAGAGAACACGTTTCCTCTGCTCCAGAGTCCAATGTGGTGATTTTTACACCACTCCAGCCGACGCTTGGCACTGCGCATGGTGATCTTAGGCTTGTGTGCGGCGGCTTGGCCATGGAAACCCATTTCATGAAGCTCCCGATGAACAGTTCTTGTGCTGACGTTGCTTCCAGAAGAAGTTTGGAACTTGGTAGTGAGTGTTGCAACCAAGGACAGACGATTTTAGTCTGCGGTCCCATTCTGTGAGCTTGTGTGGCCTACCACTTTGTGGATGAGACGTTTTTTGCTCCTAGACGTTTCCACTTCACAATAACAGCAATTACAGTTGACCAGGGAAGCTCTAGCAGGGCAGAAATTTGACAAAACTGACTTGTTGGAAAGGTGTTATCCTATGAAGGTGCCACGTTGAAAGTCACTGAGCTCCTCAGTAAGGCCATTCTACTGCCAATGTTTGTCTATGAAGATTGCATGGTTGTGTGCTCGATTTTATACACCTTTCAGAAACGGGTGTGGCTGAAATAGCCAAATCCACTCATTTGAAGATGTGTCCACATACTTTTGTATATATAATGTCTTTCCACATCTGATGTATTAGCTGCATTCGCATTAGCAGTGGTATTAGCTGTGAACTGAATACTCAGGGTGGTTTTTGGAAATATCATTGTGTAAGTCATTTCAAACTGTTTTATACCATTTTCCCTCAAAGTCATACTTTTCCTTATGAGACAGAAGGCTTTCTGTGAGTCAGTGATAAGCAGTTCAGACTTGACTTACTTTTTAAAGGGAAATATTTTAAAACAACCACATTACCTACAGGTCAGGTCCAGTAGGTATTGAGGAACACAGGTTGCTTGAAAATTAACATTCTTTTGAATTCAGATTTTCTTAGTTGGAGTGTGTTTTTAAGAATATTGTTCAGCTCCCACCAGTTAGTCTTATTTGATCAGAGAAACTCAATCTACGGGATGCAGTTTAGTCAGTTGAATGAATACAAGTGATCATACCACCCCTGTGGATTCTTCTCTCTAAGGTCTGTGAAAGATACAGTATAAAGCTGGCCCATCTGTTTGAGAATGACTCATAATGAAACTAAACATCCTGTAGAGGTGCTACAGACCTGATATCAACTGCATCTCTGCTGTAACTCATGGAAACACTTTGATAATGGTTAATTACCCAAGGTCGTGAGGTAGTACACTCAGTAGGAAGTACAATCAAATGACGAGAAATCCAATTCATTATCACTAACGACTAATTTCCATTTATGAGCTTGTTTGGCAGATGCAGACTGCTTCATAGTCAGTGCAACTTCTAATTTCAATTTGGATTTAAGTTATAACTTCCGTGGCCAGTTAGGTCTGCTGACATTGGGCAACATTGTCAATTTCTAATCACCTCAAGACTAGCAATTTCGCTGCAAAGAAAAAGGTGTCACTTTTCTCTTCACTGTTTTTCAGGAAGTACCATTGGTGAAATAACAAAAGCTAATCAACCTCCATTGTCTTTGAGAAATTGCTGAATATATTTTACATTACCAGTTTGCTTCTTTATCCGTAGATTTCGGTTGGAAAGGGAGGTCGTCTACATTTAATAATTGAATCAGCTAGAGCCTGCACAACATGTCATAAAATATCATACATTTTTTATTATTTTATTTTACCTTTATTTAACCAGGCAAGTCAAGTCCTTTAAGAACAAATTCTTATTTTCAATGACGGCCTAGGAACAGTGGGTTAACTGCCTGTTCAGGGGCAGAACGACAGATTTGTACCTTGTCAGCTCGGGGGTTTAAACTTGCAACCTTCCGGTTACTAGTCCAACGCTCTAACCACTAGGCTACCCTGCCGCCATATCATACATCATTCATATCATATTCTTGCAAAATGGCGCTGACATACAGTGGGGAGAACAAGTATTTGATACACTGCCGATTTTGCAGGTTTTCCTACTTACAAAGCATGTAGAGGTCTGTAATTTTTATCATAGGTACACTTCAACTGTGAGAGACGGAATCTGAAACAAAATACAGAAAATCACATTGTATGATTTTTACGTAATAACATAAGTATTTGATACATCAGAAAAGCAGAACTTAATATTTGGTACCTTTGTTTGCAATTACAGAGATCATACGTTTCCTGTAGTTCTTGACCAGGTTTGCACACACTGCAGCAGGGATTTTGGCCCACTCCTCCATACAGACCTTCTCCAGATCCTTCAGGTTTCGGGGCTGTCGCTGGGCAATACAGACTTTCAGATCCCTCCAAAGATTTTCTATTGGCTTCAGGTCTGGAGACTGGCTAGGCCACTCCAGGACCTTGAGATGCTTCTTACGTAGCCCTGGCTGATCTTGCCCTGGCTGTGTGTTTCGGGTTGTTGTCATGCTGGAAGACCCAGCCACGACCCATCTTCAATGCTCTTACTGAGGGAAGGAGGTTGTTGGCCAAGATCTCGTGATACATGGCCCCATCCATCCATCCTGTGTTACTAATGGTTTTCTTTGAGACTGTGGTCCCAGCTCTCTTCAGGTCATTGACTAGGTCCTGCCGTGTAGTTCTTGGCTGATCCCTCACCTTCCTCATGATCATTGATGCCCCACGAGGTGAGATCTTGCATGGAGCCCCAGACCGAGGGTGATTGACCGTCATCTTGAACTTTTTTCATTAGATTCCGTCTCTCACAGTTGAAGTGTACACTACAGTGTGACTACCGACAACAACGAGATGGCCTACAGGGAGGAGGTGAAGGCCCTCGGAGTGTGGTGTCAGGAAATTAACCTCACATTCAACGTCAACAAAACAAAGGAGATGATCGTGGACTTCAGGAAACAGCAGAGGGAGCACCCCCCTGTTCACATCGATGGGACAGTAGTGGAGAAGACTGCGTAGTGAAGAAGGCACAACAGCTCCTCTTCAACCTCAGGAGTCTGAAAAAAGGTGGCATGTCCCCGAAAACACTCACAAACCTTTACAGATGCACAATCGAGAGCATCCTGTCGGGCTGTATCACCGCCTGATACGGTAACTGCTCCGCCCACAACCGTAAGGCTCTCCAGAGGGCAGTGCGGTCTGCACAACGCATCACCGGGGGCAAACTACCTGCCCTCCAGAACACCTACATCACCCAATGTCACAGGAAGGCCAAAAAGATAATCAACCACCTGAGCAACTGCCTTTTCACACCCCTATCACCCAGAAGGAGAGGTCAGTACAGGTGCATCAAAGCTGGGACCGAGAGACTGAAAAACAGCTTCTATCCCAAGACCATCAGACTGTTAAACAGCCATAACTAATATTGAGTGGCTGCTGCCAACATACTGACTCAAATCTCTAGACAATTTAATAATAAAAAATGTCACTTTATATAATGTTTACATGCCCTGCATTACTCATCTCATATGTATATACTGTACTCTATACCATCTACTGCATTATGCCTATGCCGCACGGCCATCGCTCATCCATATATTTATATTTGCATATTCTTATTCATCCATTTACACTTGTGTGTATAAGGTAGTTGTTGTGAAATTGTTAGATTACTTGTTAGATATTACTGCACAGTCGGAACTAGAATCACAAGCATTTCCCTACTGTCACGAATCCCGCTTCCTGAGTCTGTGTTTGCCTGTGTTTCTGTCCTGGAGTGTGTTTCCGGTGTCCTGGAACGCATCCTGTCTGGTTGCCGGGCGAATTAGCTTGTTGGGAGATCGATGTTCACCCGCACCTGTATCCCATCAATAATCTGCACACCTGTCCTGATCATCACCTCTCCCCTTCAAAAGCTCTGACTTGACATCCATTCCCTGCCGGATCGTTAGCCATGAACAGTATGTTGTGCCATAGTATCAGGCTTAAGTTGGATAGAATTTGTTTTGTTGTTTTTTACGTATTGCTTGCCTTAAACTTACCTCCGTTTGTTCTGTCTTCAGTTACTCACCCGGATCATATACCCCATTCTTGCCTGGTCGTCGGAGGATTCCGCTATCCCATTGGATCCACCTATTTACTCCCATCAACTCACCACCATATATCTACCCATTCACATTCACTTGTAAATAAATACTCACCTTCTTCCTACTCTCCTTGTCCTGGTCTGCTTCTGGGTTCGATTTTGAAAGAACGTGACAGAACGATCCGGCCAAGGATGAACCCAGCGGACCTGGACTCCGTTTGCCATGCCATTACCCAGCAGGGGAAGACATTGGGACAACACAAGACGGCGCTACAGGAGATAGCAGGTTCAATCCAGAACTTATCTGCTAGCTTGACACAAATCCAGGATCAGCTCAGTTTGCCGGCGATTCATTCACCACCTGTTTCACCCATCTCACCTGCCGTGTCTGGTGCGGTTTCCTTCCGTGAGCCCAAGGTTCCGACACCAGAGAAGTACGAGGGAGATCTGGGATCTGGGATGCCATTCATTTCTTTTACAGTGTGGTTTAGTTTTTGATCTGCAGCCCTACTCTTACGCCACAGATAAGGCTAGGATAGCTTTTGTTATTGAGCTGCTGCGTGGTAGAGCTCTGGAATGGGCTTCAGCTGTTTGGGAACGACGGGACACATGCATGACGTCATACCAGGGTTTCACGGCAGAGATGAGAAAGCTTTTTGACCATCCAGTCCGAGGTAAGGACGCAGCTAAACGTTTGTTCTCTCTTCGCCAAGGAGCTCGCAGTGTGGCAGACTTTGTGATAGAATTCAGGACATTGGCTGTGGAGAGTGGTTGGAATGAGGAATCACTACAAGCGTTTTTTTACCAGGGGTTGTCGGAGCAACTCAAGGACGTGCTGATCTCCTATCCAGAGCCTAGTGACCTAGATAGTTTGGTCACCTTAGCTATTCGGGTAGATAATAGAGTCCGAGAGAGAAGGAGGGAGAAGCAGTGGGGTCCATCTAATCAATCTGAGACTCGGTTACCATTCAGGTCAGGAAGTGGACCAGAACGGGTTGATCATTTTCCCTCACACGGGATTAGTGGAGGAGTCCTGCCGCCAGATCCTGAACCTATGCAAGTGCGGCGGCACGGGTTAACTAAGGACGAGCGCCAACGTAGACGTGAGACCAACAGCTGCCTCTACTGTGGTAGCTCGGGACATTACATCTCCGGTTGTCCTCAGCGCCCGTTAAACTGCTCAACCTCTCAAGAGCCCTGTCAGACCTCGTTTTCCTGCTACCCTCATAAATAAGAATCAGAGTTTAGCGATTAACGCTTTCATCGATTCAGGTGCCGATGACAGTTTCATTGATGCCGACTTAGTGGAACAGCTGGGGCTTTCCAAGGAGCAATTACCGGAAGCCATTGAAGCAACCACTCTGAACGGCAGTAGTCTGGCACGGATCACTATGAGGACTGAACCGGTTAAGATGTTGTTGTCGGGGAATCATTCAGAGGTTATTTCTTTTTTCATTTTGCCTTCCCCCCATGTTCCTCTGGTTCTTGGATACCCCTGGCTAAGAGAACAGACCGATCATATCATTCAATTGGGTGACTGGTAAGGTAACTAGTTGGAGCATTGAGTGCCATGCTAACTCCCTCAGGACTGCCTGTTCTCATGCTGTCCCCAGTCGGGTCAGTGAGTCTGCTCCTCCTGATTTGTCCCTGGTTCCTGAAACATATCACGAGTTGGGTGAGGTGTTCAGTAAGCAGAAAGCTCAGTCACTTCCTCCCCACCGACCTTATGATTGTACAATTAAGCTGTTCCCTGGAGCTGCCTTTCCCAAGGGACGGTTATACAGTATTTCTCGACCTGAGCGGGAAGCCCTGGAGACCTACATAAAGGAGTCTCTTGCTGCAGGTCTCATTCGTCCCTCGTCATCACCCCTGGGAGCTGGATTTTTTTTTGTGAGTAAGAAGGATGGCTCTCTTCGACCGTGTATTGATTATCGGGGGTTGAATGATATTACGGTCAAGAACAAGTACCCCTTGCCCTTGATGAGCTCCGCTTTCGATTCTTTACAGGGTGCTACTGTGTTTACGAAGCTTGATCTACGCAATGCGTATCATCTGGTTCGGATCAAAGAGGGGGACGAGTGGTTGACTGGATTCAATACACCTATGGGACATTTCGAGTACCAGGTGATGCCGTTTGGACTCTCCAACGCTCCAGCAGTGTTCCAAGGTTTGGTGAATGACGTGCTGAGGGATATGATCGGTCTGTTTGTGTTCGTTTACCTGGATGACATCCTGATTTTCTCCAAGGAGCTTTCCAGCCACATCCAGCATGTTAAGCAGGTCCTGCAGCGGTTATTGGAGAACCGTCTGTTTGTGAAGGCAGAGAAGTGTGATTTTCACGCTCACACTACATCCTTCCTCAGGTACATCATCTCCAGGGGTGAGATCAAGATGGACCAAGAGAAGGTTCGGGCGGTTCGGGATTGGGCCCGGCCCGGTACGAGATTGCAGCTCCAGAGATTCCTGGGATTTGCGAACTTCTATCAGAGGTTTATCCGTGATTACAGCCGGGTGGCCGCCCCTTTAACTGCTCTGACGTCTTGCACCAGAATTTTCTGTTGGACTCCTGAGGCAGACCGAGCATTTCTGAACTTGAATAGCCGATTCACCAACGCGCCGATTCTCTCTCAACCTGACACTTCCCGTCAGTTTGTTGTTGAGGTGGACGCGTCTGATGTGGGAGTGGGCGCCATCCTGTCCCAGCGGAGCTCCACTGACGGTAAACTCCATCCCTGCGCCTTCTACTCTTGTCGTCTTTCACCAGCTGAGAGAAACTACGATGTGGGTAACCGGGAGCTTCTCGCTGTGAAGCTTGCCTTGGAGGAGTGGCGTCACTGGTTGGAGGGAGGGGAGCAACCGTTTGTGGTCTGGACTGACCACAAGAATCTGGCTTACGTGCAATCGGCTAAACGTCTCAACTCCCGTCAGGCCAGGTGGGCTTTGTTTTTTGGACGCTTCAATTTTTCCCTGACGTTCCGACCTGGGTCGAAGAACGGCAAAGCGGACGCCTTGTCCCGGATGTTCTCCAAGACGGATGAGAGTGGGGCCAAGACTGAGACAATTCTTCCCCAGAACCTTGTCGTGGGAGCCGTTACATGGTGGATTGAGGAGGATGTGATGGCGGCCCTTCGGACGCAGCCCGGCCCCGGTAACGGTCCACCCGGTCGGTTGTTCGTGCCTGAGTCGGTCCGTTCTGCTGTTCTTCAGTGGTCCCACGCCAGCAAGATAGCTTGTCACCCTGGCGTGGCTCGGACTATGGCGCTACTGCGCAGACGATTTTGGTGGCCTGCCATGGGAGAAGATACCCGGAGGTTTGTTGCCGCATGTCCTGTTTGTGCTCAGTACAAAAGTACCAATCGGCCCAGCTCTGGGCTTCTTCACCCCCTACCTATTCCTCGGCGACCTTGGTCGCATCTGGCCCTGGATTTTGTCACGGGATTGCCCCCTTCTGTTGGGAACACAGTCATTCTGACCATTGTGGACAGATTCAGCAAGTTTGCTCATTTTGTCCCTCTCTCCAAGCTTCCATCTGCCACGGAGACGTCCGAGATCCTGGTTAGGGAGGTTTTCAGGGTCCACGGATTGCCCAGTGACATTGTTTCTGACCGTGGTCCTCAGTTTACCTCTGCTGTCTGGAGATCCTTCTGTTTGGCCATTGGAGCTTACAGTCAGTCTCACTTCTGGATTTCACCCACAATCTAATGGTCAGGCGGAGAGAGCCAACCAGAAGATGGAGTCCACGCTGCGTTTTCTTGTCTCCTCTGATCCCACCTCTTGGTCATCTCAATTACCCTGGGTCGAGTATGCCCATAATACCCTTCCTTCATCTGCCACTGGGATGTCCCCCTTCCAATGCCTGTACGGATACCAACCTCCCTTGTTTCCTTTTCAGGTGAGGGATCTTTCGGTTCCTTCTGTCCAGGCCCACATTCGTCGTTGCCACCGGACCTGGCATCGGGCCAGGAAGGTCCTCCTTAGAGTTTCTGACCGGTATCAGATCCAGGCGAATCATCGCCGTATTCCTGCTCCTGCTTATACCATCGGAGATAAGGTTTGGTTGGCTACACGGGATCTTCCTCTACGGACTGAGTCGAAGAAACTGTCACCAAGGTTCATTGGTCCGTTTGTGGTGGAGAGAATCATTAACCCTGTTGTGGTCCGACTCAAATTGCCGGCAACGCTTCGAGCACACCCCACCTTTCATGTCTCCTGCCTCAAGCCGGTTCTCCTCAGCCCTCTGTTGCCCCCTCCTCCTCCTCGTCCTCCTCCTCCTCGGATGATCGGAGGTGGTCCTGCCTACACGGTGCGCCGCATAATGGATTCCAGACGGCGGGGTCGAGGTTTCCAATATCTCGTGGATTGGGAAGGATATGGTCCAGAGGAGAGGAGTTGGATTCCTCGGCGTCAGATCCTTGATGACGACCTGCTTCGTGACTTCTACCGCCTCCACCCTGGCGCTCCAGGTAGTCCGCCCAGTGGCGTTCGTCGGAGGGGTGGTACTGTCACGAATCCCGCTTCCTGAGTCTGTGTTTGCCTGTGTTTCTGTCCTGGAGTGTGTTTCCGGTGTCCTGGAACGCATCCTGTCTGGTTGCCGGGCGAATTAGCTTGTTGGGAGATCGATGTTCACCCGCACCTGTATCCCATCAGTAATCTGCACACCTGTCCTGATCATCACCTCTCCCCTTCAAAAGCTCTGACCTGACATCCATTCCCTGCCGGATCGTTAGCCATGAACAGTATGTTGTGCCATAGTATCAGCCTCAAGTTGGATAGAATTTGTTTTGTTGTTTTTTACGTATTGCTTGCCTTAAACTTACCTCCGTTTGTTCTGTCTTCAGTTACTCACCTGGATCATATACCCCATTCCCGCCTGGTCGTCGGAGGATTCCGCTATCCCATTGGATCCACCTATTTACTCCCATCAACTCACCACCGCTGCCCGCTACGCCACCTGGATATATCTACCCATTCACATTCACTTGTAAATAAATACTCACCTTCTTCCTACTCTCCTTGTCCTGGTCTGCTTCTGGGTTCGATTTTGAAAGAACTCGACAGCTTCACTCGTATTAAAACCCTTTTGGGATAGGGGGCAGCATTTTCACTTTTTGGATGAAATGTGTGCCCAGAGTAAACTTCCTCCTATTCAGTCCCAGATGCTAATATATGCATATTATTAGTAGTATTGGATAGAAAACACTCTGAAGTTTCTAAAACTGTTTGAATGATATTTGTGAGTATAACAGAACTCATATGGCAGGCGAAAACCTGAGATAAATCTAACCAGGAAGTGGGAAATCTGATGGTCTGTAGTTTTTCAAAGCTTGGCCTACCGAAAACACAGAGTCTATGGGGTCAAGTTGCACTTCCTAAGGCTTCCACTAGATGTCAACCATCTTTAGAAACTTGTTTCAGGCTTCTGCTATAAAGGAGGGGGAATTGGAGCTGAATGAGTCAGTGGTCTGGCAGAGTGTCTCAGGCTCGTGATGCGAGGTCCTGACAGAGTTCGCTCTCGTTCCAGTGATTTCTACAGACAATGGAATTCTCCGGTTGGAACATTATTGAAGAGTTATATTAAAAACAACCTAAAGATTGATTCCATACATCGTTTGACATGTTTCTACGACCTGTAACGGAACCTTTCGAGTTTTTGTCTGGATGTAGTGCTCGCGCCTCATGAAGATGGATTACTGGGCTGAACACGCTAACAACAAGTGGCTATTTGGACATAAATTATGGACTTTATGGAACAAATCAGTCATTTATTGTCAAACTGTGATACCTGTGAGTGCATTCTGATGAGGATCATCAAAGGTACGTGAATATTCACAATGTTATTTCTAACTTCTGTTGACTCCAACATGGCGGATATTTCTTTGGCTGGATTGGGCTCTGAGCGCCGTACTCAGATTATGCTTTTTCCGTAAAGTTAAAAAAAAATCTGACACAGCGGTTGCATTAAGGAGAAGTCTATCTTTAATTGTGTGAATAACACTTGTATCTTTTATCAATCTTTTATCAATGTTTATTATTATTATTATTATTATTATGTTGTGCTTTCGCTGTAAAGCCTTTTTGAAATCGGACACGATGGTTAGATTAACCTCTAGCGTCGAGCAATCCCGTAATTATAGCCTCAAGCTCATTACCATAACGCAACTTTAACTATTCATGAAAATCGCAAATGAAATTAAAGAAATATATTCACTCAGAAGCTTAGCCTTTTGTTAACAACACTGTCATCTCAGTCTCATCTCATCTCTTTCAAAATATGCTTTTCAACCATAGCTACACAAGCATTTGTGTAAGAGTATTGATACCTAGCATAGCATTAAGCCTAGCATTCAGCAGGCAACTTTTTCACAAAAACAAGAAAAGCATTCAAATAAAGCATTCAAATAAAATCATTTACCTTTGAAGAACTTGTTTTCAATGAGGAGACTCTCAGTTAGATAGCAAATGTTCATTTTTTCCAAAAAGATTATTTGTGTAGGAGAAATCGCTCCGTTTTGTTCATCACGTTTGGCTAAGAAAAAATTCAGAAAATGCAGTCTCTACAACGCCAAACTTTTTACCAAATTAACTCCATAATATCGACAGAAACATGGCAAACGTTGTTTAGAATCAATCCTCAAGGTGTTTTTCACATATCATACTCGATGATAAATCATTCGTGGCAGCTGTGTTTCTCCTCGAAGCAAACGAAAAATACACGCAGCTGGAGATTACGCAATAATTGCAACGGAGGACACCAAGCGGCCACCTGGTAGATGTAGTCTCTTAAGGTCAATCTTCCAATGATTTGCCTACAAATACGTCACAATGCTGTCGACACCTTGGGGAAACGACAGAAAGTCTAAGCTCATTCGTGACCCATACACAGCCATATAAGGAGACATTGGAACACAGCGCATTCAAAATCTGGGGCACTTCCTGTATGAAATTTCATCTTGGTTTCGCCTGTAGCATTAGTTCTGTGGCACTCACAGACAATATCTTTGCAGTTTTGGAAACGTCAGGTGTTTTCTTTCCAAAGCTGTCAATTATATGCATAGTCAAGCATCTTTTCGTGACAAAATATCTTGTTTAAAATGGGAACGTTTTTTTATCCATAAATTAAAAGAGCGCCCCCTATATCCAAGAAGTTAACAAAAAGTTTATCTTTCATTTGCTGTATTGGACTTGTTAACCAGTTGCGACGAGCAAACCCGTATCCGGGAGCGTAATCATAGCCTCAAACGCATTAGCATAACGCAACGGACATAAATACCCCTATAAACTTTTCCTATTTATGAAAATCGCAAATTAAATGAAATAAATATATTCAAACACAAGCTTAGCCTTTTGTTAACAACACTCATCTCAGATTTTCAAAATATGCGTTACAGCCAACGCTAGACAAGCATTTGTGTAAGTTTATCATGGCATAATGCTATGCTAGGCTCTGCTGGCAGCAGGCAACATTTTCACAAAAATAAGAAAAGCAACCAAATTAAATAATTTACCTTTGAAGAACTTCGGATGCTTTCACTCAGGAGACCCAGTTAGATAGCAAATGTTCCTTTTTTCCCAAAAAAATGTTTTTGTAGGTGAAAAAGCTCCCGTTTCTTCACCATGCTTGGCTGAGATATCGACCGAAAAATGCTACAACTATAACGCCAAACTTTTTTCAAAATTAGCTACATAATATCGACAGAAACATGGCAAACGTTGTTTATGATCCATCCTCAAGGTGTTTTTAACAAATATATTCGATAATATATCCGTTGAGGCAGTTGGTTTCTCATAAGAAGCGATTGGAAAAATGGCTACCTCAGTATTTTACGCAAGGTTTTCTGCGGGAGACACCATGTGACCACATGCCATATATGGTCCCTTCCAGCCATTCTTCAAGGGAAATGCCTAAAAAGACGTCACAATGCTGTAGACACCTTGGGGAAAACATGGAAAACATAAGCTCCTTCATAGCTCATTCACAGCCATATAAGGAGTCATTGGCATGAGGCGGTTTCAAGAAATGTGGCACTTCCTGGTTGGATTTTTATCTGGGTTTCGCCTGTAACATCAGTTCCTGTGGCACTCACAGACAATATCTTTGCAGTTTTGGAAACATCAAAGTGTCTTCTTTCCAAAGCTGTCAATTTTATGCATAGTCGAGCATCTTTTCGTGACAAAATATCTTGTTTAAAACGGGGACGTTTTTCATCCAAAAATTAAAATAGCGCCCCCTAAATCCAACTGGTTAATGTGTGAAATATTTTAGATTTTCGCGCACTGCCTTTTCAGCGGAATGTTGTCGAGGGGTTCCGCTAGCTGAACGCCTGCGCTAGAAAGGTTAACATCTGCTAACCATGTGTATGTGACCAATAAAATTGGATTTGATTTAATAAAATCCAATTGAACCATTCCTTTTTGTTTGAAAAAGATATAAATTAGTTATGTTTCCGGGTCAATTTGACCCAATACAGTAAACGCACTAAGCAGAGTCTAAATGTTGATGAGAATGTTCTATTTCAAATGCTCTTTTCCCTGGGTTGATAAATCCAACCATTCAAAGTTAAAGCCAAATGTTTGATGCATGTAAAAAGACTCAAATCCAGATCGTCTGTGATAATTTGTCAAAACTAATTTTTAACTCAAATTCACATCAGTTTTGCTCAGCCTCTGAGCATCATAGGGAAATCAGACTTGTATATCTGTCATCATCATGGCCACGCAATTTCTGTATGGCCACACCATTCCTTTGCAGTAAGCAGATTGTTTCTAGGACACACTGCGCAAGAGTTTTTGGTCAAAGGTCAAATTGACTTCAAATCTGTGTTGTCAGCCTCTGAACATCCATACCTTTATTTAACTTTTTACATTTAACCAACACTTATCCAGAGCAACTTACAGGAGCAGGGACAGTTAGTGTCTTGCTGAAGGGCACATCAACAGATTTTTCACCTAGTTTGCTTGGGGATTCGAACCAGTGACCTTTCAGTTATTGGCCCAAAACTCTTAACCGCTAGGCTACCTGCGATCAGCATGGCTGCACCATTCCTGTGCAGAAAGCAGCTTGTTTCTAGGACGGACACATTGTTCAAAAGTAATATAGGCCAAGGTCATGGTCAAATTGCTCGGGTCAAATTGACTTCATATTGACTTCAGATCTGTGTTTCTTATGGACAGATTTTTGGTGAAGTAAACCCTCTCGCTTTGCCCCTTCTGCTCTGATGGAATTATCAGAGTGTTGGACTATTCTGATATTACTGCAAAAATAACTACATTCCCACAGAGAAGAAAACATGGACAGTTCTTTGAGTTCTTTGAGTATCGACACTGCCAAACTTAGTTTAATGTGTTTTTGAAGAATTTTTTGCTTGCATTGCAGCTATAATAATATCGGTTCAGCTGTTTCCATTCATGAATTCTGTCTGTAACAGAAGAAAATAATAGATTATTGTGGATTCTGTCGCTTGGGGCCTTCAGACACAACTCAAGCTAAAGGTAATTCGACCCAAATATAGATTTTGCCTGAACTATTCATTTAATTGAATGGATGTGGGGACATTCGGGCCAAACATCTGCATATAGAATCCTGGCCCTTTAAGGTTTGGATGAAGTTGGTGTTCTTTAATATGGAAAGGTCATTGGCCAGACCGGTCCTTGGTGTTGCTAGTCAGATCTTTATGTTTGCAATCAGCTAGAGTTTGCCAACTTGACATGTTAGTAATAGAAGGGGTCAGTTCTTCCCATCATGTTGCTGTGAGGTGAATGCATAATTGGCCTCGCTAGACGGGATGTGAAGGGGAGAATTATTTTGTCAACTCAGATGCGCTGTCATAATGTTGTTATTAAAATGTCATTAGCCAATATGTTTTGTCCCCACAATCCACCACAGGTGGTGATATCCAGGTTTTGTTCATTGCAGCTGGTATTTTCATGCATGGTATCAAGGTTATTACATCAGTTGTCAGAAACAGAAGTTGAGGACTAAATCATCTGTTCCCATTTCACTACTCAGTGATGCTATCTGAGTACGTGTTTCTTTTCCTGTGCCTGCAACCTCTCAGCCCCTCACATAATTATTCACCCTTGACTTTTCTTGCTGCTGTTCAGGAGGATGGGACGAGGGGCTGGATCATCTGCGTACCTAGGCAAGCGGAACTACTGTACGTGCCAGAGCCAAGGGGTTCAAGCTAAGGCAATTAGCATCTATCTCACCAGCCCGCATGGTGTGATATGTATTCACTGTTTTGCCCTGTTCAGCCACCCCCCTGAGGGGGTTGAGTATCAGACGTCACTTGTTTTGCTCCAGCAGCATATGGCCAAACATCAAATCCAGGATTCATGAAGAGAAGGGGATCTCAGCAGGGAACAGACCAACTCCTCCTCATCTCATATCTTGCACCCAGCCTAACCATGATTACACAATTTATGCATACTGTGAATAATACTAGGGGAAAGTGCTCTATATATCCCCCCCCCTCTGCTTAAATTGTAGCATCATGCAGAGAGGGTTTTACAGCTTACCGATGAAATAACTTCAAGAAATACATAAACACATGCAAACACACGTGCATGTGCATGCACATGCCCTCCAAAGAGTCAGTCATTCATTTTGGATTGACACTAAAGAACAATACAATCTGATTATGCCAATATGAGGGTCTCATTATAATGAGAGCAGTTGAAGCATTACCGCAGATTCATTTAAATATAGTAATCACAGAACTCAAAGGCCCTGTGGTTAGAGCAATTTGAGAGCGAGAAAGCACAGCCAATATGGCTAAATTAACGATTGACTTCCTGCTACGAAGCGGCATGAAAATTGGAACGTTTTTAGTTGATATATGTATGGAATTATATTCCCTTTGTATCTGTCCTCTTCCCGTGGAAATATATTTCTTTTTGACTGTGCCTGACATATCATTGATGATAACATGTACGTTTTAGAATATAACATGAAGTAGAATTATTAAATTGAATACAGTTGAATTTAGTTGAAAAGACAACTGTAGAGAAGCATGCCATTTCATAGTGATAGTAATAATTGATGAACGTCTGAAATGCAAAGCCTTGCCTGAATCTCAAATCTAAAACCATCTCCTGCATGTACCCTTCAAACACGTCAACAACCACTTAGAAACTGCAATCATTAATGTGATGCTAGTGAGTGCAGCCAAATTGAAATTGCTTGGCTAATTAAAGGCAGCCAACTCTCAGTATTGTGGATAAATAATTGGTCGGGGAAATTATACGGGAAGGCAACCCCAGCATGTATCTCCAAGGCCACTGACGTGGTGACTGGAGCCCTGGAAGGATCTTACCCCGGCATCTTGCCATGGAAAGTGGATTAGTGAGATAGCCTCTTGTGTACATGTATGTTGTTATTCTTCATGCAAACTTACCCAAAAAATGGTTATGTTCCATCAATATTTGGGTATTGAATATAATGGCTACAGGGCTGTATGTGTGACAATACAGAGGCGGATGCAAGATGCAAGCAACGATGGTTTAATGAATACAGTTTACAGCAGCAACAGGACAGACAGACTGTACTCAGACTGAATCCGACCCAGGGACTAGGGCGCATCTTCCGATGATAGCGTGCTGAGAAATCCAGGGGAGTGTGTCCGGATGGGTAGGAGGGAGCACAGCAGATAATCCACACAAGGGCGGTGAGAGATGAGCACGGACACACGACACAAACTCAGAGAAGTAACAACGATCTGACAACAAGAAACACTGGTTACAGAACATATAAAGGGAAGATAAGTGATTCCAGCTGGCACAGACAATCAGGCCGAGATTGGGAACCACGCCCACACAAACACGAGAGAGAGAGAGAGCGAGAGAGAGAGAGAGAGAGAGAGAGAGAGAGAGAGAGAGAGAGAGAGAGAGAGAGAGAGAGATTTGTTAATTTAGTCATTTATCCAAGTCAATCGCACTGCATTTGCAAAGTTTAAATTTGTTAATTGGCCACAAATAACCTATGGTACTGTATTTTTTTAATTAATGCAAATAAACTGATTAGTGAAACAGGATATTAGAAAGCGAATTAAATGATTTAGAAAGGAGATTGCTAAGTCCACAAGGAACACAAGACTGACTAAGACCCTATATTAATAAGCTTTTTGTATGGGGAATTAGAATATATAGCTTACAATGCTCTATGAATGGCTGTGTTTCACATTATAATGCATAGGTCATACGGCATTACAAATGTGCTCATAATGGATTACGAACTGTATTCATAGGTGTTACCAAAAATATATGCACAAAGGCCTCTGATATGGTTGAAAAGGAATTGTGGGATAATGGGGACAATGGGGACACCTGAGAGTGCTGTGGGCGATATGCAGTTCCATCATATCAATGGGAACACTTGTCATCTTCATTCTCAATCAGAATGTATTGCACAGCAGTGACTTTTCTCTCTGTTTCGATGGAACATTTCCAGAAACAGTTGCAATATTACGTTAGAATGGTTAGTTGTTTCAGGCTATAAAAGTAGTGATATTGAGTGATCATTTCTATAAAATGTATGTCTACGTTTAAACTTTAGATGGCATTCTGTTATGATCTGGTACTGACAATGTATTCCATTTAAAATTTCAGGAGAGGCATCTTGTAGAAGAACGGACCTATTTAACTAAACAATTTAGGAATGTTATCCCGCCAAAGCCCTGATGAGGTTAGATAAGGAACAGAGAAGAGGGGAAGGCACTTCAAATGTCAAACAAGTCCTCTCTGCCAGCCGGTCCTCCTGTCACTACCTCTCTCTCTTTGGTTGAATAATATATGGTCAGTCTGACTGAGTGGGCAAGAGTGAGACTGGAGTTATTAACAACTTACAGGGAAGCCATGCTGTACTGCTTAACCCCTGATCAGCACCTGCAGTTGGGAGGATACCGATACTGGTGTAACATGTGATAACAGGCATGTTAGAAATACAAGGGTCTGTGTGAAAAGCTATTCAGTGAAATTAAAATGAATTGCTACCTTGAAATGATCATTTAAAATTTGAACATGTTATGACAATGTAGTCTCTATAGTGATTTATGTGTAATTGCACAGGTTTAAGATCAATTTACAGTTTTTTTCAATTGTTTAAGCACCATTTTGAAAACAGGGCGCGGTTTGTCAAAATACTACACACAATTAGCACAACCCTACACCAAAGTAGCACAACACTTCAGATCATTTGCAAAATG
The DNA here is from genome assembly GCF_002021735.2 of Oncorhynchus kisutch. Taxonomy (NCBI): domain Eukaryota; kingdom Metazoa; phylum Chordata; class Actinopteri; order Salmoniformes; family Salmonidae; genus Oncorhynchus; species Oncorhynchus kisutch. The sequence continues at coordinate 9,139,653 of NC_034178.2, read as the reverse complement.
GAACACTTGTCAAAACTATACACGACTTCATAAAAATAATATTTTGTTACCCTACGAAACACACACATTTCATATGACTTCAATCTTTTTGAACCAGTTACACACTGCTGTTGCCAACCTAAAACACTTTCAGCAAGTCTAATTGTCAGTGATTAGAGTGCTGTAAATGAAGTACACAGAGAAAGTGCAACTATACAAACACTACACAAGACCAATGCTGCAGACTGAGGAAAATATCATTTATTTCTCTCCATATACACAAATCAGTCAACATGTCAACATGTTTTCATGCTACTACAGTAGTGTGCATAACACTGTTAGCTCAGCAAACAACAGACAAACGTAAAATACTGTATCCAGTACAGGTTACAATTACAGTACATAACAACAACAACAAACATAAAAAATCTGAAAAAAACTGACAATATTGTACAGAAAATACTACAGTAAACATACTATACATTATCTCTTCGCCTAGCTGGATCTGGCCAGAGAATTTCATCAACATCACAAGCAATATCGTCTTTAGCAAGACAACGCGGGAAGAACCGTCTTAAATGTCGAATCCATCCTTGCACAGCTGCGGCATCGACTTGGTCACAGGCGTCCTCCACGGCCTGAATGAGGGGTACCTGAGCCTGGGGCTGGAGATCGTAAACCTTCCACCGCCATGCAGAGAAAAACTATTCGATAGGGTTTAGAAATGGAGAGTATGGTGGAAGGTATAGTACTGTCAACTGTGGATGGTATTGAAACCAGTTCTGGACCAAAGCAGAGCGGTGGAATGACACATTGTCCCAGATGACCGTGTATTGCATCTGGTGCATTTCATTACCTCCTGTGACGATGTGGTGCAATAGGTCCAAAAATGCAAGAATGTGAGGTGTGTTGTAAGGGCCCATTTTGGCCTGACGGAGGACAACCCCATGCTGTGAAATGGCAGAGCAAAGGGTGATGTTACCCCCACGTTGCCCTGGTACATTGATTATAGCCCTGTGGCCAATGATATTTCTGTCTCTCCTTCTTGCTTTTGTGAGGTTGAACCCTTCCTCATCAATATACTGTATTCATGCAGGATTTTGTGAGGTTGAACCCTGCCTCATCAATATACTGTATTCATGCAGGATTTCCTCAGCATCCATCTGCAAAACTCCCTGAAATACAGTGAAAGACAAGATTGTGTAGTTCAGGATAGGTCTAATATAGAGACAATGTAAAAAAGTAATGTGTGCAGTATGCAACATCACAGTGCTAAAGTGAACAATACAAACCTCCACATACTCATGCCGCAGCCGTTTGACCCTCTCTGAATTCTGCTCAAAAGGCACTCGATAAAGTTGTTTCATTTGAACCTGATGTCTTTTCAGGATGTGTGCCAGTGTTGACTGAGAGACCTGATGGACATTATTGAAAATGGCATGGTCACCGATAATGTTGGCTTGTAGTTCTCTGAACCTGATAGCATTATTGGCCAAAACCATGTTTATTATCTCTCTCTCTCTTGTTCTTGCGTGAATATGGTCCCCCTTCCTCCTTGACATTCCCGACCCTCAATCCTATGTAGAGAATAATACATGTAACTTACTGTACAATGTACAGTAAGTCTATGCTAGGTAAAGCTCCGCCTTATCTCAGCTCACTGGTCACGATGGCAACACCCATCCGTAGCACGCGCTCCAGCAGGTGTATCTCACTGATCATCCCTAAAGCCAACACCTCATTTGGCCGCCTTTCGTTCCAGTACTCTGCTGCCTGTGACTGGAACGAACTGCAAAAATCGCTGAAGTTGGAGACTTTCATCTCCCTCACCAACTTCAAACATCAGCTATCTGAGCAGCTAACCGATCGCTGCAGCTGTACATAGTCTATTGGTAAATAGCCCACCCTTTTCACCTACCTCATCCCCGTACTGTTTTTATTTACTTTTCTGCTCTTCTGCACACCAATATCTCTACCTGTACATGACCATCTGATCTTTTATCACTCCAGTGTTAATCTGCAAAATTGTAATTATTTGCCTACCTCCTCATGCCTTTTGCACACATTGTATATAGACCCCCCCTTCGTTTTCTACTGTGTTATTGACTTGTTAATTGTTTACTCCATGTGTAACTCTTTGTTGTATGCTCACACTGCTATGCTTTATCTTGGCCAGGTCGCAGTTGCAAATGAGAACTTGTTCTCAACTAGCCTACCTGGTTAAATAAAGGTGAAATAAAAAATAAAAAATAAAAAACTGTACAATGTCACAGGAAGGGGTATGACAAGTGCTGATATGGTGCAGACAGTCCAGCCTCCCTCAGCGTCAATCCGTGGTTCACAACATGGTCCACTAGTGTTGCACGAATATCATTTGATAAGTTTAGCCCTCTTCTTCTTTGTGCACGTTCTCCTCCTGCTTCAGGTCTTCCTCGACCTCTGGCTCGGCCTCTTCCTCTACCTCCTTCTCCTCCTCTGTGTACTCCTCCTCACCCTCACTCTTCTTCTGACTCCTTCCATTTTGGTTGAAGGCAGGTGAACCTACCTGTTGCATTTTTTCTAGTGCTTAAACCTGATTGGTGTGTCTACAATTTAGCAATCATGTGTTTGTGCACCTGATGGCTGTGTTTAACAGATTGGCTCATAGGTGTGGTAATTTGACAGTCAGTGCTTTGGAATTGCAAGTGACATCATGATATACTTCTGTGTCTGATGTATACAAGTGTGTTTAGTGTTTTGCAAATCAGTGTGTGTAATGTTTTGCAAGTAGTGTGAAGATGACAATGTGCTTACAGTTGTGCAAATCTAGCCTTGTGTTTTGCTCCTTGAGTGTAAGGTTTTGCTAATTGAGGGAAAAGTTACATTTTAGTGTGTAAGCGATCATAAAAAACTGTAATGTCAAGGGTTTTACAGAGAGTAAACTGTTACCAAACTATTTTCGGTCTCTTTTGCTTGAGAGTCAATCAAAAAACATACAAGTACCAAACTATTAGTCAGCAGTAGACTATGACTAACCGATCAAATCAAAAGCGTTTGTCACATGCCCCGAATACAACCTTAAAGTGAAATGCTTCTTTCATAACGATGCATAGTTGAATAAGAATAATAGAAGCTGTCTCGGAGCCTGTTGGTCCAAGACCTGATGATCCAGTAGTAACTGGCGGGAAGACAGAGAACAGTCCATGGCTTGGGTGACTGAAGTCTTAGGAAATTTCCCAGGCTTTCCTCACACACCGCCTGGTACAGTATAAAGGTCCTTGGAGCTGTTTATGGTTGCCCTAATTTAATTGATTGGCCCCTTAACTATAATTATAGCAAAGACAATCTGTCACCTAAGTCTTAAAATAATAGTGCTAATCACTGCTAGGTAATGCAAAAACAAAAGAGGAACACTCAAGTGGCACACACTCACCACGCTTTGTATTCAAGAGACTGTAAATTCTTCACCTTGTTCACTTGTGAGTTAAAGGGAGGTTATTTGGAATTCAATGAAACACCAATTAGATACAGAATTGAAAATGCAATATAAGTGTGAGGGGAACCATTGTGAAAAGTATGTAGTTAATAAAGCCATCCACCCAGTGACCATCGGGAGCCCTGGAAGCTAAGGGGCCCCTGTGATTGTGTTAGGCACGATAACCATTAGCATATAAGTGTACCTGTAGAGCCACTCACACCCAAATTATGCTACTACTTTTCTTTCTCAGGTTTCACTCCAGAATCAAACACTGTTGAGATCTTTTTTTAAATGTTTTATCTGTAAAGGGCTATACCCACCACTGTGACCAAAATGCTTGGTGCCAACACCTGAAAAGCATTCTGCCTCGGCATGTCTACACTACCAACCGTATAGTGAGAGGTGGAAGCTTTTGTAAGGCAACTTGGAACACGGTGATGTAAATGAGGAGCACTTTGTACTCGAATAACCATGTGGCCCTTTCGAGACAAATTCACACATAGTATAAAAGACTGTCTGAAGAGTGATTTGAGTTGAAAAGGCAGACAACGATTGAAAGGCCATTTGTGTGGGCGTTAAGTGGGTTGAAGGCGCTGCGTCTGATATTATATGTGTTTATTTTAAGATGTATGTAATAAATAGAGTGTTTTTTCACTTGGAGAAGGCAAATAAAAGAAACGGGAATAAAAAGCATCTCTCGCCGCATGATGCCGCATGATGATTCAGTACATTGGCAAGACTTCCCTTTATTTGGCATTAGTGACGACCTCTGTGAATCAGAAAGTATCCTTGAGACACTGAAAGTACTGCGGTTGACCCAGATAACTGCCAAGTTCCAGGCATCGCCGACATCGCAGTCATTTCTTTCTCCAGCATACCATAGTAGGTCACTTTTGTTTATATCTTTTTAATAGGAATTCAAATGAAATGGCCTTTACAAAGGACGGAGACAATTTACCGAACAGAGTAGAAAAATATTTGTTGCAGATAGTATTGCCTACGTCCTTATCTCTGAGAGTGACCACCATGTTTCCTTCCCTGTAGAGACCATGCATTTCAAGATTTAAGCCAGAAGGATGAACTCCCTAACCTCCACAATTAGTTTCCACTCATGCTGCTTCTCTGGTATTGATCCAAAGATTACGTCCCAAATGGCATCCTAGTGAGGTAACCAGAGCCATATGGGGTTTGGGAAAAAGTAGTGACATACAAAGGGAACAGGATGCCATTTGGGACAGAGAATAATTGTTTCTCCAGTTGCAGTCAGAGAGGGATAGAGAATGGTGGTGCTGGCGTTATGCGCTCTCTTTACACTAGGCATATTTGACTCGTGGCAAAGTGAGATTACCCCATTTGCTTTTCGCAGGTGGATACTACATGCCTCAATTAAATCGAGCAACAGGGAGTTCGACAGAAGCCACCTTCACATCTTCTAGATGGGGATGATCAATACAACCTCTGCACAATAATAAGCCAATCCCTCACAAACCGTCTTTTGGCAAAGATGTTCAACTAAGGTTCTTCCGAACTTATGGGTAAGGTATTGGTTTGTTAAAGGATTAGGCCAACCACACTGTAACATAACAAATGTAATGGTGATTAAGACTGGCTATTCATGAAACTAGGAGTCGTACCTCTCCCATAATATAATATCTGATGTCAATGTTATCTATACAAGTCCACTATATTAATGCGCAGTGTCAGATAAAAGCATACTAGTCTGGGCACACCCAGAGAAAATTATTTTGTGTAGGGGTGCTGACTACATATGTACATGACTCACAACTAGCGACCAAGAAACCTGACACTACATAGATTTTTACAAGTCGAGATAGTTTGTTTTGCTTGATAAGTATTCTTGTAGTTTGTGGCATTCTTCAGTACAAAGACAAGACATTAAATTGCAATGCATTTTTCAAGATATTTTCCCCATCACGGTTACACTTTATTTGGATAGTCCCATATAGCTGATCCACAGATAGTCAACAAACTATCTGTGGATAAGCAGATTGTAACGATTGTCCTCTTCTTCTCAAATCAAATCAAATGTATTTGTCACATACACATGGTTAGCAGATGTTAATGCGAGTGTAGCGAAATGCTTGTGCTTCTAGTTCCGACAATGCAGTAATAACCAACAAGTAATCTAACTATTCCAAAACTACTGTCTTATACACAGTGTAAGGGGATAAAGAATATGTACATAAGGATATATGAATGAGTGATGGTACAGAGCAGCACAGGCAAGATACAGTAGATGGTATCGAGTACAGTATATACATATGAGATGAGTATGTAAACAAAGTGGCATAGTTAAAGTGGCTAGTGATACATGTATTACATAAGGATGCAGTAGATGATATAGAGTACAGTATATATGTATGCATATGAGATGAATAATGTAGGGTAAGTAACATTATATAAGGTAGCATTGTTTAAAGTGGCTAGTGATATATTTGCATAATTTCCCATCAATTCCCATTATTAAAGTGGCTGGAGTTGAGTCAGTGTCAGTGTCAGTGTGTTGGCAGCAGCCACTCAATGTTAGTGGTGGCTGTTTAACAGTCTGATGGCCTTGAGATAGAAGCTGTTTTTCAGTCTCTCGGTCCCAGCTTTGATGCACCTGTACTGACCTCGCCTTCTGGATGATAGCGGGGTGAACAGGCAGTGGCTCGGGTGGTTGATGTCCTTGATGATCTTTATGGCCTTCCTGTAACATCGGGTGGTGTAGGTGTCCTGGAGGGCAGGTAGTTTGCCCCCGGTGATGCGTTGTGCAGACCTCACTACCCTCTGGAGAGCCTTACGGTTGAGGGCGGAGCAGTTGCCGTACCAGGCGGTGATACAGCCCGCCAGGATGCTCTCGATTGTGCATCTGTAGAAGTTTGTGAGTGCTTTTGGTGACAAGCCGAATTTCTTCAGCCTCCTGAGGTTGAAGAGGCGCTGCTGCGCCTTCTTCACGATGCTGTCTGTGTGAGTGGACCAATTCAGTTTGTCTGTGATGTGTATGCCGAGGAACTTAAAACTTGCTACCCTCTCCACTACTGTTCTATCGATGTGGATAGGGGGGTGTTCCCTCTGCTGTTTCCTGAAGTCCACAATCATCTCCTTAGTTTTGTTGACGTTGAGTGTGAGGTTATTTTCCTGACACCACACTCCGAGGGCCCTCACCTCCTCCCTGTAGGCAGTCTCGTCGTTGTTGGTAATCAAGCCTACCACTGTTGTGTCATCCGCAAACTTGATGATTGAGTTGGAGGCGTGCGTGGCCACGCAGTTGTGGGTGAACAGGGAGTACAGGAGAGGGCTCAGAACGCACCCTTGTGGGGCCCCAGTGTTGAGGATCAGCGGGGAGGAGATATTGTTGCCTACCCTCACCACCTGGGGGCTGCCCGTCAGGAAGTCCAGTACCCAGTTGCACAGGGCGGGGTCGAGACCCAGGGTCTCGAGCTTGATGATGAGCTTGGAGGATACTATGGTGTTGAATGCCGAGCTGTAGTCGATGAACAGCATTCTCACATAGGTATTTCTCTTGTCCAGATGGGTTAGGGCAGTGTGCAGTGTGGTTGAGATTGCATCGTCTGTGGACCTATTTGGGCGGTAAGCAAATTGGAGTGGGTCTAGGGTGTCAGGTAGGGTGGAGGTGATATGGTCCTTGACTAGTCTCTCAAAGCACCCCATGATGACGGAAGTGAGTGCTACGGGGCGGTAGTCGTTTAGCTCAGTTACCTTAGCTTTCTTGGGAACAGGAACAATGGTGGCCCTCTTGAAGCATGTGGGAACAGCAGACTTGTATAGGGATTGATTGAATATGTCTGTAAACACACCGGCCAGCTGGTCTGCGCATGCTCTGAGGGCGCGGCTGGGGATGCCGTCTGGGCCTGCAGCCTTGCGAGGTCGGACCAATGTGCAGCGTGGTAAGTGTCCATTTTAATATAAAAACTGAACACTACAAAAATACAAAATAACACAGTGAATGAACAAACTAAAATCGAAACAGTCCTGTGTGGTACAGACACAGGAAACAATCACCCACAACTCAAAAGTGAAACCAGGCTACCTAAGTATGGTTGTCAATCAGGGACAACGATTGACAGCTGCCTCTGATTGAGAACCATACCAGGCCAAACACAGAAATCCCAAATCATAGAAAAAAGAACATAGACAACCCACCCAACTCTCGCCCTGACCATACTTAAAACAAAGACATAACAAAAGAACTAAGGTCAGAACGTGACACAGATGCTTGCTAGGGTTAGGTTTAGGGATGGTTTAAGAATAAGGCTTTAGGTTAGGGTAAGGGCAGTAGCGGTCCGTTGGTAAAATCTCTGGACAAGCCAAGCCAGGGAAAAAAAGTCATATTACAACCTACTGTATGTGTTGTGATAATTGCGTTGTTCGCTCCATGACCTGTTAGTTCATATGCCTTGACACTGTAATACATAGGCCTAAGGCCGGGACAATAAGAAGACAGTGGCAGAATAAATTCACCACAAAACCAGAGAGCAATATCGGTCTGGTGGAGTCCACAAAGCATATTGCATGTAACAAAACAGTTACATGACCTACAGCATGGTCAATTAAGTTCATGTCTGACATTTTCGGACTATTAAACAACTATTGATTTAGAAATCAGGAGAGTTACTGGAAGTCGCAGAGAAAACAGGAGCTGCCTCCACTATTCTAATACAGTGACTACTAAAAGATACCAAAAACAATTTAGTCCAAGCAATGTAAGCTAAATATGATGTGGTTCTCCATGGTTCTGATTTCTGTGTGCGTGTGTGTCTGTAGAAAAAACATATTGACTCACCTGGCCACCTTGGTTAGCGCACACTACGCCCAGCCCGCCACAGGAGTCGCTGGTGCACGATGAGACAAGGACACCCCTACCGACCAAGCCCTCCCTAACCCGGGCGACGCTAGGCCAATTGTGCGTCGCCCCACGGTCCTCCCGGTCACGGGCGGTTACGACAGAGCCTGGGCGCGAACCCAGGGACTCTGATGGCACAGCTGGTGCTGCAGTACAGCGCCCTTAACTACTGCGCCTCCCGGGAGGCCCTAACAAGCTAGTTTTAACATTAGTCTATTACATCTAGCTACATATTGAACTTCCATCCTTTCTGGCAGAGGGGCGGAGGGGCGCTGTTAGGTTCGCTCGGATGTTTTATCCAGTGAGATACGTTATTTTATGTTATTTTCTTAATTTTTTGGTACATTTTTGGGGGAAGCTTGGTTTCCCTTGGCATCCATGAATACACTCTCCTGGGTAAGGGTTAAGTTTAGGGTTAGGATAAGGGTTAAGTTTAGGGTTAGGATAAGGGTTAAGTTTAGGGTTAGGATAAGGGTTAAGGTTATGCCTAGGTTGCGCTTGTACACGCGTACACACACATGCATGCAATGCATACACACACAGACACACACTTGCATTCAAAAGCACACACATGCACACACACGGACACACGCACAGTTTTTTCAGAGGGGACGGGGACGGGGTCTTGGATCCAGGGCGCTTGACCCTGGTTGGTCCTGTGGGTTGCTTTGGATGGGAGTGTCTGCTAGATGACTGAATGTAATGTACATTCAATGTTGAGCGGCTTCACTGCAGGTAGTTTGCAAGTTTAAAAATAAAAATAAAAATAATAATACAAAAAAGGTTAGGGTTAGTGGATAGTTAGTTCAAATGTTGTTGACAGTTATTGAACATCTACTGAACACCTACAAACCATCTACTTGGGACCATCCAAGTAAAGTGTTGACCCCATCACTTCTCCTGTGAGTGGGATCATCAGCCACTAGGTTATTCAGTATCCGAACAGTGGGACCAAACTACTCATCAATATTCAGCGTTTCATGTAAAATATTCCATAAAATTCTATGTCAGCAATCAATCCATATTTCGCAACTCAAAAGGATTTTTGTTGTTGTGTGATATGGCCATCTACGTTTGTAAACTCTCCAGAAATGTGGAAAACACATAACTTACCAAAGCTCTGGCCCCATCCTAGTGTCCTGCGGCATTTTAAAATGCAATTTCCCAACTGGAGCTGGACAGGTCCCAAACACTCCAGACAACTGCATAATTTTAGACACTCAGCAATTTTCTCCTCCCTTATGAATATAAAAATCCGGCACGTCGCCTCAGAATTGCAGATTTAAATCATTGGGGGATGAAATGGGTGAGAAAAAGTCATTTAATCAAGGTTTCAAGTTGTTTTATTGGATCATAACTAGTGATATCATGTTAAAAGCCCATTAAGTTAAGTGAACCGAAAATTCAGAGCGGGAGCATCCTGCAGCTTAACGTAAAATAGAGATGAATGGTAATGTGGGTTACGGGGACACATTCAAATCAAATCAAAGTTTATTTGTCACGTGCGCCGAATACAACAGGTGAAATGCTTACTTAAGGGCTCTAACTAATAGTGCAAAAAGGGTGTTAGGTGAACAAGGGACAGATTTGCATACTGTGAGACAGAGATCTGTAGGAATGCTACAGAATGACACATTGGCAGACATCATTGTCCACAAGGAGTTTCAGTGAAAGCCAGAGAGGATGCACAACCTCAACAATGACATACTTGTTGTACATTGCTGTAGATGTCTGGGATTTTGATGGACAATGGGAAAGGAATACAGCACAATACATGTTTAAAACAGCAACAACCAACATTCAATAACCAACAACCCCAACCACCAGGAAAATGTTTCCCTTTCCATCCTTGCGGAACTTCCGTGTTGAACTTGGTCTACAATATTTATGATCTGCAGAGGACAACAGCGGACAACATCCTGCTTGGAGAATGGATTCTTGACAGTGACAAATTATAGGGTATGTTTATGAATTTGTTATGGGCAGGAGAACGGTCACAGTGGTAATGAAAAATATATGAGAACAAATACTCTATAGACGGGTTGCCTGACAACATCACGGAAATGATGTGCACACAATCGATGGGGAAGAAGTGTTGTTATGATGCTGAACGGTCAGATAGCTAGCAACAATGACAAGAAGCTGCCATGTGGGGAATTGTGGGTGGCATGTTGTTTCAGCTAGTTGTATCCCGTTCTTGACACCATGTCTTGTTTTGAGATATTTTGACTTATGTCACATCTATGCTAATATGGCTACAATTTGCTAGCTAGCCAACCAACAACTGTAAAGATGTATTTGAGAGACAACAAGGCTTATTTTATAAGCTACAGTAGGCTACTAAATACAATTTCCAGTGGCACACAGACTCACCTAATGATGAAAATGAAGCCATAAGCAACTACTCACGGTGATGGCCGATGCGCTCCTCTTGTCAATAGCTCATCTCAAGATGAGCTACTCTGAAAAACAGAGCTGCTGTTCGCAAACAATTGGGGGGAGTTAAGTAAAAAAAATATTGGTTCTACAGACAGACTAGTCTTCTCTTTTCAGTGGTAAGCATTTGCTTTCCAAACTCTACATTTTCCCTCGATTGTATTTAGAAATTTGCAAAAGGCAAACAGACAGCCACAATCAACCATAGAAATATAATCATAATCCATAAATGTTATTTCCATTTCAAGTCAGGTCTGGCAGCAATTACTAGTGTACCCATGAGTTTAACACTCAAATTGCCAGGGTAAGATGTTCCAAAATCCTTCTATGGATTATATGTTTATGGCCACAATGCAACAACCTGTATATTTGCATCACTGCCTGGTATGTCAACTGCTCGGCCCCCGATCGCATGGCACTACAGAGGTTAGTGCATACGTCCCATTACATCATTGGGGCCAAGCTTCCTGCCATCCAGGACCTCTATACCAGGCAGTGTCAGAGGAAGGCCCTAAAAATTGTCAAAGACTCCAGCCACCCTAGTCATAGACTGTTCTCTCTACTACCACACGGCAAGCGGTACCGGAGCGCCAAGTCTAGGTCCAAGAGGCTTCTAAACAGCTTTTACTCCAAAGCCTCCCCCCCTTAACGCTGCAGCGACTCTGTGTTATTGTCTATGCATCATCACTTTAATAACTCCACCACGTGAACATTACCTCTATTACCTCGACTAACCGGTGCCCGCGCACATTAATTCTGTACCCATACACCTGTATATAGCCTCGCTATTGTTATTTTACTGCTGCTCTTTAATTATTTGTTACTTTATTTCTTATTTATTGGGGGGGGGGGGTAATTTTCTTAATACTGCTTTGTTGGTTAAGGGCTTGTAAGTAAGTATTTCAATATAAGGTCTACACCTGGCGCATGTGACAAATACAATGTAATATGATTTGATTTGGCGTTCATGCTGCCCAAATTGCGGCCTTCCTGACTGTAGGCAGCCGGTGACTGCCAAAATATAGGAAACACTTGAGTAAATGAATGTATTTGTATTTTTTATTAATCAGATACCCAATCAAGGCAGGGCCCCCCAAATATTCTGCATAGCCTATAATGGGATAAGATCGAGCTATAACCATTTACACCTATCAAATCCTCTCAGATCTCTGCAAATGTTTATAGGGGCTAAGGGTTATCCTGAGATTGGGCAACACACTGTATGACATTATGTTGACCTTGGAGCAAAGGTCCCTCCTATCTAGGTAAGATTTGTTGACATGTGAGTTGAGGTGTTGACATGAATGTGGAGCACAGCAGTTGAGTTAACCTGTATAATCCTATATGTTAAACATCTGAGTAAGTGTTCCTACAGTAAAGATCAGTGTGGCTCAGTTGGTAGAGCAGTTGCGAGAGCATTGCACTTGCAATGCCAGGGTTGTGCGTTTGATTCCCATGGGGGACCAGTACGAACAAATATGAAAATGTATTCACTCACATCAGTAAATCGCTCTGGATAAGAATTACTAAAATATGTAGGTATACACATAGGCATTTGTATGTGCATAGACAAAAATACTTTTTGACATATGCTTAGAAAGAGAGGTCCGAAATACATTGAACTAGTGCATTATGTCGATTTGAAACCCATTTCAATGTATCCAGTGTCTCATACAGACATGATGTGATGATGCTCAGTATATACAGTAAATAACCCAGTGTTTTACTTGCGCTTTATGTTATAATTTCTGTTTGCCTTGAATCAATGGTGATGGTCCCATGGGGACGCATTGACATGATTGTCAGACATTGAATCAAGCATTCCTCTCTCCTTAAAATCTGGAAGAAATATCACTGGTTTTGATCAGGCAAATTTGACTTCCAACACATTTACCTGCCAGAGTGAGTTAAAAATATCACAGTCAATTGCGAAATGTTAAAATGTGACATTGAAATGAATAGCTATTATATAATTGTCGGCTGCACGTTTGATGTAATCAAACAACGTCAAACAAGGCAGTTAAAATGCATCATGGCACACATGAACTGTACTGAGAGTGATTCATTCCCAGCACAGGACAAACACGGCGATCTCATTGGCTTATGTTGGCTGCCCTTACATTAACCTTCAAAGAGAGACAGTTGGAACAGTATTCTAGTGTCCTAAAATCAAATCAAATGAAAGCTTATTGGTCATGTACGCAGGCGTTACAGCAGGTGCAGCGAAGTGCTTATGCCACTAGCTCCAACAGTGCAGTAGAATGGCTTGCAAATACAAATAAAAAAAATAAGAAATCAAGAAATGACAGAACGGGTCCAATTTACAACTCAGAGTATATATATTAGAATGAGCATGTGTCAGAATCCACAATATAAATGTGGTGTGTATAGACAGTATATACATTGGAAAATGGTAGTACAGAAGTAGGTATGTTAACATGTCAAGAGTACAGTATATACATACACAGCGAGTAAACAACTGTATACGAGGTGGCCAGCGTTCATGACTCTATGTGCATAGGGCCTTAGTCTCTAGGTGCAGGGCAAAGTACCGAGTGAGTAGCCTGCTAGTGATGGCTGTTCAACAGTCTGATGGCCTTACGGTATGAGCTGTTTCTCAGTCTCTCAGTCCTGGCTTTGTTGCACCTGTATCGTCTCTGTCTGTTAGAAGGTAGCAGAGTGAACAGACCGTGGCTCGGGCAGCTGACCAATATGTCACGACTTATTCATTTTAGAGTGATTGATTGACAGAGTTTACAAACCACGGTGTCAACAGTGTCTTCAGGGATCCTTGCCCAGGAAATGAAAATGACTAATTAGCATAACTGTCAGACGGTGGTAGAGGGGGCATGTCTGTCAGGTACCTGGCCAACAGCTGGCAGAGCAAGGATTTGTGGTTGACAAATAAACAAACGTAGTTGACAAAAACATAACGTAGTTGATGAATAACACAGTTCAAGAATAATGTAGTTGACGAATAAACTAAAATAGGCATTTTACTGCATGTACTGTGGAAATGTTGGCCAGTGCTTTCAATGTAAATTCAGTCAACTTCAACAATCAAACAAAACTGAAAACCTTCCCTAAAAGCACAAGCAAATGTCAATTCATTTCATTTCATTTAAATTCCTTTTCCTTAATACACTTGAGTTGAAATTGAACTGACCGCCAGTCGGCTTCTCTCCATCCATGGGGCCTCAACCCAGATTAAGCATGACAGCATTAATGACTGGCTGTATGGGTCTGTACGCATGGTCTTGACATATCTGGGTCTGTCCAATGACATTTTCTCCCACAGAGTGTAATATAGTGTCATTGACTGATGCTTGACCCTCTCCCCATTAGTCAGAAACTGCAAGGCCAGAAACCTGGGGACAGGAACAAGGCTTTGTAGTACAGTAGCCTTTTACAGTCAAATCTGTCCCTTGTTCACCTAACAGGCAAGTCAGTTAAGTTAAGTTTTGCACTATTGGTTAGAGCCCTTCCGGTTACCGGAAGGTTGCAAGTCCAAATCCCCAAGCTGACAAGGTACAAATCTGTCGTTCTGCCCCTGAACAGGCAGTTAACCCACTGTTCCTAGGCCGTCATTGAAAATAAGAATTTGTTCTTAACTGACTTGCCTAGTTAAATAACAAAAAAATAAAACATTTAAAAAATATCTGTATAAAGGTTGAAAATTGGAGATTTGGTGACTGATATACACCTAAAGTAGAATGCAAATGCTGTGCAGTAACATGAATGACTTCAGAGCTCGGTACCTCCGCTTCACAGCTCTGTAAGGGTTTTGACTGACAGCCATTCTGAACTTGAGCTACGCATGGAACAAGAAGTTGCCCCCATCTCAACTGGCCAATTGGGCAACTTTTGCAAATGTTTTGTTGTCTGAGGTCTGAGTGAGGGAAATGCTGTAAATTAAGATGACTCAATGTATTTTGTAAAATGAGATGTTGAGGATTATAATAAATACCGCTTGGATGTCATAAAAGCAAACCACACATCCGTAAGTCCAAATGTGTAGGCTACTTCACATTTCCATATCATAAAACTCATTACGCTGACACTGTCATATACAGTGTCAACGTTTATGTACAGTTACAAGATGACATGGCATCATACCCTGGGTTGTTAGGAAGATAATGACCCTATGTTTTTCTATTGTGAAGAAAATTCACAGCGGAACACACACCTGAATGCATGCATGATAACTTTCTATGTGCACCAAAATTATGATCTGTTTCTCTGAATTAACCCTGCAAAAGCCTAACACTGTAAGATGTATTTAATAACTTCATGTTGGCAATAGAACAAGTTTTCAAACGATGCTCACCTGACCCAGATTGCGATTTACAGTACCAGTCAAAAGTTTGGACACACATACACATTCAAGGGTTTTTCTACATTGTAGAATAATAGGGAAGACATCAAAACTATGAATAAACACATATGGAATCATGTCGTAAACAACATTTTGGGGGGGGATTCTTCAAAGTAGCAACCCTTTGCCTTGATGACAACTTAGCACACTCTTGGAATTCTCTCTACAAGCTTCACATGGAATGCTTTTCCAACAGCATTGAATGAGTTCCCACATATGCTGAGCACTTGTTGGCTGCTTTTCCTTAACTCTGCGGTCCTTAACTCTGCGGTCTCAATTGGGTTGAGGTCGGGCGATTGTGGAGGCGATCACTCTCCTTATTGGTCAAATAGCCATTACACAGCTTTGAGGTGGGTTTGGGGTCAT
The DNA here is from genome assembly GCF_002021735.2 of Oncorhynchus kisutch. NCBI lineage: Eukaryota > Metazoa > Chordata > Actinopteri > Salmoniformes > Salmonidae > Oncorhynchus > Oncorhynchus kisutch. The sequence continues at coordinate 9,124,173 of NC_034178.2, read as the reverse complement.
TGTCCTGTTGAAAAACAAATAATAGTCCCACTAAGTGCAAACAAAATGGCGTATCGCTGCAGAATGCTGTGGTAGCCATGGTGGCAATGTGTGCCTGGAATTCTAAATAAATCACAGACTGTGTCACCAGCAAAGCACCCCAACACTATCCCACCTCCTCCTCCATGCTTCACAGTGGGAACAATGCATGCAGAGATCACCCGTTCACCTACTCTACGTCTCACAAAGACATGGCGTTTGGAGCCAAAAATCTTCAGACCAAAGGACACCAATAACAAGAAGAGACTTGCTTGGGCCAAGAAACACCAGCAATGGACATTACTGGTGTTTCTTGGCCCAAGCAAGTCTCTTCTTGTTATTGGTGTCCTTTAGTAGTGGTTTATTTTTAGCAATTCGACCATGGAAGCCTGATTCACCCAGTCTCCATTGAAAAGTTGATGTTGAGATGTGTCTTGTTAATTGAACTCTGTGAAGCATTTATTTGGGCTGCAATTTCTGAGGCTCTGCAGCAGAGGTAACTCTGGGTCTTCCTTTCCTGCTCGACTGGCATTTCTCTTTGCTTATTTGAGCTGTTCTTGCCATAATATGGACTTGGTAGTTTACTTAGTAGGGCTATCTTCTGTGTACCACTCCTACCTTGTCACAGCACAACTGATTGGCTCATAATTGGAAATAATTGATTGGTAATAATTCCACAAATTAACTTTTAACAAGGCACACCTGTTAATTGAAATGCATTCCAGGTGACTACCTCGTGAAGCTGTTTGAGAGAATGCCAAGAATGTGCAAAGCTGTCATCAAGGCAAATGGTAGCTTAAATAGTGTTTAACACTTTTTTGGTTACTACCTGATTCCATATGTGTTATTTCAGAGTTGTGATGTCTTCACTATTATTATACAATTTAGAACATATTAAAATAAAGAAAAACCCTTGAATGAGTAGGTGTGTCCAAACTGTTGACTGGTACTGTATAGGGCCATTGTTGGATTGCATAAACAACAACAGCAATTGAGTGATGGCAAGGATGCAAGGTTATGTTCCAAACAAAACAACTGTCCTTGCTTTAGTTCCTCAATGGCACAGCTAGGAGAGCTTAAAAAGCATCTTAGAGTTGAAGTCGTAAAAGTGCATAGAAATTACCAATGGTGTAAGGTACTTAAGTAGAAATACTTGAATGTACTACTTACGTCGTTTTTTGGGGGTATCTATGCTTTACAATTTATATTTTTGTTAACTTTTCCTTTTCCTTCACTACATTCCTAAAGAAAATAATATACTTCTTACTCCATATATTTTCCCTGACACCCAAAAATACTCTTTACATTTTGAATACTTAGCAGGACAGGAAAATTGTCAAATTCACACACTTAAAGAAAACATCTCTGGTCATCCCTACTCTATCTGATCTGGTGGACTTACGAAACACCTATTTGTAAATTATGTCTGAGTGTTGGAGTGTTCCCCTGGCTATGCGCACATTTACAAAACAAGAAAATTGTCCTGTCTGGTTTGCTTAATTTAAGAAACTTGAAATGGTAAATTAAGTATATTTTAGCAATTAAGTTTACTTTTGATATTTAACTATGTTATTTAAAAGCAAATACTTTTAGGATTTTACTCAAGTAGTATTTTACTGGGTGGCTCTATTTTACTTGAATCATTTTCTATTAAGGTAGCTTTACTTTCAATCTAGTATGACAATTGAGTGCTTTTACCACCACTAGAAATTACTTACAAACGATGTACTCTTTGGAGAAGTGTGTGGCCACTTGGAGACACCAGTTATTCCTCCCACATTTTCCAGCAATATTCTCATCATGTTACTGAAATGTATCCAGAGTAGTTTCAGATTTTGTTATCAACAAAATACGATGAAAAGTACTGTAAATTTAAAATGCACATGAAATCAACAATGTGATGTTTGGATTCAGTCTTGTGTCAGGTGAACTGTTGTCCTCAACTTTGCTCCAATATTTTTCCCATGATCTCCAAACTGTTCCCTTACAATTGCTACTATGCTTCTGCGTATGCTTTTCATATTTCTTCTGCAAGAAACATTTCAATTTAGCTCTATACATATAGGCCAATTCCCACGGGTTAAAATATATTTATTTCTCTCCCCCTCTGACACTTCTCTTTCTATTTGACTGCCATGCTGGTCTCTTTATCTATCCTCTCCCTATTCCCCCAGCCCTGAGTGAGAAACCTGCAAATAAAATGAATTCATATTTGCCCTGTCTGTATACCATGACTCATGGTGAGATGGTGTACTAATCCTTTTGATACTGGTGTGACTAAGCGCAGAACACTGGCAGACCTACATTATGCACAGTATTGCATCAGAGCGACTGTGCTCCAAAACTATTTTCAAGCCCAGATTTTCTTTATCCTCTCTGCTTATTAACGTTGAATGAAATGACATATCCAAATAAGTATCATATTGATATGTTAACAGGAATAAGAAAGCCTCTAAAATCCATTGGATTATTTGGAGATGTGGTTATTCCGATGCTTTATGTCTACATGAAGATATAATATCTTAATTGTAACACTCATATAGTCTGTTAATCCAGAATACATTCTTCAAAAATAAAGATGCTTTGTTGTTGTTGCCATGTGCACATTACATGTATCTACCATCATTTATTTTCGGGACATGCCGCAGTCGCCACCAGCCAGTGGCAACAGATGCTATTTAAAGAGGCTGAAGCAAACAAGATGTCTTACTTGAGTAAAAAAAACAAGAGAAAACACTGGCTGTTGCAGGGATTATGCAGTGTATTGTTATGATACTGCAGATTAAGCTGCATTTGCCCAATTTATTCCGTCTAACCAGAATTGGACATGAAACACAGATGCCCATCGAATCCATGTGTGTGAAACAAGTGAACCACAGGTTTATTCTGCCACTGCTATTATTTTGTATATTTTTTATTTTACCCCCTCTTCTCCCCAATTTCATGGTATCCAATTGTTAGTAGTTACTATCTTGTCTCATTGCTACAACTCCCGTATGGGCCCGGGAGAGACGAGGGTCGAAAGCCATGCGTCCTCCGAAACACAACCCAACCAAGGCCGCACTGCTTCTTAACACAGCGCGCATCCAACCCGGAAGCCAGCCGCACCAATGTGTCGGAGGAAACACCGTGCTATTCTTAACAGTGTTATATTACTATACAAAATAACCTATTCAGAATGAACATTGAATATGTGTATTGTTCCAATTGTAAGACAACATCTATGGCAGAGTATTGGGGGAGAGATGTTTGACTGTATTGACTTGAGGCTTCACATGCAGTATTAGAAGTGTCACAGAGTCTGCTGGAGTTGTGAAATCTGCAGAGGGTTGACTTTTTATCACTGCCCACAGCAGATATTTGCAGAAGTGAACGTGCTATGCTGTGAAAATAGCAGAAACTTCAGAGTGTTTTCTATACAAATCTACTAATAATATGCATATATTAGCACAGGGCCTGAGTAGCAGACAGTTTACTCTGGGCACCTTATTCATCAATGCTTCTCAATACTGCCCCCAGCCATAACAAGTTAACCACTCTGAATTCATTCCTAACTTAAAACCCTATCCCAAACCTTAATGTGAAACCCCCAGCCCAACACAAGCGTTTTTGGTTTCACTTTTGTACCTAAACAAGGGTTTAGGTAAAAGTTTTACATGATGATATTTTTTTATTATTGCGCCGGAGCATGGCTTTTACGCCCATCCACCATGCCTTTCACAACACCCTAGCAAGCCGCCAGCCTATGTAGCGAGGTGCGTACTGGCGGCAGAGAAGTTAGGCGCAGGAGAATGAAAACTGATTTAGAACGGTGTCGTTTAATATCCATAAACCACCGTCAACAGAATACAATACAATAAATGGGTCAAACAAAACCCGGTAAATTCAGCATACCGTGCAAAAGCGCTACAAGGAACAATTACCGACAAGGACATGGGGGTGAACAGAGGGTTAAATACACAACATGTAATTGAAGGAATTGGAACCAGGTGTGATGGAAGACAAGACAAAACCAATAGAAAATTAAAGGTGGATCAGCGATGGCTAGACTACAGCCTTAGCAACTGCCCAACAGTTCACAAAGTAACTGTTTCCATGAAAAACAGGTTATTACCTGTAGATCTTATTATGAAGTCTTATGGCTTCTGCATCAATCCAACAACAGCCAACTAACAATCGATGAAGCGTTGTTTCCCCCCCTCAAATCTCTCATGGACAGACTACATAAATATAAATGGTACCGTAGATCTGTCATGATACAACCAGGATGTGTGAGATAAGGAGCAGCATTAGTTCCGGTGCTTGGGTTTTTCATCAATGGTAAATTGGACAAAATACGATATCGCAGGTGTTATTATCTTTCGAATTTCAGAATGTGAGTGGTGGAGCTACTTGTCCGTAACTTTCAAAGAGAGAGGGTGGAGCTCTTCGGTCCGGTTCCAATCCTAGTTCCATTTCTTCTCTTAACATGTACAGTATGGACCCAGAACTTAATCCAGCATCTAACCATTTACGCAAGACTTTAGATCTGGGTTAACCGAAATTAGATTTTCCCCAACTCAGACTCTAGAAGCATTTAAAAGTGATGCATGATAACTTATCAATTGTCTGATAACCAAAATGTATATATATTAAATGCCATTTAACAGACACTTTTATCCAAAGCGGCTTACAGTAGGCATGCTAGCATACATGTTTTATGTTTGGGTGGTCCTGGGAATCAAACCCACTATCCTGACATTGCAAGAGCCTTGCTTTAAAAACTGAGCTACAGATTACCTCATAGATAATGGTAGCTGTAATTAGCTAGCTTAATGATCTAACATGTCTCAGGGCCAAAACATTGCAACAGACTCACTATCAACTATTTCAGGTCTCAACCAGTAAACTAATATTCCTCTATTATGGAGAAACCCATCCCACTCCCGCAGTAATCGTCAGGGAGCGCTTCAGTCTGTGAATAAGCCTGAAGTCAGAATAATAGAATAGAGAGGAGAGGTGCATCATTTTCCTTAATAACATTTTGTTCATGCTTACCTCAACTTTAATCTCACCCACCAGTTGGCTCTCTCTTTGTCGAGACGTCTGGTTTCAGTGCGCCTCAGAAAAGGACTTATCTCGCAGTCCATCACCATCTAGCATTTGCCCCTCTTCATGGATTTCAAAGGGTGAGCAGCGCAAGCACAGAGTTTTTAAACCCAGAGGAGCAACATCGTGAGACTTCCGGGAACAAATCGGACTCGGCAGACCGGGCCAATGAGAGAAGTGAAAAATGTGTTTGTTCTTAATTTTCTCGAAATCTAAAGGCACCTAGATTCGAGCCAATGTCTTAAGTAGCTGAACATGTAATTTGTTATTAATCCAACCTTGTAAAAGTGACAAACAGGTTTATATCGAAGGAGTGCCTTTGATTTGATGGCCTGCACATGCGCAGTTCGGTGTGAGACGACCGTTAGATCTGAGGACGTTATATGATTAGCTAGCCAACGTTGCCATGACATCGTCTACAAAATTTACATGAACATTTTTGTAATTTAGCAGACGCTCTTATCCAGAGAGACTTACAAGCATGATCAGGGATTTCAATTGGAGAACAGTTTCTACCTATCCTCTTCCAAATGACTGTTTTTTTGCTCAAGTAATTGGCTAAACAAGGAATTATTCATCTAAGAAATAGAACTTCAACTTCAAATGAACTTCATGCCCGAACTCAGAATAAATTGGGCTTTCCAAAAATACTACGGTCGCTGAATAGAACAATTCTTTAGATTTGGCGATTTTCTTAATTTTTTTAAATCCCATCTAATACAGCTGTTGCAGGCTCGCTCCCTCTCCCAACTCGTTTTTAACCACACACCTTTCAAGTCACAATTTGTTGCACAGTGTTACCAGGCTCTCTGATGCCAGTAATTAAAGCCTGGGGACGAGGTCACCTTGACTCTAAATCAGGCCCTGAAGAAAAATCAGCCCACAAAGAAAAAAGTAATCTTAGTAAAAATAACTGAATGGAGTGTTCAAAAATAAGAATGAAGATTGACCATTGGCTAGTTTGTCATGGTAATTTCCTTTATTACTAAACATTGAGAGAGCAAACCACACACAAGTCAGAGTTATATTATAAAGTCCATCTTTAATTATGTATGAGCTTCACCATAGCCCTGTGACTCTCAGATCAATTCAGTGTCTATAAATGAATTCTCTGAGATTCTTAGTATCATTCATAGCCAAGACACACCCCTCTGAACGAATAACAGATCTTAGGAACATTACAAAGGAAGACTTTACTTGAGAGAGGAGTATCCCATAGCCAGACAGCTATTAGCTATAAATTATTGTTCAGTTTGGTCTCTTTAGACGAGGTTCTACTTCTCGTTCTTGGTACTTCATATTACCAAACCATTACCTCATCCAACGGCATATATCAATTGTCAATTCTATATACAACCACTCCTGGACAAGCTCACGGAGACAGTGAGCCTCTTAGGTCATATACTAGATCAAGATAAGGGCAACCTCAGAGGGGACATACAATAGTTACAGACACATTCCCATAAGAAGACAAGCCTCCACTCTGTCCTCCTCCCCTTCTGATATTCTTCATAGCATCACATGGTTTAACAGATACATTGACATATGAAGACAAGCCCGACCTCTCCGGTCTCGGGGCCCCTAGTGACTAAGCCCTGGAAAATGCAACTGCCAACAGTATTATCCAAAAGAAAACATCCTTATGACAAATATCTCACATAAGCATTATTTTGTAAATAAAACATCTTATTTATCAATGTTACCTAACTAATTCTGATTCAGCCACGACAAGTTGCATAAGTGGGAATGACATCAGGGCGAATGTGAAGAGTGCTTCATTAAGACTCTTGACATAAGCCCCAAATGTCATCTGAAGCAAATAGAAATGTTAATGTTAATGTTAATGTTAAATGTTAAATGGTTTCAGGGGGAGTTCTCAAGCATGGTGCAGTGTCCCCTCTTTTGGACACCCTCCCCCCTCTGGGCAGGCACAAGCTCCCAGCTCAGCAGTGGTGTTTATGAGGGCAATCAAGTCCATGCCAATCTCTCTCCTACCAGCTAACTTGGAGGGGAAGACTCACATTGCATTCTGCATAGATACCCCACTGTGAGGTTGGAGGGCAGTACAAACTTTGGACATGCAGTACCTATGAGATATTAAGCCTTTGCCCTTCCGTTCCCCTTACCCTGGAACTCACCTACTAATAACACTCACTCATGATATAACACATTGTCTAGGCCTACCCTTTTTACGAGAACACGTTGAATGCAGAATCCATGCTAAATAATAATGGTACTTAGGATGGATGTACCAGTTTCTCTTTCTTTCTACTCTCTTCTCACATGAATGTGTGTCACATTAATTTTGACAATATATTTAAGTAATTGAATGTGGCCTATATTAATCCATGCAACTTTATTTACTATGCCAGAGGCCTATAGTAAACGGATAAGCGGTAGGGATTGGTAGAAACCATAACTCCCAACAACAACTTATATTACAATGCATGTACACTACTGGTCAAAAGTTTTAGAGCACCTACTCATTCAAGTTAGTTTTTTTTTTAAACCATCAAGTGCTACGATGAAACTGGCTCTCATGAGGACCGCCACAGGAAATTAGAGCCCAAATAAATGCTTCACAGAGTTCAGGTAACAGTCACATCTCAACATCAACTGTTCAGAAGAGATTGTGTAAATCAGGCCTTAATGGTCGAATTGCTGCAATGAAACCACTACTAAAGGACACCAATAATAAGAAGAGACTTGCTTGGGCCAAGAAACACGAGCAATGGACATTACACCGGTGGAAATTGTCCTTTGGCCTGAAGTCCATATGGAATATTTTTCATTCCAACCTTTGAGACATGGTGTAGGTGAACGGATGATCTCTGCATTTGTATTTACTACTGTTAAGCATGGAGGAAGAGGTGTTATGGTGTGGGGGTGCTTTGCTGGTGACACTGTCTGTGATTTATTTAGAATTCTTAGCACACTTAACCAGCATGGCTACCACAGCATTCTGTAGATATACACCACCCAATCTGGTCTGGGCTTAGTGGGACAATCATTTGTTTTTCAACAGGACAATGACCCAACACACCTCCAGGCTGTGTAAGGGGTATTTTACCAAGAAGGAGATTGATAGAATGCTGCATCAGATGACCTGGCCAGCACAATCCCCCGACCTCAACCAACTTGAGATGATTTGGGATAAGTCAGACCGCAGAGTTAAGGAAAAGCAGCCAACAAGTGCTCAGCATATGTGGGACCTCCTTCAAGACTGTTGGAAAAGCATTCCAGGTGAAGCTGGTTGAGAGAATGCCAAGAGTGTGCAAAGCTGTCATCGAGGAAAAGGATGGCTATTTGATTGAATAAAACAATTCTACATAATTCCGTATGTGTTATTTCATAGTTTTGATGTCTTCACTATTATTCTACAATGTAGACAATAGTAAAAATTAAGAAAACCCTTGAATACGTAGGTGTTCTAAAACTTTTGACCGGTAGTGTATACTATATGTGTTAAACTCACATACCTTCTAGTCCTAGTCCACTAGTCCTACTGCTGTTGGACTAGTGAGGGCAAATTTTCAAGGCAATCAACTGTCGCTTTGTATGAATATGCCAGGGAAATAAATATCTTGAAATGAGACATTCAGCAAGCACTTTAGCAATAATTTCATTGTTTACACCATCTCAAGGACAACGGGAGGTTTAGAACATTGGTAATCAAACACTACAAAATTGCCCCCAGTCTATACGCCCAGAAATTAATTTCAGTAATTTGCTTGTTTTAAAGAGTGGATAGAGTGAATCAACAAATGCAATCTGTTGTTCAAGTCCGCCACCACACAATGCAGTAAAACACACACACACACACACACACACACGCACACACATGGGAGAATTTTGCTGGCTAAGTGAGAAGTTTGCATAGCGTATTGTAAGCAGGGGGGGGCATCATACCAAGGACACTCTTTTGGCTGCATTGTTTTACACACAAACTGTTTGACACAACTATTTAATTATATACAATCGTTTTAAACAACTCTTTCATTACAATTGCAATTATAATTCCCATTCGCAAATACTTAGAAATGCATCTGTTTAGTATGTTATATCAAGCTGGGCATAATTCTTTCAGAATTTTTTTAACCCTCAGTGCTCTTGCCACAAGACTATCAGAATTCACCTATGGCACACAACAAGTAATTAATGCATTCCCTATTATAGGCTAATGAATAACTCATTCCATGGTGTATGGTTTATTAGCCGAGAATAACCCCCATCTAATTACAGCCATTTATGACCTCCTACAATTAAAAAGATGTTATGTTACAATGGAAGGCACGTTGAACATTTATTCAGTATTTCTTTGTCTCTAATAGGATACATTATCCATAATTAAAAATATCTAATTAGCAACTAGTATGTGTGTCTGTGATGACTAAGTGCTTTATCCGCCAATAAGCCCCCTTGTAAGTACCTTCTGATATGTCCCCTTGTCTCGTGTGTGCCCATTAAATGTTATAATAGTGACAGCTTTCTCACTGAGTTAAGAGCACTGAAGGTCCAGATGTTTCCGCTGTGCTATCTATATCCCCAGGACATTAATGAAGAGGTGCAGTTGAGCATCTGAGACTAGGATGCTTGAGAATCTGCGGCTTGGGGTAGTGACTGTCTTTTCCTCAGACCTGAATATAGTTGTTTGTTTGCCCCTACTCAGCAAATTGCTAGCCATTTAACCCTAGATGGATGGCTGTCTTGGAAGCTAGGAGTGCTGGGTGGAATGTATTTGAATGATTTTGTGGGTGGTGTACGATAGATGTCCAACATCATTGCTAAACAGTGTTGCACTTTGTCTGAGGTAATACTGAGTTTTGACTAGATGGGATACAGCTTTTGTCAGATTTGGCTTTTCGTAGCAGGTTAGGAGAACTAACATAGCAGGTTAGGATAATTGGGTTAAGGCTAGGAAAAGGGTTAGGGTTAGGGTTAGCTAAAATGCAAAAATAAAACTTTTGACAATCATTTGACAAAAGTGGTATCCCTTCTAGCCAGGACAGCAATATTGGGGCATTGCATAACGCTCTAAGAGCAAATTTATTCTGAATAGGGTAAGAACATATCAACATTTGACAGACGCCCTGAAGAGAAGACAACAGTGGTTAATTAAAAGGAACACCAGTGTGGATACATGACTCATACTGTAGACATAGACACAGTACCATGACTGTCACCCCTTTTCTAAGTGCTCTAATGTGTGGCCTTGTGCATAATCAAATCAAATTGTTTTTGTCACATGCACTGAATACAACAGGTGTAGACCTTACAGTGAAATGCTTACCTACAAGCCCTTAACCAACAATGCAGTTTTAAGAATATTCCTAAAAAAAGTAAGCGATAAGAACAAATGATTAAAGAGCAGCAGTAAATAACAATAGCGGGGCTATATACAGCGGGGTAGCGATACAGAGTCAATGTGCGAGGGCACCGGTGCAAATGGTCTGGGTAGCCAAGTGATTAGCTGATTAGGAGTCTTATGGCTTGGGGGTAGAAGCTATTTAGGAGCCTCTTGGACCTAGACATGGCGCTCCGGTACCATTGTCCTTGCACCACACGTTCAGGTCTCTGACCTACTCCCTATAGGCTGTCTCATCGTTGTCGGTGATCAAGCCTACCACTGTTGTCATTAGCAAACTTCATGATGGTGTTGGAGTCGTGCCTGGCTGTGCAGTCATGAGTGAACAGAAAGTACAGGAGTGGACTGAGCACGCACCACTGAGGGGCTCCCGTGTTGAGGATCAGCGCGGCGGATGTGTTGTTAACCTACCCTTACCACCTGGGGGCGGCCCGTCAGGAAGTCCAGGATCCAGTTGCAGATGGAGGTGTTTAGTCCCAGGGTCCTTAGCTTAGTGATGAGCTTTGAGGGTACTATGGTGTTGAACGTTGAGCTGTAGTCAATGAATAGCATTCTCACATAGGTGTTCCTTTTGTACAGGTGTGAAAGGGCAGTGTGGAGTGCAATAGAGGTTGCAATAGAGGTCATCTATGGATCTGTTGGTGTGGTATTCAAATTGGAGTAGGTCTCAGGTTTCTGGGATAATGGTGTTGATGTGAGCCATGACTAGCCTTTCAAAGCATTTCATGACAGGTAGTCATTTAGGCAGGTTACCTTAATGTTCTTGGGCACAGGGAATATGGTGGTCTGCTTAAAATGTGTTGGTATTACAAACTCAGACAGGGAGAGATTGAACATGTCAGTGAAGACACTTGCCAGTTGGTCAGCGCATGCTCTGAGTACTCGTCCTGGTAATCTGTCTGGCCCTGCAGCCTTGTGAATGTTAACCTGTTTAAAGGTCTTACCCACATCGGCTGCGGAGAGCGTGATCACACGGTTGTCTGGAACAGCTGATGCTCTCATGCATGTTTCAGCGTTACTTGAAGCGAGCATAGAAGTTATTTAGCTTGACTGGTAGGCTCGTGTCACTGGGCAGTTCTCGGCTGTACTTCCTTTTGTAATAGTTCGCAGGCCCTGCCACATCCGACGAGCGTCAGAGCTGGTGTAGTACGACTCGATCTTAGTCCTGTATTGAAGCTTTGCCTGTTTGTGTCATGCCCTGACCATAGAGAGCCCTTGTTTCTCTACGGTGTAGTAGGTCAGGGCATGACTAGGGGGTTTAACATTTCTATGTTGGTGTTTTGGTATGGTTCCCAATTAGAGGCAGCTGGTAATCGTTGCCTCTGATTGAAGATCATATTTAAGTAGCTATTTTTCCCACCTGTGTTTGTGGAATATTGTTTTGTGTTTGTGCGCCACGTAGTCACGGTTTGTTGGTCTTTTATTGACATATTTTATTTTGTTCAGTTTCACTTTGGAATAAAGATGTGTAACTCTACACATGCTGCGCCTTGGTCCCGTTTGTCAGAGGGCATAGCAGGATTTCTTATAAGCTTTCGGGTTAGAGTCCCGCTCCTTGAAAGTGGCGCTCTACCCTTTAGCTCAGTGTGAATGTTGCCTGTAATCTATGGCTTCTGGTTGGGGTATGTACGTACAGTCACTGTGGGGATGACGTCCTCGATGCACTTATTGATAATGCCAGTGACTGATGTGGTGTACTCTTAAATGCCATCTGAAGAATCCCATAACATATTCCAGTCTGTGCTAGCAAAACAGTCCTGTAGTTTAGCATCTGCTTCATCTCACCACTTTTTATAGACTGAGTCACTGGTGCTTCTTGCTTTCATTTTTGCTTGTAAGCAGGAATCAGGAGGTTAGAATTGTGGTCAGATTTGCCAAATGGAGGGTGAGGGAGAGCTTTGTACGCGTCTCTGTGTGGAGTAAAAGTGGTCTAGAATTTTTTTTCCTCTCTGGTTGCACATTTAACATGCTTATAGAAATGAAGTAAAACTGATTTAAGTTTCCCTGCATTAAAGTCCCTGGCCACTAGTGTTTTCCTGTTTGCTTATGGCGGTGTACAGCTCATTGAGTGTGGTTTTAGTGCCAGCATCTGTCTGTGGTGGTATATAAACAGCTTTGAAAAATACAGAAACTCTCTAGGTATATATTGTGATCTACAGCTTGTCATGAGATAATCTACCTCAGGTGAGCAAAACCTCGAGACTTAATTAGATATAGATATTGTGCACCAGCTGTTGTTTACATGAATTCATAGGCCCCCACCCTGTGTCTTGCCAGAGGCTACTGTTCAGTCTTGCCGATAGTGTATAACCCACTAGCTGTATGCTCTTAATGTCGTCGTACAACCACAAAAGATATTACAGATTTGAATGTCCCGCTGGTTGGATAAACGTACTTTCAGTTCGTCCCTTTTATTTTCCAGCGTTTGAACGTTAGCTAGCAGGGCAGAAGGCAAGGGTAGATTAGCCACTCGTCGCCCCTGATCCTTACAAGGCACCCTGATCTCTTTCCGCGAAACCTCCATTTCTTTCTCCAGCGAATAACGGGGATCTGGGCCTGGTTTGGTGTCTGTTATATCCCTCCCGTCCGACTCCTCCTTGAAGAGGAACTCTTCGTACAGTTTGAGGTGAGCAAACTGGAAACATCATGCTTTTTGAGGCCACTGAATATAAACTGAGTGTACAAACATTAGGAACAACTTCCTTGTATTGAGTTGCACCCCTCTCCCCCCTGACTCCAATGCTCCAGTTGTGTCAAGTTGGCTGGATGTCGGTGGTGGTGGACCATTCTTGATACACACAGAACTGTTGAGCGTGAAAAACCCAGCAGCGCTGCAGTTCTTGACACAAACCAGTGCGTCTGGCACCTACTACCATACTACATTCGAAGGCACTTAAATATTTTGTCTTGCCCATTCACCCTCTGAATGGAACACATATACAATCCATGTCTCAATTGTCTCTAGGCTTAAAATCCTTCTTTAACCTGTCTCCTCCCTTTCATCTACACTGATATGAAGAGGATTTAACAAGTGACATCAAGCAGGGATCATAGCTTTCACCTGGAATCACCTGGTCAGTCTATGTCACGGACAGTGCAGGTGTGCTTAAAATGTTTTGTACACTCGGTGTATGTAGTCGTCAGATCTCGCAGTATGCACCAGAAATGTAGTGACACCTGTATATGTTCAGACACTTAACGCCGTTAGTGTTTAATACCACTGTGTGGATCACTCTTTAGCTTATTACACTTCACAAGCAGGACACTTCCACAGGACAGTGTATCACGTAGCAATCCCCTTTTCCGTGGATGTGACAACACGTATGTTACACTATTTACAAGACCAAAATGGCCTGGAGGTTTCATTGTTGTTGTTTTTCCATCACTGATCACTTTGTTCCTCCACTCATGAAGCTCATGCTTAGGGTATGCCTCCCTTTGAAGGTCAGTTTTATTAAATCGGAAAGTGGAGTCTGTTCCTGGGCCCTTGATCCACAGTGTTCGATATATACAGAATGCTTGAGAACATCCTGTCCATGGCCAGACGTTCAATCTCTAGCTTTAAAGGAGATGACAAGTAGTGGGGTTCGGCTAAGAAGACTTTGTTGATATCCCTCCACCCTCTGTTGCATTCATTGTTTGATGGATAGCCACTGAGTGCTGATGTTTCCTTTGGGGTTATGGGCGTCACGTAGCTTTGGATGTGAGTACCTTGGAATGATGTCCATAAAGAATGGTAGTTAATAAAAACGCTTGGCTGAAGAAAAGAGCCCTGAGGTAACTATCTATTCAGAATTCAAATGTTTGCTTTATGGTCATGACAAGTATGGACACACACCATGACAATGTTTGGATTTGATGGCGCTTGAAATGAAAAACCTTGTGATACAGTAAACTGCAGAGATATTACAAAGCCATTCTTTCGAGTGGCTGCTACACCGATGCCATCACCACTGTATGGAAATGAATTCTGGTTGGAGACCATCAGCAGTTGCTAAATCCATTTTTGGACTTAAACATGAATGATACGTGTCCATTGATCCTTGACAAATATAACTTATAAAAGCCTCATGAGCTTAGTTCAACTGTCCGGTCCCTCCAGAACCCAAAATATAAGCTTCTTTTACTCCAATGTTTGTAAACAAAGTAAATGTAAACAAACACAGTATAGCCTCAAAACCTGGTTCAAAGTATAATTTTGATGTCATGGATGGTCAGTCCTTGCATCCAGAGCTCTGTCTATGAATTTGAGAGTGGTTCAATTTCTCCAGCCCCATTTCTCAGCTATTTTCCAAACAAGGGCGGGGAGAACGCTGTGTTATTGTTTCTACTGCTGATTGCTTCTTTGACACTTTTAAAAAATATATTCTTTCAATAATTATCTATTGGGATTGATGTCAACTAGTTTATATCCAATTATATGTTCTGATTTAGTGCAATGTAATACGCAATGTTCTTATAAAACACACTTTTTTTTGTCTATGGAGTGTCTTATTTATCTGAGCATATGGGTGAAACATAGTCCATGAGTGGGACACGTTTTCCTCATGCCACAGGCCAAATGCTTTACCATGCATTACAAACACAATTTGTGCTGGAGTCCTCTTTGTTCATTGTCATTAAAAAGCTGCTTTAAAGTTATCTGACAGCCTCTGCCTCCGAGAACCTGCCTTTGTCCATTCTAATTAGGTCTACTCAAGTCTGGGTCTCAAATTCAGTGATATTCATAATGTATATCAATATGTAGCCATTCCCAAGGCTTCTTCCTGCCTGCTTACTTATTCAGAATTGCAAATGTCTTGTTTTTTTAAATGTATTTCACCTTTATTTAACCAGGTAGGCTAGTTGAGAACACCTTTATTTAACCAGGTAGGCTAGTTGAGAACACCTTTATTTAACCAGGTAGGCTAGTTGAGAACACCTTTATTTAACCAGGTAGGCTAGTTGAGAACACCTTTATTTAACCAGGTAGGCTAGTTGAGAACACCTTTATTTAACCAGGTAGGCTAGTTGAGAACACCTTTATTTAACCAGGTAGGCCAGTTGAGAACACCTTTATTTAACCAGGTAGGCTAGTTGAGAACACCTTTATTTAACCAGGTAGGCTAGTTGAGAACACCTTTATTTAACCAGGTAGGCTAGTTGAGAACAAGTTCTCATTTGCAACTGCGACCTGGCCAAGATAAAGCGTAGCAATTCGACACATACAACACAGTTACACATGGACTAAACAAAACATACAGTAGAACAAAAGAGAACAAAAAGTCTATATACAGTGAGTGCAAATGAGGTAAGTTTAGGAAATAGGAAATAGGCCATGGTGGCGAAGTAATTACAATATAGCAATTAAACACTGGAATGGTAGATCGGCAGAAGATGAATGTGCAGGTAGAGATACTGGGGTGCAAAATAAATAAATAAATACCAGTATGGGGATGAGGTAGGTAGATAGATGGGCTGTTTACAGATAGGCTAAGCACAGGTGCAGTGATCTGTAAACTGATCTGACAGCTGGTGCTTAAAGCTAGTGAGGGAGATGTGAGTCTCCAGCTTCAGAGATTTTTGCAATTCGTTCCAGTCATGGGCAGCAGAGAACTGGAAGGAAAGACGATCAAAGGAGGAATTGGCTTTAGGGGTGACCAGTGAGATATACCTGCTGGAGCGCGTGCTACGAGTGGATGCTGCTATGGTGACCAGTGAGCTGAGATAAGGTGGGGCTTTACCTAGCAGAGACTTGTAGATAACCTGTAGCCAGTGGGTTTGGCGACGAGTATGAAGCGAGGGCCAACCAACGAGAATGTACAGGTCGCAATGGTGGGTAGTGTATGGGGCTTTGGTGACAAAACGGATGGCACTGTGATAGACTGCATCCAGTTGGTTGAGTAGAGTGTTGGAGGCTATTTTATAGATGACATCACCGAAGTCGAGGATCGGTAGGATGGTCAGTTTTACGAGGGTATGTTTGGCAGCATGAGTGAAGGATGCTTTGTTGCGATATAGGAAGCCGATTCTCGATTTAATTTTGGATTGGAGATGCTTAATGTCAGTCTGGAAGGAGAGTTTACAGTCTAACCAGACACCCAGGTATTTGTAGTTGTCCACGTATTCTAAGTCAGAGCCGTCCAGAGTAGTGATGCTGGACGGGCGAGCAGGTGTGGGCGGCTATCGATTGAAAAGCATGCATTTAGTTTTACTTGCGTTTAAAAGCAGTTGGAGGCCACGGAAGGAGAGTTGTATGGCATTGAAGCTCGTCTGGAGGTTAGTTAACACAGTGTCCAAGGAGGGGCCAGAAGTATACAGAATGGTGTTGTCTGCTTAGAGGTGGATCAGAGAATCACCAGCAGCAAGAGCAACATCATTGATGTATACAGAAAAGAGAGTTGGCACGAGAATTGAACCCTGTGGCACACCCATAGAGAGTGTCAGAGGTCCAGAGAACAGGCCCTCCGATTTGACACACTGAACTCTATCAGAGAAGTAGTTGGTAAACCAGGCGAGGCAATCATTTGAGAAACCAAGGCTGCCGAGTCTGCCAATAAGAATGTTCTGATTGACAGAGTCAAAAGCCTTGGCCAGGTCGATGAATACGGCTGCACAGTAATGTCTCTTATCGATGGCGGCTATGATGTCGTTGAGGACCTTGAGCATGGCTGAGGTGCACCCATGACCATCTCTGAAACCAGATTGCATAGCGGAGAAGGTATGGTGGGATTCCAAATGGTCAGTAATCTGTTTGTTAACTTGGCTTTCAAAGACCTTAGAAAGACAGGGTAGGATAGATATAGGTCTGTAGCAGTTTGGGTCTAGAGTGTCACCCCCTTTGAAGAGGGGGATGACCGCGGCAGCTTTCCAATCTTTGGGAATCTCCGACGATACGAGAGGTTGAACAGGCTAGTAATAGGGGTTGCAACAATTTCAGCAGATTATTTTAGAAAGAGAGGGAGTCCAGATTGTCTAGCCCGGCTGATTTGTAGGGGTCCAGATTTTGCAGCTCTTTCAGAACATTGGCTATCTGGATTTGGGTAAAGGAGAAATGGTGGGGGCTTTGGCAGGTTGCTGTGGAGGGTGCCGGGCAGTTGACCAGGGTAGGGGTAGCCATGTGGAAAGCATGGCCAGCCGTAGAGAAATGCTTATTGAAATTCTCAATTATAGTGGATTTATCGGTGGTGACAATGTTTCCTAGCCTCAGAGCAGTGGGCAGCTGCGAGGAGGTGCTCTTATTCTCCATGGACTTTACAGTGTCCCAGAACTTTTTTGAGTTAGTACTACAGGATGCAAATTTCTGTTTGAAAAAGCTTGCCTTAGCTTTTCTAACTGCCTGTGTATATTTGTTCCTAACTTCCCTGAAAAGTTGCATATCACGGGGCTATTCGATGCTAATGCAGAACGCCACAGGATGTTTTTGTGCTGGTCAAGGGCAGACAGGTCTGGTGTGAACCAAGGACTATATCTATTCCTAGTTCTCCATTTTTTGAGAGGGGCATGCTTATTTAAGAAGGTGAGGAAGGCACTTTTAAAGAATAGCCAGGCATCATCTATTGACGGGATGAGGTCAATGTCATTCCAGGATACACCGGCAAGGTCGATTAGAAAGGCCTGCTCGCAGAAGTGTTTCAGGGAGCGTTTGACAGTGATGAGGGGTGGTCGTTTGGTCGCAGACCCATTACGGATGCAGGCAATGAGGCAGTGATCGCTGAGATCTTGATTGAAAACAGCAGAGGTGTATTTGGAGGGTGAATTAGTTAGGATGACATCTATGAGGGTGCCCGTGTTTACTGATTTGGGGTTGTACCTGGTAGGTTCATTGATCATTTGTGTGAGATTGAGGGCATCAAGCTTAGTTTGTAGGATGGCTGGGGTGTTAAGCATGTCCCAGTTTGGGTCACCTAGTGGCACAAGCTCAGAAGATAGATGGGGGGCAATCAGTTCACATATAGTATCGAGGGCACAGTTGGGGGCAGAGCGAGGTCTATAGCAAGCGGCAACAGTGAGAGACTTGTTTCTGTAAAGGTGAATTTTTAGAAGTAGAAGCTCAAATTGTTTGGGTACAGACTTAGCCTGCAGAGTTCTGTATTACTTTCTACCTTTGCATTGGATTGCAACACCGCCCCCTTTGGCAGTTCTATCTTGGTCGAAAACGTTATAGTTAGCAATGGAGATTTCAGGGTTTTTGGTGGTTTTCCTAAGCCATGATTCAGACATGGTTAAGACATCTGGGTTGGCAGAGTGTGGTAAAGCAGTAAGTAAAACAAACTTAGGGAGTAGGCTTCTAGTGTTAACATGCATGAAACCAAGGCCTTTACGTTTACAGAAGACAACAAATGAGAGCACCTGGGGGTGGGAGTGGAGCTAGGCACTGCAGGACCTGGATTAACCTCCACATCACCAGAAGTAGGATAAGGGTACGGCTAAAGACTATACGAACTGGCCGTCTAGCACGTTCAGAACAGAGAGTAAAAGGAGCAGGTTTCTGGGCACGATAGCATAGATTCAAGGCATAGTGTACAGACAAAGGTAAGGTAGGATGTGAGTACATTGGAGGTAAACCTAGGCATTGAGTAATGAAGAGAGAGATATAGTCTCTGGTGATGTCATTGCATATGTAGGAGGTGGAACAACATGGTTGGTTAAGGCATATTGAGCAGGGCTAAAGGCTCTACAGTGAAATAAGACACTAATCACTAACCAGGACAGTAATGGACAAGGCATATTGATATTAGATAGAGGCATGTGTAGCCAAGTGAACATATGGGTCCAGTGAGTGGTTGGGCTGGCTGGGGACACGGTGATTCAGACAGTTAGCAGGCTACAAAGCTAAAAGTTAGTAGGCCGGAGCTAAACAAGCTAGCAGCTAGTAGACCAGGGCAAGCTAGCAGTTAGCAGGCCGGGTTAGCAAGCAAGCAGTTAGAATGGGCTAGCAGTTAGCAGACTGGATTAGCAAGCAAGCAGCAGCAGGGGCTAGATAGCAGGGGCTAGAAAGGGGCTAGAAAGTTAGCCTTTGGGGGGTGACGTCGCGATGGGTGTAAGTCTGTTTTTGCCTCTTTGTGCGGTGATGTCGATAGACCAGTTGTGGAATTAGTAGGGCTCCAAGTAGCTCTAGGTAGCTCGCAGGCCGATATTGTAGCCCAGGAGTATGCTTCGGTGGTAGCACAGGAGCCCTGGCCGGGCTAGCTTCAAGCTAAATTGGTGCTTGCTCTGGGATGGAAACGCTAGCCAGGAGTAGTCATCCGGGATTGCGGTTAGCTAGTTGTGAAGATCCAGATGAAAATGTTCAGTTTGCGGTAGGAATCCGGGGATAAAAATAACAGGTCCGTTATGCTCTGGTTAGAGTCACGTTGTTCGATCTGGCGAGAGCTTTCCGAGCTGAAGGTTAGCTGATGACCGCTGGCAATGGTTTGCTGACTGATATCTGGTAGTTAGCTGTCTAGCTTCAGTTGAGGGATTCCAGATCCGTAGTAAATATAAATACTTTAGGAAGAAAAAGCAGATCCACGCCACATTGGGTGAGGCGGGTTGCAGGAGAGTATTTAGATGTTGAGGTTTAGCAAAATATTTTAAAGGATATGCGACGAAAAATATGTAAAACGATATATACAAGGGACACGACAGGACAAGGACGTCTGACTGCTACCCCATCTTGGATCAAAATGTTAACCTGGAGAGAACTGATAGCTTAACTTGGATTCAGCAGGATAGGGGATTCCTAGGAGAAATTCACTGACCTTGTCTACCTCCTAATCCCCATGTGTCTGTAAATCTTAGTGACAATTTATTATGGACATCCAAACAGTGGTAAATCCCATAAGCCTGAATAATGACAACCCCTGTCTATTGGGTCAGATAAGCTACTGCATTGAATGGTCTTCTCTCTGCCACATGCTGGAAGTATTGTGGGATGTCAAAACATTTTAAAATATCTTCCTTTAAAAGGAAATAACATTCCTCTGGCTCGTAGTTTTCATTTTATATTCCATTAGACTTGTTCTGACTTACACATTTTGACAAATTCCTTCAGGATTTGTTGTACCGATCTACCTGACCTTGTACAATTTTTGCATTAGTAGGCTAAAATTGCAGTCTAAGGAAACAGAATCTAAATGAATGGAGAGAAAAAAAACATAATAAGCAATTCTATAGTGTCAAATACCCCCAAATCAGTCTTGTAAAGTGGATCTATTTTGGCATGGCTCTGGTTAGCAAGAATGTGACTCCTTTCTCTGGCACCCCTGGAGAGGAAATTGTAATGACCTCACCAAGGCTATCAATGTATGCGGTGAACTGATCTATACTGACCACTTTCCTCTGAGAACCAGACATATTGTCTGAAATCTCCCGTGTGCCTGTGTTTTGACCCCATGTTAGGGTCTTGCTATTTCTGTTGACAACACCATATAAATATAACCTTATATAGGGATTAGAGGTCGACCGATTATGATTTTTCAACACCTATACAGATTATTGGAGGACCAAAAAAAGCCGATACCGATTAATCGGACGATTAAAAAAATAAATAAAATAATTATATATGTATATGTATATGTATATGTGTATATATGTGTATATATGTATATATGTGTATATGTATATATATATGTATATACTGTATATGTATATATGTATATATATGTATTTGTAATAATGACAATTACAACAATACTGAATGAACACTTATTTTAACTTAATATAATACATCAATAAAATCAATTTAGCCTCAAATAAATAATGAAACATGTTCAATTTGGTTTAAATAGTGCAAAAACAGTGTTGGAGAAGAAAGTACAAGTGCAATATGTGCCATGTAAGAAAGCTAACGTTTAAGTTCCTTGCTCAGAACATGAGAACATATGAAAGCTGGTGGTTCCTTCTTCAATATTCCCAGGTAAGAAGTTTTAGGTTGTAATTATTATAGGAATTATACGACTATTTCTCTCTATACCATTTGTATTTCATTAACCTTTGACTATTGGATGTTCTTATAGGCACTTTAGTATTGCCAGTGTAACAGTATAGCTTTCGTCCCTCTCCTCGCTCCTACCTGGGCTCTAACCAGAAACCAGGAACACATCGACAACAGCCACCCTTGAAGCAGCGTTACCCATCGCTCCACAAAAGCCGCGGCCCTTGCAGAGCAAGAGGAACAACCACTCCAAGTCTCAGAGCGAGTGACGTTTGAAACGCTATTAGCGCGCACCCCATTAACTAGCTAGCCATTTCACATCGGTTACACAAGCCTAATCTTGGGAGTTGATAGGCTTGAAGTCATAAACAGCTGCTGGCAAACGCATGAAAGTGCTGTTTGAATGAATGCTTACGAGCCTGCTGCTGCCTACCATCGCTCAGTCAGACTGCTCTATCAAATCATAGACTTATTTATAACATGATAACACACAGAAATACGCGCCTTAGGTCATTAATATGGTTGAATCCGGAAACTATTATCTCGGAAACAAGACGTTTATTCATTCAGTAAAATATGGAACCGTTCCGTATTTTATCTAACGGGTGGCATCCAGTCTAAATATTCCTGTTACATTGCACAACCTTCAATGTTATGTCATAATTACGTAAAGTTCTGGCAAATTGTTTCATATACACTGACTCTGCGTGCAATGAACACAAGAGAAGTGACACAATTTCACCTGGTTAATATTGCCTGCTAACCTGGATTTATTTTAGCTAAATATGCAGGTTTAAAAATATATACTTCTGTGTATTGATTTTAAGAAAAGCAATGTTTATGGTTAGGTACACATTGGAGCAACGATAAGCACCGCATCGATTATTTGGAACGCAGGATAGGCTAGATAAACTAGTAATATCATCAACCATGTGTAGTTATTAACGAGTGATTATGATTGATTGATTGTTTTTTATAAGATAAGTTTAATTCTAGCTAGCAACTTACCTTGGCTTACTGCATTCGCGTAACAGGCAGTCTCCTCGTGGAGTGCAATGAGAGGCAGGTGGTTAGAGCGTTGGACTATTTAACTGTAAGGTTGCAAGATTGAATCCCCCGAGCTCACAAGGTAAAAATCTGTCGTTCTGCCCCTGAACGAGGCAGTTATAACCCACCGTTCCTAGACCATCATTGAAAATAAGAATGTGTTCTTAACTGACTTGCCTAGTTAAATAAAGATGAAATAAAGGTGTAAAAAAAAAAAAAGGCCAAATCGGTGTCCGAAAATACAGATTTCCGATTGTTATGAAAACTTGAAATCAGCCCTAATTAACCGGCCATTCCGATTAATCGGTCGACCCCTAATAGAGATATTTTACCGTTTCATAACACAAAAAAACATATTGAATGTCAACTATGATAATCCATTAATACAACAGGGCAAAACCCCTAGGCTGCTGAATTATTAGGACCTTTTCTCTAACTGTTCCAGAGACACAGATAGAGAACAATGCCTAAATTAAGAAGAGGGAGGACAGGGCATTGTTGACATTATCTAATTCAAGTGAAGAACTGGAGCAAGATCACTGATTAGATGTCAATCCCCCCCACTACACAGGCTGAAAATGTGTTTTTTGTTTGTTCTCTTCTCCGGCCATTCATTGTGATAATGCTTTGGCAGGGTATATGGAAATCAAATCAATAACAATTTAATTTGGACAAACTGCCAAGTAAGCTTTTCCAGTGAGCACCATTGTACTATGTATTATACCTCAATGCATCTTGATGTGTTAACATTCTGTATTTATCTGGAAAACCTGCAGCGAGGCAAAATATAAATTTTATGCCCAAAGAAAATAGCTAAAGTAATCACTGTTTGTGTCTAATTTTTGTCTATGAGTTATTTGCAAACACCAGAACATCACATGCTATTTGCTAATGTCTGGGCATAAGAATGACAGAGTGCGTTCACTTAGGGAAGGCAGTTCGGCAGCAGAATTTTAAGAACTTATCAGGCAAAGTAGTCCATTGACTTGGCCATGTATCTTACAGAAACCTTTAAAAGCAAACAGTCAGACAAGTACTGGCTGAGTCGCTGATAAATGATCTTCCCTGTCTGTTCATCTCTATGTATATCTACCCATCAAAAGGTCACCCAAACAGAGCGAATTGGATAATTAGAGGCATTCCAGTTTCTTTTCAGGTCTCCCTTTTTTCATAATCTTAAGTGACAGAGCAATTTGGGCTGAAGCATTGAACACAGCCAAGACCAAATTACGGCAACGGCCTTCCAGCCAATAACCAATTGTCAACTTGCAACACGGCAGCTTTGTTCGCAAACTCATCAAACGCTCCCCCCCTAATTGAGCTTTCCTGCTGGGTTTTATTCAGTTTCAACCCTTGTTACAATATAAATGCACAGACAAAGGCTTGTTCTTTTAGCACATTAATCAGAATAAAATGAACACTAACAGTTATCTTCAACAGAAAATACTTTATACAATTAGGGTTTAGTCAATAAAGTAAAATTGCATTGGTTTTTATTGCACCCTTGTGATACACACCTTTGGAGAATTCTGCAGTGGATTTCTGTTACTGTGGGTGGCTCTTTTGAGGTCCACAATACCTTGTTTACCTTACAGAAACCTCAGTCAGCTGTAACATTAACTTCTCCCAACTTTCCCCAGTATCTCTTAAACCCATTTCTCCGGGAAAGAAGAGGTGCAGGGCAACAAGCCTAAGTGACAGACACCCTGTCAGAGACTCACAAAGAATGTAAATCTTCAGCTATATCAGCTGCAGCAGGGAGCAGAGGATAAAGAAAGAACAAGCAGTGCAAAAGTCGGGGAACCTCTCCTGTAAAGAGTTTCTTCTAAAGGGCCCTGAAGACATTTCGACAGGTGATACGTGAACTGTAACGGTGCTTTGACAGGGGCCTCTGATGGGCACTTTGCTGACCCAAAAAATGTGGTGCGCCAAAATCTTCCCTGTCTACCTCCCAACATCAAACAGCAGGCAGTGATGGCCAAACGTGAGAATCCGCCACCCCCCACATATTTTCAGGATGAGGCAACCTCAGACATACCTCACATCCGCCGTACAAGACAGACAAAAAGCCAACGTATCCACAGAGAAGGTGTGTGCCAGAAAGCCTGATAAGGGATGTGCTTCATGCCAACATGTTTGAGGAAAATGGTAGCTGATGAATGATTCATCAAAAGTCGATGCATGTAGAAAGAGTGAGGAAGGATCACTCAAGTTTGAAAGGCCTCTTTGGCTGCTTATGTTTCAAAAGGTTACACAATTTAAACTTTCCACTTTCCTGGAGGTTTAGCATTCGGGAAGTAAGTACGTAAAAATTATGTTGCATTGTGAGTCATGTGGCTGCTTTAGAAAGGCAGCCCAATTCTAATGTTTTGTTTTTCACTAGTTGTTCTTTTGACCGATCAGATCAGCTCTGAAAAAGAGCTGATGTGAAAAGAGCTGATGTGATTGGTCAAAAGACCAATTAGAGGGAAAAATTTCAGAATTGGGCAGCCTGTTTGAATAACAGTGACTGCCTGTGAATACTTTAACATTAACAATTCAGTGGCCATCTTGGCAGTTTCACTAGTCGTAACCCACAGTCCGCAAGTTCTACAAACCCTTTCGAGGCATTACGAACATTTCCTTTTAATTTGCTACAGCCCAAGCCCTGGGTGCTTCATCTTCATTGGATGTCTGAAACTTCCAGCAGAACATAAGTAGAACTATTTTTCGCCATCATTTCTTTCATCTCGACATACTTTGCTCAGTGTTCTTAGACACAATTAGGGAGACGAGGCTTAATTTATGCTCAGTTGTGACATATGGGCAGTGAGTCGTAAAAACGATATAATTACCTTTCAAAAAGATGGTGGACCTCATTTAACTGACGTTAATTAGTCAAACAGCAGAAATCTACAGTTGGAAATCCCTGAGCCATGAAAACTAATACAAACCCTATTGATAATTGGTGTGTGGTTTAGCAGCCATACTCCAAAAAGCCTCATATTTCCAGGATACTTTGCAATGCATAATGAACACCGCTTATAATGTATAATGAGCAAAGCTGATTGGTCTTTGTGCTTAGAGCAGATCTGTCTTGATAGGTAGACTGAGGTGAATCGATGTTGATTGGCTACAAGGTGTGGTTTCGTCAATGGTGACTAAATCCAAACTTTAGATCTAAGTACTCTTTACTCAAAAGTCCATGCAAAGCTCCCATTGATATCAATGCATGATCAAGCTAAAAAAAACACCAACAAGCTCCCGCGGCTCTCTTTGTGTCAGAGGCCTGGACTTATAACATTTCTGGATGAGGTCTGAGATCAGGATTTTTTTTTTTTTACTTACTACGGTTCTAGAGGATTGTGGGTAATCCTACTGTCTTCAGGATGTGAAATTGACTAGGATGCCTAGAACAGTGCCGCTGTTGTGCATGGCTTACAATATACACATTTTTAAATAGCATGCTAGATGTTAAAAACAATGCTGGTAATGAGAATAAAAACATCCCCTAAAATATTTAATCATGTTTTGACTGTGTGGGTTCAAGGCCCAACTTTTAAGATCTGCTAAATTGGTATGCACCAATCAATTCCTGAAGACATTTTTCATATTTATTGGGCTCCACTGCTGATTAAGCTCATTTCCACCTGCCATGTTTCCTCCTCATTTGCCTTCAATTATGGCTTTATTGACTTTCTTGGCAGACCCAAGTAATCCTTTTTCCGTATAATTCCTGTGAATCCAATCTCTCTTCACAATTAGGCAGCGATACATTCCACACGCATCACCCCTTTGTGGGCAAATAACATCCATCGCTTCTCAAAGTCATCGCCACTTTAGCCTTTAAGTGGGAATTTACCAATTTGCTAGCATGCCTGTAGATACCCATAAACTTCCAGTCATTGCACTAATGCTAGTTAGCATTGGTTTGCAAAACTCCCTCTAACTTCCTTCATACTGGACACAGAGACTTAAAAATAGTACCCACAAGTTCATCTGACTCTGGGGAAGTAGATAAATGGCCTCGTTGCCAAAATCCCGAAGTATCCCTTTAAGGCTAAATGACTCCGAGTAGGCCCCACATCGCTCGTCCATATGTGCATAGTCTTAATTCATTCCTACTTAGAGTTGTGTGTATTGGGCATATGTTGTCTAATTTGTTAGATATTACTTGTTAGATATTACTGCACCGTCGGAGCTAAAAGCAGAAGCATTTTGCTACACCTGCAATAACATCTGCTAATCACGTATATGTGACCAATACAATTTGATGTGATTTGAGATATATTCATGATTATTTTTGAATGATATAAATGTCTGCAGTGTCCCACAGATGACTATGCATTAGCATCGAATTCATTACCCTATTCATGCTTAATTTCTCCTTTCCGTCATCATTGCTTTTGGGGAAATGAAGCCACTGTACTGGGACAAACAGCCTTCCGACAAGTTTAAGATGTTTAGCACTCACATAGGAATATGAGGGCACAGCTCGGTTGGGAGGACAGTAACTAGAGGGTATCTCCTTCCTTGGCTTCTTGACAGATGTTTCTCATTTACACACTTTTCACCCTCATTGTTGGTAATAAGAACATAACAGATCATTATGGTGACTGAGGTTTGGGGCTGATTCATGCGCTGTAGATTTGATCACCCTGTTGTTGCAGGAGAATTGGGTTGACGCCCCCCCTTGGGTTGTGCCGTGGCGGAGATCTTTGTGGGCTATACTCGGCCTTGTCTCAGGATGGTAAGTTGGTGGTTGAAGATATCCCTCTAGTGGTGTGGGGGCTGTGCTTTGGCAAAGTGGGAGGGGTTATATCCTTCCTGTTTGGCCCTGTCCGGGGGTGTCCTCGGATGGGTCCACAGTGTCTCCTGACCCCTCCTGTCTCAGCCTCCAGTATTTATGCTGCAGTAGTTTGTGTCGGGGGGCTAGGGTCAGTTTGTTATATCTGGAGTACTTCTCCTGTCTTATCCGGTGTCCTGTGTGAATTTAAGTATACTCTCTCTAATTCTCTCCTTTCTTTCTTTCTTTCTTTCTTTCTTTCTTTCTTTCTTTCTTTCTTTCTTTCTTTCTTTCTTTCTTTCTTTCTTTCTTTCTTTCGGAGGACCTGAGCCCTAGGACCATGCCTCAGGACTACCTGGCATGATGACTCCTTGCTGTCCCCAGTCCACCTAACCATGCTGCTGCTCCAGTTTCAACTGTTCTTCCTGCAGCTATGGAATCCTTACCTGTTCACCAGACGTGCTACCTGTCCCAGACCTATTATTTGACCATGCTGGTCATTTATGAACATTTGAACATCTTGGCCATGTTCTGTTATAATCTCCACCCGGCACAGCCAGAAGAGGATTGGCCACCCCTCATAGCCTGGTTCCTCTCTAGGTTTCTTCCTAGGTTTTGGCCTTTTTAGGGAGTTTTTCCTAGCCAACGTGCTTCAACACCTGCATTGCTTGCTGTTTGGGGTTTTAGGCTGGGTTTCTGTACAGCACTTTGAGATATCAGCTGATGTACGAAGGGCTATATAAATACATGTCACGGGATTCTTCTGTTGAAGGAGAGGCAGACCAAAACGCAGCGTGGTTATTGTGATACATCTTTAATGAAGATGATAAATGAACAATATACAAAACAAGAAATGTGAAAAACCGAAAACAGCCCTATCTGGTGTAACAAACACAAAGACAAGAACAATCACCCACAAAACCCAACACAAAACAGGCTACCTAAATATGGCTCCCAATCAGAGACAAACTTTAGATCTAAAGACTAACACCTGCCTCTGATTGAGAACCATATCAGGCCCAAACACAGAAACAGTCAAACAAGACATCCAACATAGAATGCCCACTCAGATCACACCCTGACCAAACAAGACATAGAACATACAAAGCAAACTATGGTCAGGGTGTGACAATACATTTGATCTGATTTTCTGCATTGCAGGAAATGCAAAGTTGTAGTGTAAAAAGTCTTCTAAAGTTGGGAATTTCCAATTTAAAATGTCAGACTTGTTTTGCCCCAACAAAAACTGTCCATTAATTATAATCCACACAATAATTCACATTTCCTGTTGATGCAGGATAATTTTCCTGCTGCGAGAAACAAGTCAAATTAAGATCCTACATCTGTAAGTGTTACTTTCCAGTAAGATGTGTCACTGGAGTCAAGATCACCAACTGTGCTCCAGAGTTACAATAGGACCCATTCTTTATCAGCCTGACCTGATATTCTTGTAATAATTAGATGTATTCATGTGCTACAGACCAAGGAGATTTGAGAGGGATAGTAATAAATTGAACAAGCATGTAATCACCTTCTATTCAGCTAACGAAGCATTCCCTTAATATACCCCCATTGTGATCCACACAGATCAAATTAGGTCTCTTCCCCCACTGCTGCCCACTTTCTTTGACATAATTTTTTATTCATGGTTCAGGCATGACCATCTCAATGCTACGCTACAATACGAAGAAACGTGTATTGATCGTTTTAAAGATACTAAAGAGCAGCACAATCAATTCTGAAAACCTCTCTCAGAAATAGAGACAGAGGCTGCATTAGATAGATCCTTTATGTACTGAGCATTTTTTTTATACATAAATGATGCTGACTATTCTATTCGTGTTTGCTCAGTCAGTCTTTGGTGGCTTGTGTTAATACATAGGTCTACAGGTTTTTTCATAGATATATCTGCCACTGATAAACAATGAAGAATTATTATGGATACCTTGCAACTTCTGTATTGGATGATCACAATAATTTAGCGTCATCATATCAAAATCATATCATACCTTCATCAATAGCATGCCCTCCCAGCGAACCGAAACATACATTCAGAACTCACTTGAAAAAAAGATGTGAATTTCAATGTGACTTCCTGGGTTAGCTAATGGATGAAAAGAAACCATGGAAAGGTCCCCACCACAAGTTCCTCATATGTATCCTTCCTTTTGAAGATCCACTTTCTATTCATCCTTCTATTCCGTCTCCTCCTACGGCATCTTAATGATGTGACAGATGTTTCACTTTGCATTCCTTGGCAAATTCCTGCAATTGTAACACTTTGCCGAGTGTGTTGGTTCATTCTCTCTTTGCAGCTTACACTAGCGGGCTCCTGAGAACACAGCATCAACAATACAGAGGATGTTTCTCATTTTGTCATGACAAAGCAATGAATAAAATGAGGAAGACACTGTTGACTGTTACCAGTTTAGACTGTGATACCAGTTTATTTATCAGTGTTAAGAATGCCGAAATAAATATTAGTGGATTCAACTTTTTTTGAATGCTTTATAGTTCATGCAAGCGTCATCCTCTATCCATTTCACCTCTAGTTAGTAACTTTCATGTGGCGCAAAAGCTGTTTGCACTTATCCAACAACAGCTAGCTTAAGCTAACACGCCTTCAATGTTAAACCATACATAGGAAACAGGGCTATTCTCATAATGTGTTGCCCCATAGCAATACGTGACATAACACAGCACACAATCTGCCTATCCCCTTATGTGACACACAACTCAATGTAAACCAACTTTACCACAGTGATGCCAATCATGCCACTTAGCAGCATAGCACTGGGTGACTTACTGGGCCTTTGAGATTCCTGTTGACTAGACTGAGGCTCAGCTAGCTTAATTAAAGCAAAGGTGAATCAATTGAGGAAGCCTGGAGAGAGAGAGAGAGAGAGAGAGAGAGAGAATGGTCAGGCAAGGAACATAATCAAGTAACAGGCTGTGTCAAGGTAACCTAGTGGTTAGAGCGTTGGACTAGTAACAGAAAGGTAGCTGGTTCGAATATCCGAGCCATCAAGGTAACACATCTGTGGTGTCCTTGAGCAAAGCACTTAACCCTAATTTGCTCCAGAGGCGCTGTACTACTATGGCTGACCCTGTAAAACAACACATTTCACTGCACCTATCCTGTGAATGTAAAAATACAATTATATACAGTACCAGTCAAAAGTTTGGACACCCCTACTCCTACAAGAGTTTTTCTTTATTTTAGCTATTTTGTACATTGTAGAATAATAGTGAAGACATCAAAAACTAGGAAATAACACATATGGAATCATGTAGTAACCAAAAAAGTGTTAAACAAATCTAAATATATTGTAGATTCTTCAAAGCAGCCACCCTTTGCCTTGATGACAACTGTGCACACTCTTGGCATTCTCTCAACCAGCTTCATGAGGAATGCTTTTCCAACGTTCTTGAAGGACTTCCCATATATGCTGATTACTTGATGGCTGCTTTTCCTTAGTTCATCCGACTTTAAGGTCGGGTGATTGTGGAGGCCAGGTCATCTGATGCAGTACTCCATCACTCCTTCTTGGTCAAATAGCCCTTACACAGCCTGGAGGTGTTTTGTCTCCTTGTCCATTTGAAAAACAAATGATAGTCACACAAAGCGCAAACCAGATGGGATGGCGTATCGCTGCAGAGTGCTGTGGTAGCTATGCTGGTTAAGTGTGCCTTAAATTCTAAATAAATCAGAGACATTGTCACTAGCAAGCACCCCCACACATTACACATCCTCCTCCATGCTTCACAGTGGGAACCACACACGAGGAGACTGTGTCTCACAAAAACATGGCGGTTGGAACCAAAAATATCCATTTTGGACACATCAGAACAAAGGACAGATTTCAACTGGTCTAATGTCCATTGTTCGTGTTTCTTGGCCAAAGCAAGTCTCTTCTTTTTACTGGTGTCCTTTAGTAGTGGTTTCTTTGCAGCAAATTGACTATGAAGGCCTGATTCACGCAGTCTCCTCTTAACAGTTGATGTTGAGATGTGTCTGTTACTTGAACTCTGTGAAGCATTTATTTGGGCTACAATCTGAGGTGCAGTTAACGGTAACGAACTTATCCTCTGCAGCAGAGGTAACTCTGGGTCTTCCTTTCATGTGGCAGTTCTCATTAGATTTAATTGATTGACTGACCTTCATGTCTTAAAGTAAGGATGGACTGTCGTTTCTCTTTTCTTATTTGAGTTGTTCTTGCCATAATTTGGACTTTTACCAAATAGGGCCCCCTTCTGTATGAAACCCGTACCTTGTCACAACACAACTGATTGGCTCAAACGCATTATGAAGGAAAGAT
Source organism: Oncorhynchus kisutch (assembly GCF_002021735.2). Lineage (NCBI taxonomy): Eukaryota > Metazoa > Chordata > Actinopteri > Salmoniformes > Salmonidae > Oncorhynchus > Oncorhynchus kisutch. The sequence goes on along the minus strand of NC_034178.2, from coordinate 9,092,674 downwards.
ATTCCACAAATGTACTTTTAACACACCTGTTAATTGAAATGCTTTCCAGGTGACTTCCTCATGAAGCTGGTTGAGATAATGCCAAGAGTTTGCAAAGCCGTCATCAAAGCAAAAGGTGGTTACTTTAAACAATCTAAAATATATTTAGATTTGTTTAACACTATTTTGGCTACTACATGATTCCATATGGATTATTTCATAGTTTTGATGTCTTCACTATTATTATACAATGTAGAAAATAGTAAAAACAAAGAAAAATCCTGGAATGAGTAGGTGTGTCCAAACTTTTGACTGGCACTGTAAATATATTTAAAACATTTTCTGAGCTAATTATTAATCTGAGGAAGATGTCCATAATGGTTGATGCCAGTTGCCAAGCACCGTTTTGATCAGGGTGTACACACACACACACACATAGTCAACACACACAGTCAAGCAGACACAAACACGTTGACTGGTGACTCATAGAAAGGTTGAGATATGCATGTTGTAGGTGACCAGGGTAACAACGTGGTTGAATGGAGTAAACACCTCACATTCATAAAACCTTTGTTTGCCATAACATACAAGCAGCACAAATCTGTTTAGTAAATTGTATTTTGCTTCCATGGAATGGTATTCCTTGATACAGACATATTTCAATAATCAAGTGCCATTTAAATACAAAATGGGATGCATTTGCTCCACATTTAACATGTTTGAACTCTCTCAATTTTGTATTAAATGCATGTATGTTCTGGATCAAGTTCTCTTAATTACCAGCTTTGCCTCTTCCAGTCTGAATCCCTCTGAAGAGATAAGAATGTTAGCTAATTACAAAAATGATCAATTCATCAATAATACATAAACACACACTATCCCGGATTGCAGTAAATCAGTACATTTACAATCATTCAGTTCTCAGTTGTTCTGTAAATGTTTTTGCAAGAAAGCAGATTTCAACAGTTACAGTAGCTGCTAAATCCCCACAGTGTTTCTCAATTTATAGCACCTAACTGGTGAGAGAGACCCTTGAATACTCATCTTGTCACGTATACTCCCTCTCCAGTCTCTGGGTCATCAGGCTGCTGATTATCCTGCACAACTGTCACCATCGTCAAGCGCACCAGCGCCTCATGACACTCACCTGGACTCCATCACCTCCTTGATTATCTTCCCTACATCCGTCACTCCCCTTGGTTCTTTCCTCAGGTGTTATTGACTCTGTTTTCATGTCGGTGCGTTGTTTGTGTTTCGTGTATATTGTTTCTTTTATTTATTAAAACACTCACTCACTGAACTTGCCTCCCGACTCTCAGCGCACTCATTACACATCTGGAAATGGACTAGATAAGCCACATCTCTTCAAAAGCCTCTCTAGCATCAGTAACACCCACAGAGGGTACAGACATACCTTTTTTTTTATCTCTCGAACTCTGTCATGCTACACTGCATTACCCTTCCCTGAAAGTCCTGTCAAATTGAATTTGGTCTTGCTTTGGTAAACATATTTCCTTTCTAGCTTGGAATTAAAGTTTTGCTCTTCTCTCGCTCTCTCTCCATCAATTAAATTCAAGGGCTTTATTGGCATGGGAGACATATGTTAACATTGCCATAGCAAGTGAGGTAGATAAGAAACAAGCTATATGAACAAAAATTTACATTAAACAGTACACTCACAAAAGTTCCAAAAGTATAAAGACATTTAGTTAAAGTACAAAAGGGAAAATAAAAAAAACAGAAAATATGGTTTGTATTTACATTACAATGGTGTTTGTTCTTCACTGGTTGCCCTTTTCTTGTGGCAAGAGGTCACACATCTTCCTGCTGCGATGCACATCGTGGTATTTCACACAGTACACATGGGAGTTTTATCAAAATTAGGTTTGTTTTCAAATTCTTGGTGGATCTGTGTAATCTGAGGGAAATATGTGTCTCTAATATGGTCATACATTCGGCAGGAAGTTAGGAAGTGCACCTCAGTTTCCATTTCATTTTGTGGGCAGTGTGCACATAGAGAGAGGCTATCAATTCAAAGGGCTTTATTCTCTCACTATCAATTCAATTGGCTTCATTCTCTCTCTTTCTCTCTCTCTCTTTCTCTCTCTCTCTCTCTCTCTCTCTCTCTCTCTCTCTCTCTCAGCTGAATAGAAACTGATTACATGCTTGCTCTAGCTTGATCTCTAAAATATGAAGTCAGACCCATGCCACACCATTTGGTGTGTTCAGTGGATTATTGGTATTGGGGACAAAATCTGAACTCCATTATGTGTAACCAATGTGACACATAGTAACCATTGACATTGACCTTTTAACCCCAAGCATGCTACCAAGACACAGACGAGAGAACATTGGAATAACAAGTAATTCCATTGATGTGAATCAATTATTATGGTTTAATAATCAATTGAATCATGTTTCCTAGATGAAAGACCTCAAGCACAATTTTGATCCATGCTATGATATATTAATGAACAATATAATTAATATATTTCAACGTTTACAGGCTTTGGAAGAAGAATGATTTCCCTAATAATCCTGTTTACATGGATACATCTGAAACCAGACTACCTGATGGGACTTCAATAAATGCAGAACATCGCCAATCAAAACAAACGTTCTACCACAGCGACCATGGCATTTTTGTGAAACTATTTCATTCTGAGTTTGGAACCTTTGTATGTGAAAACTATGCATACATTCAGTTTTTCCTAACTCTACTTGACTTGAGCAAAATAAGTAATCTTGATGTACAGAAACTCTGATTGAGGCGTTTACATGTCCTAATAAATAATAAAGATAGCTCAGATATCCATGTGTTTTAATCGGCATGCTGCTTACTTCGATTATGACCTGACGCCAATTTAAGGTAAGCAGAGTGTCACGCCCTGACCTTAGTTTATTTATCTTTATTTTCTTTATAATTTTGGTTAGGTCAGGGTGTGACAAGGGGTGGTTTGTTGTGTTTTTGTCCTGTCTAGGTTTTTAAAAAATGCTTATAGGGTTTTTGTATGTTTATGGGGTTGTTTACTAGTCTAGGTGTTTTGTATGTCTATGGTTGCCTAGATTGGTTCTCAATTAGAGGCAGCTGTTTATCATTGTCTCTGATTGGGAACCATATTTAGGCAGCCATATTCCTTGAGTAATTCGTGGGTGATTGTCTATGTTTAGTTGCCTGTGTCAGCACTATTATTATAGCTTCATGTTTGTTTTGTTGTTTTTGTATAGTTCGTTCAGTGTTCTTCCTTCATTAAAGAAGATGTATTCTCATCACGCTGCACCTTGGTCTCATCGCTATAACGAACGTGACACAGAGTAAGGTGTTTACATGACTAATGACATACTCGGCCTACTGTCATAATCAGTTTAATATCAAATTATTAGTGTGTATGTAAACATACTCATTGCTTTCATTAGATGAATGAGGCTAAAGGACAATGGCTGCCATTGTAAAGCCGAGCGGCCAGAGCAGGCCGAGCGGCCAGGGATGGAGGTTGTTCCTGTGGCATGGCAGGAGGCCAGACTCTGACAGCTGACTAATGACTTTCACTGAGGGTGTCACGCACAGATTTATGTCCCCCCTTGCCTGAGTCCACTCACAGTATCTTAAAGCAAGAGTTATTCGTCCAGCACACCTCCCCACCATTCGCCAATATAACTCTTCTCCTCCACAACTGAACCCCCCCCTAAAACCCTACCCCCCACCAACTGCCACGGATGGCCTGCATGGGCTATTTCAGATTTGATTTGCATTGTGTCCCAGAACTGAGTCAACACTTGATGCTAAAAGAGATGCCTTTGAAGTGCTGTATTAGACGGGTAGGGAGGCAGATAGATAGAGGAAGAGAGAGAGAGCCAGACGAGGGATAAGTGCAAAGATAGATCAGACACAACCATTTAAAAAACAGAATCAAATCTCACAGCCTCCCTTTGCCGCAATGCTAGCCCATTGTTAATTGTCCAGAGGAGTCACAGAGCGTAGTATGTGCACATTGTGGTGTTTGGCCGTCTCTAGCTTGTTGTGTAATTACTCAAGGCCCAGTTCATATGCCAAGGCTGTAATAAGTGATCTCATTTCCATGTGTTAATCTAGAATGGCATAGCAAACTGGCCTATGTGATACATCTGTAAATGTTTTCACAGAGTGATTATCAAGTGCATGAGGGATTGGGAGGCCCCCGATCTGAGGCCCCCGATTGGAGAGCTTGGAAGGGACGTTGGGGAGACACAGATTACAGCAAGCAGCCATCTCAATCATACCGCAGCTGGCTCATTGGAAAAGGTTTAATGTCGGCCTTTTTCAAGAAAGAGGAAGAATTCAACAATTAGGATATAATGCCCCACAAAGCATTAGCTGTGCTACTAATCAAATACTGGGGGGGATTTGTTACAAAGTTAGATCTATGAAATCCTGTGGCACTTGTAGCTGATCGCATATTGAGCCATGGTTGGTGATCGCATTATGAGCCATGATCAGAGGCGAAACAATCGGTCTTCTTCTGAAATAAATACATCTCATCTAAACAACAAACCTGTCCTATGTATAAAACATGGATGGTGTCTGCCTATTGAAAGAACACCAAGCTATTTGTTGAGAGTACAAAGCTCTGTGCTATCTACAAAAGCTTGAACTTTCAATAACCTTCAGAGTGGATTCTCATCAAAGCCCCAAGCCATTGTGTTTTTTTTAAAGGACGGTACAGTATCCCGAAGGATGCACCTTTGCGAATCATCATGCAGATTGACCTCATGATTGGCATCATGATTATTTTCAATTGACCTTAGATGAGCTTCGTCCTAAATATCTGCGTTAACAATGTCAATGTACTCTGCTGAAAGCCCCAAGTATACTGCAAACCAACCATGACATACTTAGCCTCTAGGTTATAGAAAACATTCTACTTTGATAGACCCCAATCAAAATACTGCACTGTTTACCTTCGTCAAAGTACATCTTAATTTCTACACCCCCAAATGTGTGTTTTCAAATTAACATAATCTTTAATTATTTTTCAGGAGTTCATGGCTGAATTTTTTTTGCCTGTTCAAGTATTGCTGCTGGTAGCAAAAGGTGAATCACTTATTGCCTTGTCGTTGTGGTAAACATGGTGAACAACCTCTAGCACTCACACAAAACCCCTGACATGTACACACCACACACACACTCACATAAACGGCACTGTATAAAGCCGATGACACATTATCAAAACCCTGCTGGTGGTTTATAAACAAAAGCAACTCTTACAGTATCTGTCTAACTCCCCATTCTGCAGATGAGTGGGCTGGTTAGCCAGGGGGATGTTTGCAACAGGGTGTCAGCGTAGTGGGTGAAAAGCCATGCCTGTTTGGTTTTGACTGTGTGTGTGTGGGTGGGTGGGGGGGAGTGGTCTCACCGGGGACTGGAGCCAGGGTTCCGCTCCAACAGGCATGTCGTTTTTGTGGCACTGTGTGTCTGACAGTCGCCTGGTAACTTTGAACAACAGTCTGCGTTTGTTACCACAGATGCCTTAGCATGGGCTCTGTACTGTTAGAGACTGGAATTAAGGCACTGCCAATTAGGCTGCACAGTTAAGTCTCCTCTTTTCTGTGTGCTCCATACTTAGGGACATATCTCAGTGACATAGTTCTTCTTTATCTAACTGTAATGCATGATACGACTTGCTATATACATTCATAACTGCTTATAGATCAATATAACATTCTTTATAAATGCATACGGTTGATAGCTAAATGCATTATTAGTTAAGTTATGGCTCATTTTAAGGCTTATAGATTATTTCTATAGAGATGGTCACATTACTGCTTTGTTGAATACGTGCCTCTGATTTGTCAGATTTTTCGAAAGGGTGTACAATATGAAAACTTCATGAAGGCACGTGACGCCATGCTATCTGGAATTGATCAAACTACAGGGTTTTGGATGGGTACAAGGGGAAGAATGTCTACTTTACCAGGCTGGTTAACAGCCCTTTAGCACCTCTTAGGATCATTTTACACCCCCTTTGCCAGCTTCATGTCCATACGTTAACTGCAGAGCCCTTTGTGATTTATTTCTGACATAAATGCCTATATATTCACATGTAGAGCAGTTTGGACGGGTGGTTCTCATGGAAATTGTGCCACACATTCTTCCATACATAATCATGGACAACACGTGCAATATTCCTGCTGGCTTAGATTATATGTTATGTATATATTTACCATGGTTGACACCCATACTATGTATCAATCTGAAAGGGAGAGGGAGTTGAATACTGATGACAATAGACAGTGTTATAATGCAGTTTGTACCAGACTCATTTTGATTAACATCAAACTGGATAAGGCTTAACATGAGGTAAGTCCTTTGTTGAATGGCATCTTGAAGTTGTATGTGAGGGTGTGTGTGTATGTGAGGGTGTGTGTACGTGAGGGTGTGTGTATGTGTATGTGTACGTGAGGGTGTGTACGTGAGGGTGTGTGTGTACATGAGGGTGTGTGTGTATGTAAGGGTGTGTGTATGTCAAGGTGTGTGTGTATGTCAGGGTGTGTGTTTATGTCAGGGTGTCTGTGTATGTCAGGCTGTCTGTGTATGTGAGGGTGTGTGTGTGTATGTGAGGGTGTCTGTGTATGTGAGGGTGTCTGTGTATGTGAGGGTGTATGTGTGTGTGGGAGTGTGTGTATGTGAGGGTGTGTGTGTATGTAGGAGTGTGTGTATGTGAGGGTGTGTGTTTATGTCAGGGTGTCTGTATGTCAGGGTGGGTGTGTATGTGAGGATGTGTGTGTATGTCAGGCTGTCTGTATGTCAGGGTGTGTGTGTATGTGAGGGTGTCTGTGTATGTCAGGGTGTGTGTATGTGAGGGTGTCTGTGTATGTCAGTGTGTCTGTGTATGTCAGGGTGTGTGTGTATGTCAGGGTGTGTGTGCATGTCAGGGTGTGGGTGTATGTCAGGGTGTGTGTGGATGTCAGGGTGTGTGTGGATGTGAGGGTGTGTGTATGTGTGTGTTTGTAAGAGATCTTTGCTCCTCAAGTAATTACAGTATGTTTAGCACACATCTGGCGAGTTTGCTGGAAATAACAACTTTTAATAAATAATTGTTTTCAAGAAATTCCTCTTAATTTGGGAAATGTATTTATATTGATGATATTTTACTGAAGAGCCTAAGCAAAATGCTTCTAAAGTGTAGTAGAATGTGGGAAACAAACCATCCTATTGTGTGCTTGGTGGGAAAATTGTTTTCATAATTAGACGCTACTGTAAGACAAAACATTGCAATAACTTTCTATGAAGATGTTATTAATTATTTAGTGTTTGGAGTGCACAATGTTCAGGTTTGTTCTGGTACAAGTAAATAAATAATTGAAACAAAAACGCAAATTAAACTCCAGGCTCCATCTTCAAAGTAATGGATACAATGGGATTAATGTGGGAAAAATCCTAAATCAGAGAAACAGTAGCTACACTGAACAAAAATATAAACGCAACATGTAAAGTGTTGGTCCCATGTTTCATGAGCTGAAATAAAAATTCCCCGAAATTTCCCATATGCACAAAAAGCATATTTCTCTCAAATGTTGTGCAAAATTAGTTTACATCCCTGTTAGTCAGCATTTCTTCTTTGCCAAGATAATCCATCCACCTGACAAGTGTGGCATATCAAGAAGCTGAACATCATGATCATTACACAGGTGCACCATGTGCTGGGGACAAAAGCCACTTTAAAATGTGCAGTTTTGTCACACAACACAATGCCACAGGTGTCTCAAGTTTTGAGGGAGCATGCACTGGCTCCCCAGTACATTAAGGCCTAATGTATTATTTAAATTGACTTATTTCCTTATGAACTGTACATCAGTAAAATATTTGAAATTGTTGCATGTTTTCATTTATATTTTTGTTCAGTATAATTTATGATCAAACATCTGAGATGTTTTCTAGGCTTGAGACAACCTTTAAATGTTATTGTTATAACACAGGTGTGCATACACTTGTAATCATTTTTGCCACATTACCATATGTTGTCATTTGGTAATGTTTCAAAAGGAAACCTGCATTTACAATAGACTAAGTTAGGTGAACTGAGGTAGCCTCAAAGTAAAGATTTGGGCCAGCTGGGCCCTTCTCCCTCTGTTGACTGTGTCCTTTGCTCACAGTCTAGGTTGAGTGTCCTAAGGCTCTGAGGGCTCTGACAGAGGGAATCTGTCTGTGATGTCTACTGTAATTAGTGCTGACTCTTCCTGACTGGACCCTGGGTCTCATGAGTAACCATGCAGCCAGAGAATGTCTGGGACGACCTTGAGTCCAAAACTGGACACCGTTATCACAATTGATTTGTCAACGGCGCACAACACATCAACTCCAGACGTCTTAGATGCCCCAGAGATTTCAAAGTGTATATCCCAAGAGACTTTCCGTCTTCTCTTGCTGTCCTTCAGAGTTTTCAGAGTCACATTGCATAACATGTAAGTTAAGTTATTCATGTGATGTCGGAAATGTTTGGCAATTTACTGCTCATACCACCGGGACTTAGGTGATGTGAAGTAATCTAAGTGTGTGTTACGTACGCCTCATGGCGGAGAGAACGCAACACCCTGCTACAACTCAACTCCTTGTGGAATGAAAAAGGTATGTGATCGTAGGTGCGGGGGAAGGACGATGGAGGCGGAGAAAATGACCGTTTACAGGGAATGTGTTATTCCTACACAATATTGTGGGGAAAAGGGGCTGGACGGAACCAAAGCAAAGAATGTAAAAGTTAGAGTCCCCTCTCCTACCTTAACTGCCTACCCACTACTTAGCTAATCTTTTAGCACCTCCTGGCACGCTAACCAAAATACAGGGGGTGGTCCGCCCAGGTCTTACCTAGTGTGCATAGACAGAGTAAATACTACGGGTTATGTATGTCCGCAGGCCTCTTGCCTAAACACTCCCAAGGTGCGTTCTCCTTCCCCCCGGGAACAAGTAAAACAGAATAAATACTAACTTAAAGTGAACAATTTCAATAATCAAAAACACCAAGTCCTATTGGCATACACATACCTCAGAAGTGGAAGCTACAAAATGCTTTCAACAAAAATTTCACAGACTAACAACCTACACAGGACATCAAAGAAGCTCCCTCCTCCTAACAAAGGAACACTGGCTTTTATCCAGCTGGAGAAGGAGTTGGTAATTGAAGACAGCTGTTTCCCCTGACAAGAGGGCGGGTTCAGAGCTCCAATCATCGATGGGGCCGACCAATCAGCTGCTTGAGGAATCCAGAATTCCATTTCCTGAAATACACACACACATTCAAACCCACAACAACACAGAAACTGGGGAACGTAACAGGGTGATAATGGATGCATGACACAATGACAAGCAGGAAGTGTGGTTGAGGAGTTTGACTCGTATTGGACTGCGGAAGGTACGAAATCCAAGACACTAGTGCACCACACAAATTCACTAAGACCTATGACTGTGTTGTGACTGACTAGCGTCCTGTCCACATGGTTGACTTGTACATCAAGCTGCTGTATGCTACAAAAACAGCAGCTAGGTTCTTTCCCAATTGGCTGTTTTGACTCGGACAAGGCTTACTTACAGGTAACTGCCAAAATAAAAGAAACACCAACATAAAGTGCCTTAATAGGGCGAACACGAGCCACCAGAACCGCTTCAATCCACCTTCGCATAGATTCTACAAGTTTCTGGAACTCTGTTGGAGGGATGCAACCCCATTGTTCCACAAGAAATTCCATCACTTGGTGTTTTGGTGATGGAGGTGGAAAACACTACCTCACACACACACTTTAAACCCCCTATGCTTCTTTGAGACCCCTCTTTCAAAGTCACTGAGATGATGAGATCTCTTCTTTGTGCCATTGTAGACAAAATAATTGGCAGCTGGGCATTTTTTTGTACACATGACCTTAAGCATGGTGGGATGTTAATTGCTCAAATTAACTCAGGAACCACATCGATGTGGAAGGACCTGCTTTCAATACACTTTGCATTTACTCAAGTGTTTCCTCTATTTTGGCAGTTACATTAACTGTGGATTGTAGAAGTGCTACTCCCCACTTTGATTCCTACTTCAAACTGAAGTTACAGTACATGTTCAAGCATCTCAGCAAGACATTGGCCGGCCAAAGACACCCTTCAGTGGGAATCATTGATCAAGTGGATGAGAGGCACTGATCCTAATGTCTGCCCTGTGGGGGGTTACCGAGCCTCTGCTGGATCATCCAGAAGGTGCCGTCTTTTCCTTTCACCCACCCCTAGGTTAAATAACAATGGGCTGTCAGATGGCGTTCTATTTGATTTTTTAGGACGTTCATGATATCATAATCATAGTTCTAACCATGTTTTGAGGCTCAGTAGTGTTTGTTTACATTTACTTTGTTTACAAATATTGGAGTAAAACACACTTGTTTTTTTAAAGGTAAACTAAGCTCAAAAGGCGTAAGTAATATTCTTCACGAATCAATGGGTACATATCATGAATGGGGCGGCAGGGTAGCCTAGTGGTTAGAGCATTGGACTAGTAACCGAAAGGTTGTAAGTTCAAATCCCCGAGCTGACAAGGTACAAGATCTGTCGTTCTTCCCCTGAACAGGCAGTTAACCCACTGTTCCTAGGCCGTCATTGAAAATAAGAATTTGTTCTTAACTGACTTGCCTAGTAAAATAAAGGCTAAAATTTTTTTTTAAATGAATGTACAAGTCCACAAATGGATGCAGCAACTGCAGACACTTTGATGGAGAAGACTTCTTGGATCGAGCATAGTTTATGCTCTTCTAGCTGCTTCGTGCACTTTGCTGTAGCTATAGCCTTAATCCAACAATTCCTCATATGTCCTGTGAATATTTACCAAACTAATTTGCCGCTAAAGTACAGTTGATCAGTGTAGAAATGTTGTAGACTGTCAAAATAACCTCTGCCAGGCTGAGATAACAAAACAAATATGAGGTAATTTAATTCCATTAAGGGTAGAGATAAGGCATACAAATGGTGCAGGGGCCCAAAGATCTTTGTGGACTGTTCAAATGTTCTTTTTCCCTCTCACCTGAAAGCAAAATGCTGCTTAGTGACGGGGAACTAAATTGTTTTACATTTAGGCAAGATAATTCTAAAAGAAAAAAGAGGTTTGGGCATCATCGAATAGCATAACATCTTTAGATTCTGCGTCACATTGCAGTGTGTGGGAATATGATACAGCCAACAACAGTTTGATGTAGCTAATTACATATTCCAGATGTAGAGTTTTATTGAATCCATTTTATATATGATTGATGAACATATGCTTCCTACAGATAAGCCAATTTCATGCCTCCTCAGTGTCCATATTGTAAAAGAACATTTACATTTGAGTTAATGATGCTTAAGGAACACAGTTTAGATTAGTATCGACTACTTAGATAATTGTTGGATACTGAGAATACTTTAATTAACTTATTACATCAAGATGAATCAAATGAAAATGAAAAAGAATACAAATCCCAAATAAAGTTCTGCTCGTTTTTATTTTGACATAAGGAGATGTTGAGTTGCAGTCATGCAAAGTATTAGGCTCTGCATACCTGTTGTGCACTTGTGACCGACCCGGGTTCAAACCAGTGTCTTCTGCGAACCACAAGACTGTGGTAGCCCACTGACGTAAAGCCTAGGCAATGCCCTGGGAAGCCAACACAAGTCTTCAGGCCTTTAAGCAAGGTTACCCAGCCAGTAGGTTATCTTTTTTTACACTATGCTGACATACACTTACCCTCAAATTATTGTCAAACCACAGGTTAAAAATATAAAGCAAGAGATAAACAACTGGGTAACACTTTACTTGACACCCAGCGTCATAACAAGTTATGACATGGTAATAACAGCTGATAACTCGTCTTAACCGGTTATAATATGGTCATGACACTGTCAGGACACATATTTAGACCTGTTGTGACATATATTGCATTATTTTATAGCTGGTTATGACACCTGTATAAGCGTGTAAAACCCCACAAAACCTACCACAACAGTTATTTTATGGCTGGTTATGACACCTACTGTATATAAGTGTGTCAAAACCCACAAAACCTACCACACAAGGAAAAACATTCCATTACACCATAGCCTACCTGTCAACAGCATGTTTGTGTTATATCATTGGTAATCATTTTAAATTATCATTGTAATTGCGCACACATTGATGTCAGACTTGCATCTATCCCAATACTGTTGCTGATTACTGGGATGAATGCAGGAGCAGATTTGAGGAGCAGGACAAGAAACTTCTTTTTGACTGATGACTGATATGAGGGCATGTACGTGATCGGCCTATCTGGCTTATATGATTATCATGGTCATAATGCTTCTTGACAGTGTCATAAAGTGATTTTTCTACAAGATATTATAAATATGATTAACAAAACATGACTGTTTAGAATTTATTACAACAACAAGAAACAATTTTACTTGGGTTTTGTGGTTATGTAGGTGTCATAACCACACTCAATATATGCATCAAGAGGTGTAAATATATAGGTCATAACAGTGTTATGACCACACGACAGGTTAAGACGAGCTATGTCAGCTGTTATGGCATATGACATGGTTATAATGTTTTATGACACTGGGTGTCAGGTAAATTATTACCAAAAACTGTGATGACACCAGCTATCAATCTTCTCTAATATCATGCACACCACAGAGGAGACAGGGAAAGAGGAACCACCCACATAACAACACGGGGTTAATATAAAGCAGAGTTTATTTGCTGTCTTCATTGATTTCCCAGTCTTCTCTCAGGTGTAATGTCTGTTGATCTAAAGGTCAAGTCTGAAAAAGATGAAAGAGCACTGAGAACACTTTTCCTTCCTTGGTCAGGGCTAGATGTCAGCGCTTGAGTCGGTGGATTATTGATTAGTCGCAAATAGAACAGGAACACAAGGACTTCATATTTTGGCTGATTCCATTGCGAGGAATCAACATTTCAAGCTCATTAGCAGCTTCACAAAAGGCCGTAGAAAACCAGTGTAATTTACATATGATTACATGACACTCTGAAAGTATTCGTCTTTGACATAAGCAGCTGGTTGCTCACTCAACTATTTCCCGAATCCCTCATGTCATTCCAGGTGTTATTTCATGCATAGTGAAATCATGTTGTGGCTTTGGTGTCTTTTAATTTTGAGGCTTATAGAGCAATTTTTGGTTTACAAGCAAGCGTCACGTTCGAGTAATGTGCAATCATCCCGGAACCAAAAAACTCTGTAGCAGGATAGATAACGCTAAAGTCGACACCTTGACAAACTTAACAGTGAGTGTGTGATGACCATGGACTGACTGATGGCTATAGCTACAGTATGTTTAGCAAGCGTACTATTGTCCTGGGTTTATGTAGCTCTATTTGTGATATTTTACCTTGCCTCGCTGGCTTGCAAGCTTGCTAGGTAATCAAACATCTGATGGAGTCTGTCACGTTGTAGATGATAACCATCTGATTACCTGTTTGTTAACTTGCATGAGCTGCATTTGAAGTTGCAAGTGATCGTATCCACTGCTAGGCAAACAGAGGTTTCTGATGACAAACTGCGGAGCCAAATTTTCATAACGAGCACAGGAAATGGGTCTATAGCACTTTTCAATATGTGTCATTGGACTTATTTTCAGAGAAAATGTATTTTTGTTTTTTCCAAAAGCACTCTGATGATACAACTCTAAATGGAAAGTAGAAAACCTTCAAAGGGAGACATACACAAAGTTAAGGTCCACTTAACAAGAGGAGGTAAATGTTGTTCAAATTCAGTACACAGGCGTACTTCAACCCCTGAACTGGCTTTCAAGGACAGAAATCTAATGAGTTGTGTTCATCTTTCATCATATTTTCCGAGCCGCACCACTCTTGATGCAAACAAATCAAATCAAACCTAATTTGTCACATGCATTACACAACACGTGTAATGTAGACCTTACCGTGAAATGCTTACTTACAAGCCCTTAACCAACAGTGCATTTCAAGAAGAGTTAAGAAAATATTTAACAAATAAACTAAAGTAAAAAATAATAAAAAGTAACACAATAACATGACAATAACGAGGCTATATACAGGGGGTACCAGTACCGAGTCAGTGTGCGGAGGTTAGTGGTAATTTGTACATGTAGGTAGGGGTGAAGTGACTGTGCATAGATAATAAACAGTGAATAGCAGCAGTGTACAAAATAAATGAGGGGGGGGGGGGGTCAATGTAATAGTCCGGTGGCCATTTAATTAATTGTTCAGCAGTCTTCTGGAAGGTGGAAGCTGTTAAGGAACCTTTTGATCCTAGACTTTTTGAGGATCTGGGGACCCATGACAGATCTTTTCAGTCTACTGAGGGGGAAAAGGTTTTGTCATGCCCTCTACACATGTCTTGGTGTGTTTGGACCATGATAGATCGTTGGTGATGTGGACACCAAGGAACTTGAAACTTTCAACCCATTCCACTACAGCCCAGTTGATGTTAATGGGGGCCTGTTTAGGCCGCCTTTTACTGTAGTCCACGATCAGCTCCTTTGTCTTTCTCACATTGAGGGATAGGTTGTTATTCTGGCACCACACGGCCAGGTCACTGACCTCTTCCCTATAGGCTGTCTCGTTGTTGCCTGTGATCAGGCCTACCACTGTTGTGTCGTCAGTAAACTTAATGATGGTGTTGGAGTCGTGTTTGGCCATGCTGTCGTGGGTGAACAGGGAGTACAGGAGGGGACTAAGTACACAACCTTGAGGGGCCCCAGTGTTGAGGATCAGAGTGGCAGATGTGTTGTTGCCTACCCTTACCACCCATCCAGGATCCAGTTGCAGAGGGAGCTGTTAGCCCCAGGGTCCTTAGCTTAGTGATGAGCTGCGTAGGCACTATGGTGTTGAACACTGTGCTGTAGTCAATGAACAGCATTCTCACATAGGTGTTCCTTTTGTCCAGTTGGGAAAGGGCAGTGTGGAGTGCGATTGCGATTGCGTCATCTATGGATCTGTTGGGGCGGTATATGCGAATTGGAGTGGGTCTAGGGTATCCGGGAGGATACTGTAGATGTTAGCCATGACCAGCCTTTCAAAGCACTTCATGGCTACCGATGTGAGTGCTACTGGGTGGTAATCATTCAGGCAGGTTGCCTTTGCTTCCTTGGCACAGGGACTACGGTGGTCTGCTTGAAACATGTAGGTATTACAGACTCAGTAAGGGAGACGTTGAAAATGTCAGTGAAGACACTTGCCAGTTGGTCCGCGCATGCTCGGAGTACCCATCCTGATAATCCATCTGGCCCCGCGGCTTTGTGAATGTTGACCTGTTTAAAGGTCTTGCTCACATTGGCTACCGAGAACGTTATCACACAGTCATCCAGAATAGCTGGTGCTTTTGTGCCTGCTTCAGTGTTGTTTGCCTCAAAGCAAGCATAAAAGGCATTTTGCTCATCTGGGAAACTCGTGTCACTGGGCAGCTCATGTCTCGTCTCGGTTTCCCTTTGTTAGTCTGCAATAGTTTTCAAGCCCTGCCCCATCCGACGAGCTTCAGAGCCGGTGTAGTAGGATTCAATCTTAATCCTGTAATGACGCTTTGCTTGTTTGATGGTTCATCTGAGGGCATTGCGGGATTTCTTGCAGGTGTCCGGATTAGTGTCCCACTCCTTGAAAACAGCAGTTCTAGCCTTTAGCTCAAAGCCGATCATTGGCACTAAGAGCGCTCTTAGTGCCAGCATCGGTGTGTGGTCATAAATAGATGTCTACGAATAATATAGATGAGAACTCTCTTGGTAGATAGTGTGGTCTACAGCTTATCATGAGGTACTCTACCTCAGGCGAGCAATACCTTGAGACTTCTTTAATATTAGACATTGCGCACCAGCTGTTATTGACAAAAAGACACACCCCACCCCTTGTCTTACCAGACATAGCTTCTCTGTTCTGCCGGTGCATTAAAAATCACTCCAGCTCTATATTGTCCGTGTCATCATTCAGCCACGACTCGGTGAAACATACAATATTACAGTTCATAACGTCCTGTTGGTAGGATAATCATAAGTCATCCATTTTATTTTCCAATGCATGTTAGCAAGTAGAATAAATGGCAATGGGAGTTTACTCGCTCGCCTACGGATTCTCAAAAGCAACCTGATCTGCTTCCTCTTTTTCTCCGTCTTTTCTTCACGCAAATGACGTGGATCTGAGCCTGTTCCCGGGAGAGCAGTATATCTTTCTCATCTGACTCGTTAAAGGAAAAAAATTATTCCAGTCCGTTGTGAGTAATCCCAGTTCTGATGTCCAGAAGTTATTTTCGGTCATAATAAATGGTAGCATTAACATTATGTACAAAATATGTTAAAAAATAAGTTACAAACATTGCAAAAACAAAAAATACATGTACAATGCAATTGTTGTAATGCCATATGTTATATTAGTTGCTGTTATACTACCTGCTGCTACTAGCTACATTGGGCGAATTGTTCTAACAAAATGAAAAGAACTACAGGACCTACACTGTATTTAGACAGATTATGACACAGGTTGACATGACAGTTTCATTATTCATTAACCCATTATTCATTAACCCCCTTGGCGTTTTTCCTATTTTGGTGCATTACAACATGCAACTTAAATAGGTTTTTATTTTTATTTCATGTAATGATCATAGTACATAAAAAAAATCCAAATTGGTGAAGTGAAATAGAAAAAAAAACATGTTTAAAAAAAATTGAAAAAATAAAAAACTGAAAAGTTGTGTGTGCAAATCTATTCAGCACCTTTGCTATGAAGCTCCTAAATAAGATTCCAAATGTCTTGGAATGGCCTAGCCAAAGCCCAGACCTCAATCCAATTGAGTATCTGTGGTATGACTTGAAGATTGCTGTACACCAGCAGGAACCCATCCTACTTGAAGGAGCTGGAGTAGTTTTGTCTTGAAGAATGGACAAAAATCCCAGTGGCTAGATGTGCCAAGATTTTAGAGACATACCACAAGAGACTTGCAGCTGTAATTTCTGCAAAAGGTGCCTCTACAACGTATTGACTTTGGGAGTGGTGAATAGTTATGCACACTCAAGTTTTCAGGTTTTTTTTGGCTTTTTCTTGTTTGTTTCACAATAAAAAAATATTTTGCGTCTTCAAAGTGGTAGGCATGTTGTGTAAATCAAATGATACAAACCCCCCAATAATCCATTTTAATTCCAGGTTGTATATACTTTCACAAGGCACTGTAACACAATTGACTCCAAAATGACACAATACATTATTTACCATTCATTTCTATTGGGCACAAAATAATCTGATACATAACCAAGCCTAACATAAAATGCATCCCAACAAGTTTTTAGAGTCACAAGTTTGATGTAGTTATTGTGTGCTCGGAATATGGGACCAAACTAAGCTAAACTCTAAAATAATATATTTTTAAAGAATCTTTAGAGGTGTCAATAAAAAATAGTATTACTTGTCAAACACAATCTCTTTACTCTGAGCAATTGTATTAGTATAGAAACATCTCATTTTCATCTTTTATATATACAATATAGCTCAGAATTTTTATAAATTATTTTCTACAGTCATTATTTGTCACGCCCTGATCTTAGCGATCCTTATTATTCTCTATGTTTGGTTAGGTCGCGGTGTGACTCGGGTGGCAAATTCTATGTCTTCTGTTTCTTTGTTTATGGCCGAGTGTGGTTCCCAATCAGAGGCAGCTGTCTATCGTTGTCTCTGATTGGAGATCATACTTAGGCAGCCCTTTTTCTCACCATTAGGTTGTGGGATCTTGTTTTCTGTTTAGTTTCTGTAGCCTGACAGAACTGTGCGCTTTTGTTTTTTGACTTTGTTATTTGTTTGGTGTCATCAATTAAGTTACAATGTATGCCTACCACGCTGTGCCTTGGTCTCCTTCTACCAACGAGAGCCGTAACAATATTGTTCATCTTCATCAAGGGTGTCAATAATTTCGGACCCCACTGTACATGACAATGTGTATTTGATATGCAGTTGTAAAATATACATTACACGTGGCACCATAGCAAATGCACTTCTGAGTTCCTACGTGTGTTGAGTCTCCAATAAACATTCATCATGCTGCATATGGACCAACCCCGTGTCTGAATTAAGTCTTGTTTTTTGATGCATCTCCAAACCTCCCTTAGAAGGGTACGGGTGAGTGTCTGGTAAACTGTATAGAGAGTGCTGCTACACTTGCATAATTTACTGTCATAGAGAAATATAGCAGTGCAGTTGTATGATATATTTTCATATTGGAAAAATGAGAGCCATGCGTTAAAAGGAGACAATAAAATGTCACTGCTTTGTCCACTTGATCTTATCACATGTCCTTCAGACATCATTCTCACACTCTCACAAAGAATGACAGCAATATATACCATATGCAGTCGATAAAACATAGTTGTTTGGGAAGTTGTCTGTTAAATAGCTCTGATAATATTTGGTTCTAGTGTTGTTACATAATCAATGGTAGGACAAGTTCAGCGGATACTTATTTTAGCATTCATGAATATTTAATCTTAATATAACACCATGCACTGTGGTCAAAACAGTGGGGAACACAATCTGAGAAATGGATTTTAGAATCTTGACTGTAACACACCCTAATGCCTCCAACGTTCATAAAATATCATCTTAAATGAGCCATGTTTGGCTATTATCTGTACAATTCTTAGCTATGTACCCTATAGTGCAGATATAGGCCTAGGTTGTCCACAGCTTATATTTCATATCTGACTGATACAGGTATTAATAAAGTCTGACTGATACAGGTATTAATAAAGTCTGACTGATACAGGTATTAATAAAGTCTGACTGATACAGGTATTAATAAAGTCTGACTGATACAGGTATTAATAAAGTCTGACTGATACAGGTGTTAATAAAGTCTGACTGATACAGGTATTAATAAAGTCTGACTGATACAGGTATTAATAAAGTCTGACTGATACAGGTGTTAATAAAGTCTGACTGATACAGGTGTTAATAAAGTCTGACTGATACAGGTATTAATAAAGTCTGACTGATACAGGTGTTAATAAAGTCTGACTGATACAGGTATTAATAAAGTCTGACTGATACAGGTGTTAATAAAGTCTGACTGATACAGGTATTAATAAAGTCTGACTGATACAGGTATTAATAACGTCTGACTGATACAGGTATTAATAAAGTCTGACTGATACAGGTATTAATAAAGTCTGACTGATACAGGTATTAATAAAGTCTGACTGATACAGGTATTAATAAAGTCTGACTGATACAGGTATTAATAAAGTCTGACTGATACAGGTATTAATAAAGTCTGACTGATACAGGTATTAATAAAGTCTGACTGATACAGGTATTAATAAAGTCTGACTGATACAGGTATTAATAAAGTCTGACTGATACAGGTATTAATAAAGTCTGACTGATACAGGTATTAATAAAGTCTGACTGATACAGGTGTTAATAAAGTCTGACTGATACAGGTATTAATAATGTCTGACTGATACAGGTGTTAATAAAGTCTGACTGATACAGGTATTAATAAAGTCTGACTGATACAGGTATTAATAAAGTCTGACTGATACAGGTATTAATAAAGTCTGACTGATACAGGTATTAATAATGTCTGACTGATACAGGTATTAATAAAGTCTGACTGATACAGGTATTAATAAAGTCTGACTGATACAGGTATTAATAATGTCTGACTGATACAGGTATTAATAAAGTCTGACTGATACAGGTATTAATAAAGTCTGACTGATACAGGTATTAATAAAGTCTGACTGATACAGGTATTAATAAAGTCTGACTGATACAGGTATTAATAAAGTCTGACTGATACAGGTATTAATAAAGTCTGACTGATACAGGTATTAATAAAGTCTGACTGATACAGGTATTAATAAAGTCTGACTGATACAGGTATTAATAAAGTCTGACTGATACAGGTATTAATAAAGTCTGACTGATACAGGTATTAATAAAGTCTGACTGATACAGGTATTAATAAAGTCTGACTGATACAGGTATTAAAAAAGCTGTTAATAAAATCATATGCTAAAAAGTCTCAGCTGTCAAACTGTTTGACATTGCTGTGGGTGGCTCTAACCCTGCCCGAGGTTAACCAATGGATCTTGTTCTCCTGTTAGGTCTGATATTGTCCATTTTCAAAAGAATACCCCCGCAGGATTGCAAATGTCACAGAATGTCAGGCCAATCGGACTGTTCTCAAAGCCAAATGTTAGTTCATGTATTATGCCGGTTCCCTTTCTACCGCACCAGGTGCTCCATGATTGGATAATGGGTTTAAAATGCCTAGATCTTCACCCCGGTCATATGTCGACATAGTGCACTGGGATTGCACGTGTTACAGGGGGCTACAGGGGAAATGGGATTGTTTTCAGTATTACTGTACTTGATGGGGCCTGTATTTGCAATAAAGATTTAGGTACAGTATGGATTATTGCAGGAACTTATTTGTATAATGTGTTGAAAAGAAAAACAAAAGTTGACTGTATCTTAGTGGCATCATTCCAGAATAACTATAGTGGAATAAGCATGTGTATTTATCTTATAGATTAGACAGGCCTAATTAGTAGCAGTTAGATCAGAAGCAGTAAGTACTGCATGTGTCTGTAGGTCAGGAGGCTATGTGCTCTGGAAAAGACTACGGTATATAGATCCTTGGGACCTCCTGGTACAGTTGAAGGTCTTTCTCTCTCAAATGGAAAGCATGTTAACGGCCATCCCATTGTACATACACAATTATCCTCTTATGATGTGCATTCTCACACTGTGGACTAAATGAGACCAGTATGGTCAAATGGAGTGAGACCTGCCCAATACACCCTGGGTGACACTCAACAGCTGTAGCCATGCTGACACGGTGACACGATCTGCATCTAATCCATAATAACCGTAAATCTAACGACACCACTGTGGCCGTATAGCATCGCTGGTACAAGGGCAATATTACCTACTGATCATCGCCCAAGCATTCAACAACTCTGAAATGAAATGAGAACAACCGTGCTGCTGAGATGACTTGAGTCGAGATAGTATTTCAAAACAGAAAGTACAGACTTCTCTGACTGAAAATGGAAAATATTTTACTGTAGAGCCTAATCGACACATTTAATCAAGATTGCAAATAAAAGCATTACAAAATAAACACGTTCTTGGATCAACATTGAATCTGTACTGTTACCCCCTGTACATAGCTCCGCTATTGTTATTTACTTTTTTGGGGGTGGGGGTATTTTCATAAAACTGCATTGTTGGTTAAGGGCTTGTAAGTAAACATTTCACTGTAAGGTCTGTTGTATTCGGCGCATGTGACAAATAAAATGTGATTTGATTTTGATTTGATTTGATCATATCTGTGCACATTTGTACTCTCTCGATGTAGTATGTCATAACTTGTGTAGTATGTAATAACTTGTGTAGTATGTAATAATAGGTGGTTTGATGGTTCATTGCAGTCCAACGTTCCTCTTTTTGGGGTTTTCTTCTTTTACTGGTCGTAGATAGATTCCACCCACCTGGTATCCCGGGCCTGAATCAGCCCGTGATTGGAGGGAAATAATGACAATCTGCAGTATTTTTTACCTTGAGGTCCGGAGAACCAGCACTGTAGGCCTACATAATGAAAACATGATCTTGAGTTATACTGACAATCAGAGAGCTGCATTTCACCCCATAAAGCGAAAGTATTTACCTATGTTGGTCCTTCTCCACCATTTGTATGGCTCATGATACCTCATCATACATGTCAAACTCACCCCTTGCTCTGCCCTGAGGCTTTCCTGATGAAGAAAAGCTGGCGATAATGATCATAATTATGTCTGATGCTGACAGCAATTCACCAATCGTGAAATAAAGACACTATTAGTCACTAATGGAGAGCACTACGCAATATAGATTCATAGTAAAGGGACATTAATTCTGCAAGGGGCAGGTGGGAAGAGTGGAATTAGGTAGTAACATTAAATCACCCATCTAGGTTGGCGGAGAGAGACAGACAATAGGAGTTCTCATTGGCGTGGTGGTGGGGGAGACCACCTGAGTTGTAAGAGCATTGTTGAGATATCTTTGCATATGGTTCAATAATGCTGTATGATAATATTGCAATTTTGAGATGTTAGAGGAATTACAAAGCAATACCTTTTGGCCAGATTAAATACACATAACATGTATCTGCTTGATTGCGATATAATATGATTGTAATTCTAAACAAAATGGTATATTGTTAGGATGCATACATCTCCAGGTATGTTATTAAAAGTTTAGTACTTACACATTTCTCAAATTCCTGAATTCTCTGAGAAAGGTTCCATCACAAAATCAGGGACAGATTGTAACCAAGAAAAGCCACAATCAGACGAGACTTGGAGCAGGGAGCAATCACAGCGCTACAATTTAACCAACAATCAATTTAAATCCGACGAGATTAGGCGCAGGGTGCAATCACAGCGATAGAATTTAACCAACGATCAATTTAACCGACACGATCAGTCCAATTGCACGTTTTCCAAGGGCATGCTAGCAACACGGGAAGATGCCTGCCAACAGCAAGGGGATGTAATTCTGTGGCCTGCTATTGATAAGCCAGTTCCCTCTTGGGTATAGTTAGAATGGGGCTTACTTGAGCTTTAGCTGTAAGCCACCTTCAGTGTGCATGTGAGTGATGGAGGGAATTATTTATCTGGCGAACACCTGGAGATGTAAGTGATGGAGTGAGGTATTCTGTATTTACTGTGGCTGACAGGTTGTTATGTATTTACCAATTGGCGGGCTATCACCCAGGGGGACTGTTAGGGAAGGCTGTGGAGAAGGCTGGTGGAGGCCTGGGCGAGGAGTCGAGTAGGAGACCCAATCAAAATAGCACCTCCTGCTTTTGGAATGTTGTTTACTATCTCAATGTGTTTATTGGAGAGGGAATAGGGTTATCTGACCTTATAATGGTTGGATTGGACCTCCGGCTTCGACAAAATAACAGTAGAGAAAAACAGAGGGAGTTAGGTTACACCTAAATGGATGGAAATAAGGAGAACATTTCAAAAATAGACTCCGGTATACTCTAGCCTCTCTCTCTCAAGTTTTATCTCAACAATAGGAGATCATTTTAAACCACACTCTTTCCTCCATATTTTATTTTTTTGAGAGCACATTGAAAGAATTTCTTGCAATGGAACCCATCTCTTGTAACCGGCATTGCATTACAGTACGGACTAAGTGTAGTGTGTTATTCCTTTTGCTGATATTGGCTGGTGAAATAGTTGCTGATGATAGGGTGTTCTGAATTATGTGAATCTAATCACTGCTCTCCTGACATGAATTACACCAATCCAGGAGACGTATTGGCTTTTGTAGACTGGTATGATTGCCCAAAGGTTTTATTTAGTGAAATGTTTGGTCCAGTGATTTATGAACTAAAAAAAAGTATTGAATACTCTTCTGATAAATAGGATAACAATTTAGAGAGAGGTATTACTGCATAGCGTGAGATGTATTCGGGGGGGGGGGGGGGGGGGGGGCAGTCAGAGGTAAAGGCTGGGAAAGCATTACAAGAAGAGGGAGAATGATTACACAGCATGTAATGTGATGTGCATAAGGTTTGTGTCCAGCGACATTAAAGGGACACGCCACAGTATTCGTCCCTGTCTGGTTGTGGACCAATTACATAAACATTGTTGAAACAAAACAAACACTGAACTGATTAATGTTATCCTTTGATGTTGCTCTAACAAGGTCCATCTCCCTCATTCCCTCAAAATAAAAACAAATGTTAGGGCCACTGTGTTGACATGGAATAGAAGCTGGATACTGCACTTTTAAATTACGCCCAAAGACTAATAATAATTGTCTTTAGTTAAAAGATCAGTAAATTATATAACTGTCTCCATGGACTCAATCCGTGGGAGACCTGAGCAAGTCAGTTATCACTCAGAAAATACTCTTCAAGCAATAAGAACCCTACTCCAGTCAATGTGACTCACTATTATGGCAGACGACACCACAGAATCAGGTCAGAGGTGAACATAGCCAGACCATTTTGGACCCTCAGGGACAGTGTCATTTCAAGGCCCCAGTTACATCACAAACACACTAGATTTCTGCCACATCAGAAGGGAATTCAAACGGTGGAGCATCAGCTGACCCTGAGTTTCAAGGGGGAATATATGAGTATCAGCAGAACACTGTGGGAGGATAGAAAGACAAAAGCACAGCTTGGCTCGCTACAAGATAGTCTCATCCTCATTCCTCACCCCTCAGGCCTCTTGCTAAATTACATTTGGCAAAGACAAGCACAGAGCAAGCCCTTCAAGGCCTTTTGTTTTGATATGTAACATAAACATGGGTTAAAAGTAAACTGAGCGAACGGGCGACCTCAGCCCACATTACGCTAATGACGAGAGTGGAGGGCCCACTCTCCAAGCCCAGCGACTTTGCACTTTTTACCATGCAGTTAATTAGAATGAGATTCACTCGGCTTATCCTTCAACCTCTCCTGCCAGGGGGTGTATGCGGGAGGGTGGGTGGAGGGTATTGGAGTAGGCCCGGGTAGGAAACTGCTTAGCATGCAGTGTCCTCACACATCACTCACCCCACTGGTCTGTGAAGCAGAGATGAAAGACGTAGATTCTTCAGATTAGGTGGTAACAAGTTGTTGCTTATTAGTGGACTGTGTGGGTGAGGAATTTGCATGGATTGCTGGTTAACCCCAGGAACACTTTACAGAAGGGGTTTATAATTCACGCATTTACATGGACATGCTGGAAGGCTCCCTAGCTAAAGTTAGGTGGCGTGATGTGTGTGATCTTACATGTCGTTTACCTAGCTAGGTTAATTGTTTACCTAGGTAGCTAGCTACATGTCTTAAGCTAAAGTGTACAATACTCATTGAATATTGCCGGTATCAGTAAACGTCGGCAAAAAAGCATAATGAAATTGTTGCCTGCAGAGCTGGTTAGGCTGTTTTCATGTTATATAGAGGTAAAAAATCATCAGCCAGAGGGTCAAGTGTGCGCTCTGAATGCATGGAGATGGGTGGGGCTAAAGCTTAAGAGGGTGTGAACGTGTTTTTATTTATTTAACCTTTATTTAACTAGGCAAGTCAGTTAAAAACAGTGGGTTAACTGCCTTGTTCAGGGGCAGAATGACAGATTTTTGGATTCAATCTAGCAACCTTTTGGTTATTGGCCCAATGCCCTAACCACTAGGCTACCTGCCAAACCTGAACGATGCTGAATGGGTGTAGACAAAGAAGAGCTCTCTCACCGAAACACTAAAATGCCCTTTTCTCAAAAGTGAGTTTGCAAGTGTATCAACATTCAAAGCAGAGTTACATTTTTCCTCAAAAAATGCACTGTATGATATACCGTTTTGTAGGTCTGAGTCTCTACTTTTTACCAAAGTAAAAAAAACAATTTCAAATGTTGCTACATGAGACCAAATCCAGTCACATATATTAAATGTAAATATTGTGTTGTACTTAATACTTTTGTGCTCACTTTTATTTCTTGGTGATAAAAGTGTCCTGTTATGTAACTACTAGTATGTACGGTATATTACAGGTACAAGGTAAAGTGCCTTCAGAAAGTATTCAAACCCCTTCACGTATTCCACATTTGGTGTTACAGCCTGAATTCAAAATGGATTAAATAAGTATTTTCTCACCACACATTTTTTCTACCACATAATTTCAAAGAGAAAACATGTTTTGAGAACATGTAACACATTGTTTGAAAATTAAATATAGAAATATTATATTTACATAAATACTCACACTCCTGAGTCATTACATGTTAGAAGCACTTTTGGGTATTTTTTCATTTGTTATTTTACCAGGGAAGTTGACTGAGAACACATTCTCATTTGCAGCAACAACCTGGGGAATAGTTACAGGAGGGGTATGAATGAGCCAATTGTAAACTGGGGATTATTAGGTGACCATGATGGTTCAAGGGCCAGATTGAGAATTTAGCCAGGAAACTGGGGTTAACACCCCTACTCTTACAATAAGTGCCATGGGATCTTTAATGACCTCAGAGAGTCAGGACACCCGTTTAACGTCCCATCCAAAAGACAGCACCCTACACAGGGCAGTGTCCCCTTATTTTATTTACCTTTATTTTACTAGGCAAGTCAGTTAAGAACAAATTCTTATTTTCAATGACAGCCCAGAAACAGTGGGTTAACTGCCTGTTCAGGGGCAGAACAACAGATTTGTACCTTGTCAGCTCAGGGATTTGAACTTGCAACCTTTCGGTTACTAGTCCAACACTCTAACCACTAGGCTACCCTCCCTTGGGCATTGGGATATAATTTTTTTTAGACCAGAGGAAAAAGTGCCTCCTACTGGCCCTCCAACACCACTTCCTGCAGCATCTGGTCTCCCATTCAGGGACTGACCAGGACCAAACCTGCTTAACTTCAGAAGCAAACCAGCAGTGGTATGCAGGGTGGTATGCTGCTGGTCTAAGAGCTTTGCACACCTGGATTGTATAGTATTTGCACATTCTTAAACAAATTCTTCAAGCTCTGTCAAGTTGGTTGTTGATCATTGCTAGACAACCATTTTCAAGTCTTGCCATAGATTTTCAAGGCAATTGCAGTCAAAACTGTAACTAGGCCACTCAGGAACATTCGATGTCATCTAGGTATGTCAACTCCAGTGTATATTTGGCCTTGTGCTTTAGGTTGTTGTCCTGCTTAAAGGTGAATTTTTCTTTCAGTGTACGTTGGAAAGCAGACTGAACCATGTTACATTCACATCAATACCACTTTGACATTATGGGGTATTGTGTGTAGGCCAGTCTCAATTGATTTATTTTTAAATTCAGGCTGCAACACAGCAACATTTGAAAAAAAGTCAAGAGGTGTCTTTCTGAAGGCACTGCAGCTTTATAAGGTTTACCCTTTGTGATTATTTTGGAATAAATTATATTGTCGCCGTCTGGTAAAAACATATACATATTTATTTTTTTACATGTATTTAAAGCAGTAACTACCCTCAATGTACTCTGAACATTTCATAAGTCTAGAAGCAGGAAAATGTATTCAAAATACCTTCTGAATTTTCTAAATTGTATGTACGTTATTGGTAAAAGGCGCCAGTTTAGTCCATTTCCTGAAATGTTCTGTTTTGGAGATGAGGTTTCCATCCGACAGCGACGATATGTTGCCCTGAAATGCAATGAACTACAGAAAGCAGTTGAAAACAATCGTCTTTAAATGTGGAAAATGATGTTCATAAACTATAGCAGTGCAATTGTTTTCACAAGACGAAAGCCAACATTGATCTCACTTCCTTATTTACAGACCTTCTTTCCTATTCTGTTATTCAAATCAAGTCTTGTACTTGGGGCGACACTAAAGGCAGTTAAACCAGACTAGAAAACGTGTGCATGTCTGCTAATGGCTTGCCAACGCTACTAAACATGCATTGCTAAAGGTGGTGGGATGGGGATCTTTATTTTTAAGTGTAGCAGTGTCATTCATTGTCTTTGCAGTATCATACCAAACATTTACTGAAAGTCATCACATAAAACGGGCAGCAGTATTTTAATGATGTTGTGTGGTGTATTTATTATATATTATTTTGTCATAACAACGACTTTTAAAAGTTTAGAGTTTCAGGAAGCTGTGTCATACGTGAAGGGGCTAGGAAACGTCTACCTTGTGTTTCCACCTTCCATATTTATGTTCCATCACCTCAAAGGACCGACAGTTCCCGGAACATTAATGAGCTGCCGCACTGGATTCCACCCATAATGGGACGAGAGGATAGTTGGGTTCCTCCCTGATATGCAGTGGGGTTCCCTGCAGCCACAGTCTCCTAATGGTCTGAAAGAACACTGATCTCATCTTGGCCTTCTCTCGCCTCTACGCCAGCAAGCGTTTGTCTGTGTTTATTTCTTCCACGGATCATTTTATATACAAACCTCACTGCCTCTCTCTCAGAGATGCAATTTATTTCCTGCTTGCTCAAGCTGGGTTTTAAGTTATCCGCAAGACCTTCGTACTTAGCAGCTCATTTTTCAGCTGGGCGATAACCATCTTTTGTACCCCAGCATTGGCTTAATCCCCAGATGCTGCTTCTTGGCCCAAAAAATGTATCGATTGGAAAGTTGTCTTGATTAGCCTGGACTAAGACACCAGGCAGACACAAGGTGGAAATGCAATTCAGTGCCCGTTCCACAATGTTTTTGTACAGCTGATGCATCTCTGGGCCAATGGTTTACATGCTGTTTGTTCAGTTCCAACTGACTCTTGTAGGATTTACTGTCATTTCAGTACGTGATGTTGTGGAAATGTGTTTGAGCCTAAAACACACTTATTGTTACACATTACTTATGGTATCATTGTACAAGGAACAAATAGCTTTACTGAGGAAGTAAAGAATCTCAAGCTGTACATTTGCCACCGTTATTATGAATCCTTGCTTCAACAATTGATTTTGTTCATTCATTTTATGGATACTGGTATGGCCAAATAGTAGTTTATGAGCTTTGCACACAGAAATTAATTGATAAATTAGAAGTTAATTAATTATGTATGGCACAATTGCCAATTGAATCTAACGGCCATAGTTATTAGACTCAATGGCAGCCATAAAAGCTTTACTAACCGCATGATGTTCACATTTCTGATATTCTATGGGCTTAGAAGAATGCAGGTCCCCAACTTTCTAATTTTGTATTATTTATTGTTGCACTCTACCAGACTTGGTCTTGATGAATCAAGGCCGATTAATTTTCCAAGCAGCTAATTTACCTTGTGTGTAATAGGTCTCAAGTCCAGACTCTGTCTCTCTCAGTATGGGAACAGGTCCACTGGTGGGGGCAATATCTATACTTAGAAAAATGTAGCTTGGGTTGGAGTTAGAAGTGGTGGAATAGGAAGGGGCTAGTTTCTCAACCCCTCAAAGCTGGCTTGCTGGTGTAGCCCTCTACAGTTCGTCTCCTAAGCCTATCAAAGGCATGAATGCACTCCAAGAACATACGGGAGACCTTTTAGCATGCAAATGTGAAATTTGTCTGAAATTGACTTCCAGTTCAGTCACACGAAAAGTTTCTGCATCATCAGACCAAGTAAAAGTCCATTTGGGTCCATTTAATCTGGAGACCGACATGCTTACGAACATGTCTCTACATGCATTGTCCATTAGAAACACTTGCAAATAGTAAAATTGCCTGGGTGGAAATTCAGCAGCATATTTTACCCCTTACTTTATCTTCAGGGAAACTTCTACCGTGAGCAGCTAGTTCAGCAGGCCTGCCTTTTTGTTGGTGTAGTCTCATGTTTTTATTATCTACTATGGCACTTTTAATTTCACAGGGTGAGAGTTACGGGCCCACAAGCTATGCATGCAATTACACAGACATACAGACAAGCACATACACAAACACAGTCACATTATGCTTTTTAGGAAGCAGCTTGGACTGTTCATGCCGCAGGGAACGTAGACATCGCCTCTCTCTCCCTCTCAAATAGATAGGCCTAACACAATCAACCCTAAGGTGCTATTTTAGTAGCATTGTGTCATAGTGTTTACAAGTGATTCCTGACAGCTAAATTGAGATAAAAACAGAGAGAGATGTTTTCTCAAACATGAGATGACACCATGCAAAAAGCAAAGCACTTGAGCCAGCTAGAAGGCAGGTGTCAGTTTATTTTGACAAGTCCCTAAAGTCATAATGTGCGTTTGTGAATGCTGAAGGAATAGCTGTGAGCTTTTTCTTCATTTTCTATCTTTCAAAGGAACACTGCATGAGGGAAATAGTTGCTAAACTTAGAAAGGGTCAGCTGAAAAGCTTGCCAATGGCAGGATGTGTAAACATCTTGAGTTCTGTCATTTCCTGTTTTTCAATGGTTGTGCGGGAAAATAAAATCACTAGAAGACTGTGATTGGCCTATTCCCTTAGCACAGCTTGGTTAAGGTGAATAGTATTTACCGTTGTGAAAACGAGATGTGAAATATTTAGGGCACACACAGATAGTGTAGCTTAGCGAGCATCTCAGACTAAGCCATTGTCAAGGTTTGATTGAACAATACAACTATGGCAGTGGTAATAAGGTGATTGTTATCCCCTGCCATGAAAAGGCTCTGTTTCGTCAGCCAGCTCTGCAACAACAACAGGCTCGATAACATGTTGATTGTTATTCTACTCTGTGTATCATCCTTTCTTTGAGTCTTGGGCCTTTGCTTTCCGATAACGGTTTGAGAGGCATCACTCTCCACTCTTTGACAGTGAGCTCAACTCTGTTCTCCCACCCCCAGCTGGTGCCATCTCTCCCTTTCTCTCATTTACTAATACGTAGGTGCAAGGCCAAGGCAGGTCTTGGGATTTAATTAGTTTGTTATGAAAGAGGACAGTGAAATCCCTTATTAATGAGAGCCACTGATCTTTGGTGCACAACTGGCACTGGGGGGAAAAATAGAGAGCCTTTTGAAGGGAGTAACCTGAATTCAATAATCGACTTGGCTGGCAGTAAACCTTGGTGTTTCTCCAAGGCAGGGACACTAACTGTGGGTACCATTGTGTATTGACATTTTTGACTCATAGAGAGAGGAAGTTGTTTGTACAGTGTATGGGGGATAGATGATAATATGCCATGCTGACAGTATTTTGTATGATTCATTCTTTTGGGTTTAAAATGCTTTTGTAAATAATGCATGCTATGCTAAATATGGAACCAGCTACAATTTGTTTGCTTATGCTCTCATAATAATCATAGGGCTGCATGACTGCATTTGATCCAGCACTATGTTTGTGCAGACTTTATAAGAAACCCACTGTGCTTTTGTAATCTGAGACCAGATGAGCTTTATACAAATACCGTTGTTTTTGTAAACCAGCTTGGACCAGGTCATCTCAATGTCTGTGGCGTCTGACCCAAGATGAATCAACTCTTCTTCCTTATCTTCTCACACACTGCACCAGCGACCAGCCCACCTGTTCGTCATCTTTCATTGCTTCCCTAATGAACATTTCACAGGGGCGCCATTTTCTAGGCTTGTTCAATTAACTCTGACCAACTCCTTCGCTGTGCTAAGGGAATACTGTCCTTCACCGGCCGCCCCCGGGGGGCCTCAGTAAAACCTAACCTAGTCAAGAGAGTAAATAAAAATTGGACCTCTCTCACTGATCGCTGTCCTTCTCGGATAGGTCTCGGTCTCTCGGATAACCGACCTTAGCAGGGAAAAGAGAAGCCCCAGGGGAAATAGGCGAAGACTCTAGAGGAGAGGCCATTCATAATTCAAACATCAGATCTCGCCAGGGCCGCCTGCATTATGCAGGGTAGCGTAATGAAGAGTCTAAGTTACAGTCCAATGCTGGGGCTAGCCCTGTAATCACGTTATAATATAAATCAACAGATGACCTGTCCTAGGTTGCGTGTGTGTGTGTGTGTGTATGTGTGTGCACATGCATTTGTGCATGCGTTTGTGTGTGTGTGCGTGTGTGTGTGTGTAGTACATACTGTGTACTCTGCTGCCTGTGGTGATGCATGTGTGTGGTGCAGTACCAGCATCTCATTACCACTCTCTTAAACTGTGGAGGCTAATGACATCATTTGTTTAGCCCTGCCAAACAAGGTGTTATTCTGAATGCTGCTCGTCTCTCTCTGTGACAGAGCACTGAGGGCTAGACTTGGCAGTCCCACACTAAGGGCCAGTGTATAAATCCAGTGCTGTTCCTATAAAAAGAGATACATCTGTTTCATCAGCAGATTTGGAGGCCTGTTTTGAAAAATGATCATGTCCATTGTTAGAGGAATATTCTTGCCATTTTTGTTCATTCAGATACTGAATAGTAAGGCGTCCTCGTTTGAATATGGTGATTTAGCTAGCACCATTAACATGAATAAACCAGCATATTGAGGCTTTTATGTAACAGCAATTTAAACATAGCATTATCTCTTGTTGACTATAAAGGTATAGGAGGGGATAGCCAGCTTCACTTTGTACAAATTAAATCTTCAGTGATTCATACCTTTCCTAAACTGCAGTGCAAAATGTATACATTCAGAGAGCAGCTGACCATCGTAGTGCACATCACGTGAATTCTGAAGCATCTCATCCTACTCTAGTTTCTCAAAACAGCTTACACAATCCTTGCCGGAAGTGCATTACAGAATAACGGTCAATTATTTACTCTTAATTCAATACTGGCTATATTCATCCCCTAAGGAATAATTAAGAAGGTATTGTCTGAGCAGACACACAATTAGATATATACCCTCCATGTACATCGCAGATACAGGCATACGTTATAATCAAACAATTAGACTATGCACATGTACAGTCACAATAAAGTGGACGAAACAGGAATGATTAAATATTGATTTGATGTGGTGCATTACAATACAATGCAACATATGTTACATCAAACAATGGAAATGTCTCTTCTGCTCCGCTCTCAACCCCCCACCCACCAGACAGCACACATCACAGTTGAGATGAGCACAAGGTCAAGCTGAAGTGCAGTGCCCCTGGATGTAGAGCTGGTTGTGGGGTTAAGGGCCATGCTCAAGGGCCCAACGGTAGGGGATTGTCTTGATGATGTAAACCCAGTAGTCCTCCAGTTGCCAGATGAGAGCATTTGATGGCTTCCGCAACTAAGGGGTATTTTCTTCCTGGTTCCTCTTGTTACATTAACATTTACAGCAGCAAATGGCTGATGTTTCACCACAATCATATTTACAGTACATGACTAAATGTATGTGGACACCTGCTCATCAAACATCTCATTCTAAAATCATGGGCATTAATATGGAGTTGGTCCCCGCTTTGCTGCTATGGTAACAGCCTCCACTCTTCTGGAAAGAGTGCACTGATGTTGGTCAATTAGTCCTGGCTCGTAGTCAGTGTTCCAATTCATCCCAAAGGTGTTCGATGAGGTTGAGGTCAGGGCTCTGTGCATGCCAGTCAAATTCTTCCACACCGATCTCGACAAACCATTTCTGTATGGACCTCACAATGTGCACGGGGTCATTGTCATGCTGAAACACGAAAGGGCCTTCCCCAAACTGTTGCCACATAGTTGGAAGCAATGTGGAATGTAATTGTATGCTGTAGTGTTAAGATGTCCCTTCAATGGAACTAAGGGGCCTAGCCCAAACCAGTATTCCTCCTCCATCAAACATGCGCATGGTGATCTTAGGCATGTGCGGCTGCTCGGCCACGGAAACCCATTTCATGAAGTTCCTGCAAACACTTATTGTGCTGATGTAGCTTCCAGAAGCAGTTTGGAACTTGGTAGTGAGTGTTGCAACCCAGGACAGACAAGTGTCCACATACCTTTGTATATAGAGTGTGCCAGTTTAATACAATGATCGCTTATGATCTATATTTTATGTGCAAAGTAGCATTAAACTTGCTTTTTGTGACTCAATGTACAACTTGTGGATGTGTTGGAATGGTTATTGACGTTTTTCCCAGATGAAGAGCAAATTACAACGACTGACGTGCTTTAAATTCAAGTTTCTTTATTGCATTTCCAAGGGTTACATGCGTTGTTTCAGAGACTTCAAAGAGTAGTTGTTGTATGTTACATGACAGTCATCTACCTACGGAGAATAAGTTTTAATATTCTACATTTGTTCTCATTATCAAATGTTCCAATGCAATGAGTAATACTTGTATCTGTGAAGAAATTGCTCTTATTTCTTTCTTTTGCCACATTATTTCTCGATTACAGTGTAATAGAAAACAGGATTCCTGCCCAGGGAAAAGGGAATAGGAATGGTTATTGTTTATTGTTCATTATTTTATTGCAAAACAATTGTTATGGTGATTTTGGGGCCCAGCCAATGATTAATATGTACATTAGATGACTGCGAGGGGGCGCTGTGTTGAAGCCACCGCGCCTCCATCTTGGCACTCCCTCACTGTTTAAAATCATATTTTTGAAGCTATAGAAAGCCATTAATTAATTTCTACATTAGTTTCTGTCACGGTTATTCTATTACAGACACCTTAATGCATAATTTGTAATTATATTATGTGAGCTAAACATACAAATTAAAAATATATAAATGTTTTCCCTGAAGTCTAAGGTTTTTACATGACTAATGTTACTGTCCCCAAATTTAATTTTGTTCTTGAAACATTTCATTGAATACTGTATAATTCCATTCATTCCTATGGATCACTGTTTCTACGGGGAGTGCCAATATGGCCAACTGGTAGCTTCGAAGACTTTCAATCACCAATACATAGATATAGCAATCCAGGGTTTATACACATCATTGTGTCCAACAGGGATTTGCAATCAAAATGTGTTAGATTACCACATAAGAGCCAACATCATGTTCATTATGGCCATCAGTGCTATGAGTGTGTGACTGATATGACTGGCACACACACACACACACACACACACACACACACACACACACACACACACACACACACACACACACACACACACACACACACACACACACACACACACACACACACACACAATTGTGTTTTTTATGTATCTGTGCAGTACAAAGACATTGACAAAGGCCAGTGAATAATTTTTCACTATGAGCTCAAATTCACTCCAGTGTTATTATTTGTGGCTCACCTGTCTTTGCTCTGACCTTATTTCCCCAGGCTTTAAAATACTGAGATGGGGGGGAGGGGGGTGGGGGGGCATCAAAGCCGTTTGCAGACAGCGGGAGAGAGAGCGGGGAGGGAGGGGTATGTGTAACTGTTTTCAAATGTTCTCTACCCCAGTTTATAATGACATAAGGTCTACATGGATAATGATTCCCCTTCATGCCAATCATCCCATAAAAAAAAACGTCTGTATCCATGGAAACTCGGCAGGGTATGTCTCCGAGCCCTTGAAAAAGGAGCGTCAGTCTCCTAGATGAAGCCTCAGCGATACGGTAATTTTGATTGATTTGAGGATCCAGGAGACGAATATCATCCGAACTTGAACAATCTGATCTCATTAACGGAGCCAAGGAGCAGGCAAGTGAGGAGCTGTCCTGATTGAATGAAAGTAAAGGGATGTGCTTCCCTGAGAACGTTGTAGTGGAGCGATCTTTGATAAGTGCACTGCAAACAGTAGGGGTGTGTGGGTAAAATCACTGACCCCCCCAAAAATAAGCCATTTAAAACCTCTGAGTTTTGATAATTGTGTTATTTTCTCTATAACATGTTAGTTGGTATGCCTTGCCACTGTGATATATAGGCCTAAGGCCGAGACAAGAAGACACAGTGGCAGAATACATTCAACCTTTGTTTCATCACAAAACAAACAAACAGTTACATGACCTGCAGCATGGTTAATGTTTCTGACATTTTCAGACCACTAAACAACTATTGATTTAGAACCGCAGAGAGTAAATGCAAGTCACAAAGAAAACAGGAGCTGCCTCCACTTTTTCAGCTTCAACATTTCAACATCATCAAATCACATATGCTTAGTCTAATACAGTTACAACTTCAAAAATATATTATTTTTTATTCCAATCACGTAAGTTAAATATGTTGTAGCTGTCCATGGTTCTGATTTCTCTCTCTCTGTCTGTGTGTGTGTGTGTGTGTGTGTGAAGAAAAAACATGTTGACTCACCCTTCTTGTAGAAAAAAAAATGCCATCCTCTTCTTTCATGTTGACAAAACAGTCTATGACTCTGTCATACAGTACAAGCTTTTACTTGTTGTTGATCTAGGCTACCTGGCTAAAATGCTTGCTCGCTAGCCTAACTTCTTTTCATGGGCAACGATGAGCCAATTAATTAACATTAGCCTACTACATCTAGCTACAAATTGAACTTCCATCCTCTCAGGCCAGGGTCAAAATGTATGAATGTATGGTTGGATCAGAATCACCATTATAATCATTGGCCAGTACGGAGAATTAAGTAAAACCACAAGTCCAAATCCCTATCTCCATCCATTTAGGAAAGGGAAAAAGGTAGCTATCTAGCTAGCCACCGGAGGACAACAACACAACAAGATGCAACAATTAAAAATGTTTCTGGCAATGACGTTTTGCTCTCTGTGATGTTATTGGTGTGAAGCCAAATCCAAACCGGCTTCCCTTTAAACTTCTTTTTGGTGCACCAGGACCATTCACAGTTGAGCTCACTCAGTTTAGCTCAACTATGATTGGCTGTAATTGTATAGTTTTTTTATCAAGGGAGGCCAAATGCTTGCTGGCTTCCCTTGCATTTAATGCTATGGGTGGTAACAATTACATGCTCTTCTTGACCAGACAGCATCAGATAGATTGGCTACACATGCAAGGACAGAGGCGTGCAGTTTTGGTTGCTCAAATGCTTTCTCCAGTGAGATACATTCAAAGAAAACAGGAGCTGCCTCCACTTTTTCAGCTTCAACACTTTTTCAGCTTCTTGCGAATTGAAGGAAAATTATGAAACATTTTTCTTTCTTGGTCAGTGTTTTGGGGAAGCCTGTTTTCCCTTGGCATCCATGAATACACACAACTGTCCACAAATAGAGCTTTTGAGATTGTGTTTATCATGCTTGCCTGGAACCAGAGACACAGATTAATTTCACTTAATTTACACAAGCCTGTGAAATAAATATTGGGCCTCAACTAACAATCAGCTACAGCTGTGAGATATGGAAGGCATCTGATTGAGAGACCTGCCACCATTTACATAATTGGAAAGGGACCTTGCTTCTTCAGAGCTCACCATCACATAATGTGATGGTGAGTTAATCCCATAATCAGTTAACCACCTTACTGAGGAACTCAATTTAACCTTGCACAATACCCTAGATGCAGTTGCACCCCTAAAAACTAAAAACATTTGTCATAAGAAACTAGCTCCCTGGTATACAGAAAATACCCGAGCTCTGAAGCAAGCTTCCAGAAAATTGGAACGGAAATGGCGCCACACCAAACTGCTGCATACTGGACCCTATTCCAACTAAACTACTGAAAGAGCTGCTTGCTGTGCTTGGCCCTCCTATGTTGAACATATAAACATCTCTCTATCCACCGGATGTGTACAAAACTCACTAAAAGTTGCAGTAATAAAGTCTCTCTTGAAAAAGCCAAACCTTGACCCAGAAAATATAAAAACTATCGGCCTATATCGAATCTTCCATTCCTTTCAACAGTGTTAGAAAACGCAACTCAAAGCCTTCCTGAAGACAAACAACGTATACCAAATGCTTCCGTCTGGTTTTAGACCCCATCATAGCACTGAGACTTGTGAAGGTGGTAAATGACCTTTTAGTGGCGTCAGACCGAGGCTCTGCATCTGTCCTCGTGCTCCTAGACTTTAGTGCTGCTTTTGATACCATCGATCACCATATTCTTTTGGAGGGATTGGAAACCCAAAGGAGGGGTCAGCATCGAGCCAAGTGCCATGAAGCCGGCTCTACGCATCTGGTCTCCAGTGCATCTCCTTGGGCCGGCTTACATGGCACCAGCCTTGCGCTCGGTGTCTCCGGTTCGCCTGCATAGCCCAGTGCGGGCTATTCCATCTCGCCGCACTGGCAGGGCGACCGGGAGCATTCAACCAGGTAAGGTTGGGCAGGCTCGGTGCTCAAGAGCTCCAGTGTGCCTGCACGGTCCGGTGTATCCAGTACCACGTCCACACCCCAGCCCTCCGGTAGCAGCTCCCCGCACCAGGCTTCCTGTGCGTGTCCTCGACCCAGTACCACCAGTGCCAGCACCACGCATCAGGCCTACAGCGCTGCCGGAGTCTCCCTCCTCTCCAGCGCTGCCGGAGTCTCTCGCCTCTCCAGCGCAGCCGGAGTCTCCTGCCTGTTCGGCGCTACGAGAGCTACTCAGTCCAGCGCTGCCAGAGCCTTCCTCTCCAGCGTTGCCGGAGCTTCCCGTCTGCCCAGCGCCATCTGAGCCTCCCGTCTGCCCAGCGCCGCCTGAGCCACCCGTCTGCCCAGCGCCGCCAGTGCCGCCAGTCTGCCAGGAGCCGCCAGTGCCGCCAGTCAGCCAGGGGCCGCCAGTGCCGCCAGTCAGCCAGGGGCCGCCAGTGCCGCCAGTCAGCCAGGGGCCGCCAGTGCCGCCAGTCAGCCAGGGGCCGCCAGTCAGCCAGGGGCCGCCAGAGCCCCTCAGCCCAGAGGCGCCAGAGCCCCTCAGCCCAGAGGCGCCAGAGCCCCTCTGTCCCGAGCAGCTGCCCCTCTGTCCCGAGCTTCCGCCCCTCTGTCCCGAGCTTCCGCCCCTCTGTCCCGAGCTGCCCCTCTGTCCAGTGGCGTCATTAAGTAGGGTCGCCGTGGCTAGGAGGCCACGGAAGCGGACAAGGTAGGGGACTAAGACTATGGTGAAGTGGGGGCCACGTCCAGCACCAGAGCCGCCACCGCGGACAGATGCCCACCCAGACCCTCCCCTATAGGTTCAGGTTTTGCGGCCGGAGTCCGCACCTTGGGGGGGGGGGGGGGGGGGGGGTGTACTGTCACACCCTGACCATAGTTTGCTTTGTATGTTTCTATGTTTTGGTTGGTCAGGGTGTGAGCTGAGCGGGCATTCTATGTTACATGTCTAGTTTGTCTAGTTCTTTTGCACCAGTATTAGGCTGTTTTGGTTTTCGTGTTACGTTTATTTGTTTTTTTTGTATTTGATGGTGTTTACTTTGTCTCATTAAACATGGATCGCAATAGCCACGCCGCATTTTGGTCTGACTCTCTTTCACCTAAGGAAAACCGTTACACTAGGTTAGACTACTGCAATGCTCTACTTTCCGGCAACCCAGATAAAGCACTAAATAAACTTCAGTTAGTGCTAAATACGGCTGCTAGAATCCTGACTAGAACCACATCATTTGATCATATTATTCCAGTGCTACACTGGCTTCCTGTTAAGGCAAGGGCTGATTTCAAGGTTTTACTGCTAACCTACAAAGCATTACACGGGCTTGCTCCTACCTATCTTTCCGATTTGGTCCTGCAGTACATACCTACACTTACACTATGGTCACAAGACGCAGGCCTCCTAATTGTCCCAAGAATTTCTAAGCAAACAGCTGGAGGCAGGGCTTTCTCCATTTTTATGGAACGGTCTGCCTACCCATGTGAGAGACACAGACTCGGTTTCAACCTTTAAGTCTTTACTGAAGTCTCATCTCTTCAGTGGGTCAAATGATGGAGTGTAGTCTGGCACAGGAGTGTGAAGGTGAACGGAAAGGCTCTGGAGCAATGAACCGCCCTGGCTGTCTCTGCCTGTTCGGTTCCCCTCTCTCCACTGGGATTCTCTGCCTCTAACCTTATTACATAGGCTGAGTCAGTGGCTTACTGGTGCTCTTCCATGCCGTCCCTAGGAGGGGTGCGTCACTTGAGTGGGTTGAGTCACTGATGTGATCCTCCTGTCTGGGTTGGCGCCCCCCTTTGGGTTGTGCCGTGGCGGAGATCTTTGTGGGCTATACTTGGCCTTGTCTCAGGATGGTAAGTTGGTGGTTGAAGATATCCCTCTAGTGGTGTGGGGGCTGTGCTTTGGCAAAGTGGGTGGGGTTATATCCTGCCTGTTTGGCCCTGTCCGCGGGTATCATCGGATGAGGCCACAGTGTCTCCTGACCCCTCCTGTCTCAGCCTCCAGTATTTATGCTGCAGTAGTTTATATGTCGAGGGGCTAGGGTCAGTCTGTTGTATCTGGAGTACTTCTCCTGTCTTATCCGGTGTCCTGTGTTAATTTAAGTATGCTCTCTCTAATTCTCTCTTTCTTTCTCTCTCTCGGAGGACCTGAGCCCTAGGACCATGCCCCAGGACTACCTGACATGATGACTCCGTGCTGTCTCCAGTCCACCTGGCCATGCTGCTGCTCCAGTTTCAACTGTTCTGCCTGTGGCTATGGAACCCTGACCTGTTCACCGGACGTGCTACATGTTCCAGACCTGCTGTTTTCAACTCTCTAGAGACAGCAGGAGCGGTAGAGATACTCTTAATGATCGGCTATGAAAAGCCAACTGACATTTACTTCTGAGGTGCTGTTTCGCTGCACCCTCGACAGCTATTGTGATAATAATTATTAGACCATGCTGGTCATTTATGAACATTTGAACATCTTGGCCATGTTCTGTTATAATCTCCACCCGGAACAGCCAGAATAGGACTGGCCACCCCTCATAGCCTGGTTCCTCTCTAGGTTTCTTCCTAGGTTTTGGCCTTTCTAGGGAGTTTTTACTAGCCACCGTGCTTCTACACTTGCATTGCTTGATGTTTGGGGTTTTAGGCTGGGTTTCTGTACAGCACTTTGAGATATCAGCTGATGTAAGAAGGGCTATTTAAATAAATTTGATTTGATAATGTGAAGCCCGATGCTCTACAGTCATATCCTG
Organism: Oncorhynchus kisutch; assembly: GCF_002021735.2. NCBI lineage: Eukaryota > Metazoa > Chordata > Actinopteri > Salmoniformes > Salmonidae > Oncorhynchus > Oncorhynchus kisutch. The sequence goes on along the minus strand of NC_034178.2, from coordinate 9,052,467 downwards.
TCCTATGTCTAATGGCCTATAATATCATTATCTGAAAAGGAGATCCACATGTAGTGTGACACTTTCCAACGTTAAAGTTCTTGGCCAATCAGGACAAAGCTCAGATGTCAGGTAAACCTTTGAGGGCAGTTTCGATTCCCACCAGTTATAGTGGTTTGAGTAACTTGATTCACTTTCAGATAATGATGAAGATAAAGACCTGAACATGATTGCCCGGAAATGATCTGAGATGTTTGACAGTATGTGCTGGGAACATGAAGTGCGGCCCAAGGATTTTGGGTTAGGTACAGTAGATAGGTAGTGTTGCTAGTTAACCAAAAGAGCGAAAACTTAACTCAAAAGTCTCACATCAATTAATGATGTACGTGAGTTCTGTGTGCAGTGTTCAGAAAGTCATTGTAAAAAAGTAATTTCCTCTTAATTGACTAACCTGGATAAAATAAAAGTTAAATAAAAAATAAATAAATGTATCTGAACTCTAAATAACCCTTAATGACTAATCCATAAATGTTTCACATTGCCTAGTCTTGCTGTCAGCGTAAAGCTGCTACGTTTCAGTGAGCTAGAAGGGACCTTGGACTGAATTATTAGCGGCTCCACTCATGGAGCCACAATGCCTGAAGGAAGATATTTTTGTCAATACTAAGCGTCCAGAAGTCTAGTGTCAGAGGACCTCATTTAACAGCAGGGCCCAGCAGAGTCCCTCTGATCCTTACTCTTGTCAATGACTCTTATTATTAGAAATAAACAAACCTGTGCTTGCTCCCCTGTTTGGAGAGAGAACATTGAAATTGCAACAACGCAGACCATATTGTATGCATCAATATGTAATAATGTGGAAGAAACACATTCTAAGATAGTGCGAGACATTATTTTCCAATTCCAATTTTGCATTTTAATAAGGAGTATTTTTTTGGGGCGTGCATGAACTCAGTTGTCCTGCCTGTCAGTGAGCAGTGACTGAGTACTGCCCTTGATCTGTCCACAAAATTATTAGAGCAGTGAGAGAAGCACTGCTAGGGGGGCTGTACACATCCCGCACCTGGGTTTAGCTGCGACACGCAGAGCACTGGGCTGTGAGACATGACCTGTATGTGTACAATGAAGGCCAAAGGCTCAGGGATGGAAGGGATCGGGAGTAGGGAGGAAGGAACCAAGGTCGTTGTTGGGGTGGAATACAGTGGCAAGTGTGGGGACTGTGGGAAGTGGGGGGAGGGACAACATGACTAAACATGTCCCCAGGTTCTGCATGCTACATGGTTGACCATATTCTGTACTGTACATATTGATTAGAATATCGCCCCCAAGTGCACTGCCGTGGAGAAGAAGTGTTGTGTTGTGTTTTGTATTGCTCTTTATTACTGCAAGAATATGTCATGGTTTCTTTGCAAGTGTTTTATAGCCATTTAGGTGGATTACATAAAAAGTATTAGTTCTAAGACTAACGTAATAATAGCAGTGTGAATACACAGTTATAGGACAACATTGATTAGTGGGTCGTCATTTCAGAAATGATTCACACCCCTTTACTTTTCCCACATGTTGTTGTGTTTCTGTTTGTGTCATAAGTCATTGGTCTACGCACAATACCCCATAATGTCAAAGTGGAGTTGTGTTTTTAGACATTTTTGTAAATCAATAAAAAATGAAAACCTGAAATGTCTTACATAAGTATTCAGACCCTTTACTCTGTACTTTATTGAAGCACTTTTGGCATTAATTACAGCCTCGAGTCTTCTTGGGTATGACGCTACAAGCTTGGCACACCTGAATTTGGGGGGTTTCTTCCGTTCTTCTCTGCAGATCCTCTCAAGCTCTGCCAGGCTGGATGGTGAGCGTCGCTTCACAGCTATTTTCAGGTTGCTCCAGAGATGATAGATCGGGTTCAAGTCCAGGCTCTGGCTGGGTCACTCAAGGACATTCAGCGACTTGTCTCGAAGCCACTCCTGCATCGTCTTGGCAGTGTGCTTAGGGTCGTTGTCCTGTTGGAAGGTGAACCTTTGCCCCAGTCTGAGGTCCTGAGCACTCTGGAGCAGGTGTACTTTGCTCCATTCATCTTTCCCTTGATCCTTACTAGTCTCCTAGTCCCTACCGCTGAAAAACATCCCCACAGCATGATGCTACCACCACCATGCTTTACCGTAGGGATGGTGCCAGGTTTCCTACAGATGTGACGCTTGACGCTCAGGCCAAAGAGTTCAGTCTTGGTTTTATCAGACCAGAGAATCTTGTTTCTCATGGTCTGATAGTCTTTAGGTTCCTTTTGGTAAACTCCAAGAGGGCTTTCATGTGCCTTTTACTGAGGAGTGACTTCCATCTGGCCACTATACCATAAAGGCCTGATTGGTGGAGTGCTGCGGAGATGGTTGTCCTTCTGGAAGGTTCTCCCATCTAACAGAGGAACACTGGAGGTCTGTCAGAGTGACCACCAGGTTCTTGGTCACCTCCCTTACCAAGGCCCTCCCTTAACAATTCCTTCGACCTCATGGCTTGGATTTTGCTCTGATATGCACCGTCAACTGTGGGATCTTATACAGACAGGTGTGTGCCTTTCCAAATCATGTCGAATCAACTGAATTTGCCACAGGTGTTCTCCAATCATATTATAGAAACATCTCAAGGATGATCAATTGAAAAATGATAAAGATGAGCTCAATTTCGAGTCTCATAACAAAGGGTCTGAATATTTATGTAAATCATGTATTTCTGTTTTTTATTTATTAAACATTTGCAAAAATGTCTGAACCTTTTTTCACTTTGTAATTATGGGGTATTGGGTGTAGACTGATGAGGGAAAACATTGAATCCATTTTAGAATAAGGCTGTAACGTAACAAAATGTGGAAAAAGTAAAGGGGTCTGAATACTTCCCGAATGCACTGTATTAATATCAAATGAGTAAAAAAGAATGTAAACATTATTATAGTGGCCAGTGTTCTATTATTACAGTGACCAATGATTCCATGATTGTGTAAATAGGGCAGCAGCCTCTAAAGTGCAGGGTTGAGTAACCGTGTGGTTGCCAGCTAGTGACTATGTTCAGGGCAAGGTACTGGGTGGAGGCCGGCTAGTGACGGCTATATGACAGTCTGATGGCCTTGAGATGGAAGATGATTTTCAGTCTCTCAGTCCCAGCTTTGATGCACCTGTACTGACCTCGCCTTCTGAATGATAGCGGGGTGCATAGGCCGTGGCCCGGGTGGTTGATGTCGTTGATGATCTTTTTGGCCTTCCTGTGACATTGGGTGCTGTAGGTGTTCTGGAGGGCAGGCAGTGTGCCTCCTGTGATGCGTTGGGCAGATGTGTCTGTTTAGTATGCAGGACAGGGAAGAACTGTGACATTTTCAGCTTCCAGAAAATGTATACATATCCTTGCGACATGGGGCAGTGCATTACATGCTGAAACATGAGGTGATGGCGGCAGATAAATGGCACTATGGGCCTCTGGATCTTCTCACGGTATCTCTGGGCATTCAAATTGCCATCAATAGAATGCAATTGTGTTTGTTGTCTGTTGCTTATGCCTGCCCAGAATCCCACCTCCACCATGGGGCACTCTGTTCACAATGTTGACATCAGTAAACCACTCGCACACACAATGTCATACACATGGTCTGCGGTTGTGAGTCCATACTGACAAATCCTCTAAAACGACGTTGGAAGCGGCTTATGGTAGAGAAATTAGCATTCAATTATCTGGCAACAGCTCTGGTGGACATTCCTGCAGTTCGCATGCCAATTGCACACTCCCTCAATTTGAGACATCTATGGTATTGTGTTGAGTGACAAAACTGCAAATTTTAGGATGGCCTTTTATTGTCCAGAGCACAAGGTGTACCTGTGTAATGATCATGCTGTTTAATCAGCTTCTTGATATGCCACACCTGTCAGGTGGATGGATGGATTATCTTGGCAAAGGAGAAATGCTCACTAGCAGGAATGTAAACAAATTTGTGTTCACAATTTGAGAGAAATACGTTTTTGTGAGTATGAAAAATGTATGGGATATTTTATTTCAACTCATGAAACGTGGGACCAATAATTTATGGCACCCTATTCCCTATCTAGTGCCCATGGAGTCTGGTCAAAAGTAGTGTGTTATGTAGGGAATGGGGGCCATTTGGGACTCAGCCATGTTGTCTTCCCCCAACAGACCTCATTTTGGAGAATTCGTGTAAACAACCTGACATCCAAGATTAGGGAATAGCATTGACCTTGTCATTTAGATTGAAAAGATTTGAACGTTTTGACCTTGGCGCTTAAGTGCTAAATTATTCATGTGTTTTAATGTGGTCCTATAAATAATGATTGATATTAATGATGGCTGCAGTCAATCATCAATCTTTGCCTTAGCAGCAGGTGCATGGAATACCTTTTAGGTAACTTAACTAAATGTGAAATATAATCATAATAGTAGAGCCCAAATTCATAGTAATAAAATGATACAATCCTCCAAAGAAAACAGACCATGTGTAAAGGACAGTGTCATGTCTTTGTTCCAATCAATGTCATCTGGAAAACCATACCACTAATGATACTGCCATTCTATATCAAACGAAGCACTCTCTTGTTTGACGTGTTGTAAACATACAGTAAGATCCAAAAGTAAATTACTTCACATTTTGTACATTGTCCCCCCATTTTAGGGGACCAAAAGTATTTGGACAAATTCATTTGTATTTGGTCCCATATTCATAGCACCTTGTGACTCTACAAACTTTCATTTGCTGTTTGTTTTGGATGTGTTTCAGATTTTTTTTGTGTTCCCAATAGAAATGAATGATAAATAACGCTTGTGTCAATTTGGAGTCGCTTTTATTGTAAATAAGAATAGAATATGTTTCGAAACACTACTACAATAAAAGGGACTCCAAAATGTGTGTAATCCAAAGAAAGTGCTGTAATTTCTAAGCGTTTCGCCCGATTTGGATGAAAATACCCACAAATTAAAGCTGGCAGTATGCACTTTAACCCCCGTCCTTGTATCATTTCAAATCCAAAGTGCTAGAGTACAGAGCCAGAACAAGCAAAATGTGTCAATGTCCAAATACTTTTAGAGCTCACTATTATGATACAGACGTTGCCAGCGGAACGATTCAAAATGTGTATTGTCTTAGCCAAACAACCTTGGATCCAGGAAAGTCAAATGTCATTCTCCTCTACATATAGTACCAGGCAAATGTTTGTACACACCTACTCATTCAAGGTTTTTTCTTTATTTTAGCTATTTTCTACATTGTAGAATAATAGTGAAGACATCAACACTACCAAATAACACATATGGAATCAGGTAGTGTTAAACAAAGTGTTAAACAAATCAAAATATATTTTGGCAGACGGCAGATTTTTTTATGGAATATCTACAAAGGATGACAGAGGCCCATTAAAGGTATCCATCACTCCTGTGTTCCAATGGCACGTTGTGTTAGCTAATCCAAGTTTATCATTTAAAAAGGCTAATTGATCATTAGAATCTATGTAGATATTCCATTAAAAAATCTGCCGTTTCCAGCTACAATAGTCATTTGCAACATTAACCATGTCTACATTGTATTTATGATCAATTTGATGTTATTTTCTAATGAACAAAAAAAGCTTTTCTTTCAAAAACAAGGCCATTTCTAAGTGACCCCAAACTTTTGAACGGTAGTTTATATACATACACAGTACCAGTCAAATGTTTGTACACACCTACTCAATCAAGGCCTATTCTTTATTTTTTACTATTTTCTACATTGTAGAATAATAGTAAAGACATCAAAACTATGAAATAACACACATGGAATCATGTAGTAACCAAAAAAGTGTTAAACATCAAAAACAATAATAATGTGAGATTATTCAAAGTTGCCACCCTTTGCCTTGATGACAGCTTTGCACACTTGGCATTCTCTCAACCAGCTTCATGAGGTAGTCACCTGGAATGCATTTTAAATTAACAGGTGTGCCTTGGTAAAAATTCATTTGTGGAATTTCATTCTTTATGCATTTGAGCCAATCAGTTGTGTTGTAACAAGGTAGGGTTGGTATACAGAGGATAGCCCTATTTGGTAAAAGACCAAGTCCATATTATCTCAAGAACAGCTCAAAAAAGTAAAGAGAAATGACAGTCCATCATTACTTTAAGACATGAAGGTCAGTCAATGTGGACAATTTCAAGAACCATTACAGTTTCTTCAAGTGCAGTCGTAAAAACCATCCAGCGCTATGATGAAACTGGCTCTCATGAGGAACGCCAGAGGAATGGAAGACCCAGAGTTACCTCTGCTGCAGAGGATAAGTTCATTAGAGTTACCTGCACCTCAGATTGCAGACCAAATCATTTCTTCACAGAGTTCAAGTAACAGATACATCTGAACATCAATTGTTCAGAGGAGACTAAGTGAATCAGGCCTTCATGGTCAAATTGTTCCAAAGAAACCACTACTAAAGGACACCAATAATAAGAAAATACTTGCTTGGGCCAAGAAACACAAACAATGTGATGGTGTGATGATGTGGGGGTGCTTTGCTGGTGACACTGTCTGTGATTTATTCCGAATTCAAGGCACACTTAATCAGCATGGCTACCACAGCATTTTGCAGCGATACGCCATCCCATCTGGTTTTCAGAGTAACCGCAGAGTGAAGGAAAAGCAGCAAGCAAGTGCTCAGCATATGTGGGATCTCCTTCAAGACTTGGAAAATAATGCCAGGTGAAGCTGGTTGAGAGTGTGCCAAGCATGTACAAAGCTGTCATCAAGGCTAAAAAATATAAAATATAAAACATATTTTGATTTATTTAACACTTTTTTGGTTACTATATGATTCCATAGGTTTGATGTCTTAACTATTATTCTACAACGTAGAAAACAGTAAAAATAAAGAAAAACCCTTGAATGTGTAGGTGTGTTAGTGTCCTCTGAGACATGAGAATGCGTCAGAGTACATGCCTTGGCTGAATGTATGAAGTGAAGTGTCCTTGACAGACAGAGAACAGGCTGTACTCAGCCTCAATTGGCTAAGACTTCCACTTGGCCTCTCTTAGTAACACGTAGTCCTGCTTATCCCCATTCATGTGAGTGGGTTAATTAAAATAACTATTTGAGTTTTTTTAAATTCCTGACTAAAGCAACAGGTGGTGTTCAACACATATATACTCTCATGCGCACACACACACACACACACACACACACACACACACACACACACACACACACACACACACACACACACACACACACACACACACACACACACACACACACACACAAACACCGAAATGATGGCTTTGCTGATTGGATGGGTACACACCAATCACACCCTTTCCTCATTCCTCTCTCCCCTTTCATGTGGGTCTTTAGTGATGAGCATTGTCAACTGTGATACTCGTGCTTCTCGTGTTCATCCCTGCCTGTCTGTGGTGACATGAGCCCTTCTTAACCCTCCTCAACCCTTCTCACAGCTCCCTTTCAACCCATTTTTGCTCTGTGGCGCATGCAGTCAGGTGGAAAACCATTTAATTTGCTAAACAAAATGGAAGGCTGCCACAACACACAGCCATAATGGAGACTGATGGGGGCCCCATACCGGGAACCATGGGACAGGGGTAATTACTCTGAGCTTGTCAGGATCTCAGCATTCATCAGCCACCGCTCGCTCAAAAAGCTTCCTGCTTCCTGAAGTGTGTATGTGTGTGTTGAGCAGGAAGCCTTCGTTATCTGGGTCCTGTGCCTGAGTTGATTAAAAAATGTACAATTCGCCACGACTTCGATTTCTGAAATTAAGGCCTGTGAGAAACCGCGCATGGCAGGATGTTGGCATGACGGTGATGACTTGTCCAGATCATAACGTTGACTCTTTTGATACGTGAGTAACACTGGGGATCTAGGTGTTTACATACAATGGAGAGTGATTGTTGTTTCCTGAACAATTACTGTATCAGGTGGAGAGAGAGGGAGGGAGGTAGGGAGTCAGATAAACATTTAAGAAAGAGATTGCGTTGTAATTTTATACATTGTGCAGGTCAGCATGCAGCATCTGTAAAAATGCCAGATGCAGCACAAAGCACTAACTGGATCATGATGGCACTGTTGATAAAACTTTTTAGACTTTGTTACGCACACCTCTTGGAGGATGGAAGGCAACACCATACTCCACTCAACTCCCCATGGAGTGTAAGAGGTATGTGATTGTAGGCACAGGTAAGGATGACAGAGGCAGAGAATATTACCGTTTACTGGGAATTTATTTCCTTAACACGGTAATGTGGGGGAAAGGGGCTGGATGGAACCAAAGCAAAGAAAGTAAAAGTTAGAGTCCTCTCTCTGATATGATAGAAATGAATATGTTTTATATGTTTAAGGTAATGGTGAGATAATGACTAAATAATTTATATGTTTACGGTAATGTTAAGATAATGACAAAAAAATATTCCACTTTGAAACCATATAATTGTATGAAATTTACTAGAATCATAAAACTATAATCTGATGATGTGTGTAGTTTGTCAGAATTAGAACAATGACATTTTGTTCCTTTTTAGTATGTAAGCAGTGTGCAAGTGGGAAACAAATGATAAGAGGAGCTATCGACAGACAAGTTGTAATACTGTGTTCCTTACATGGACATTCTGTCTCCACCCGTGGAGGGGAGAAACTGTTGGGCTTGCAGAAAATTATGAAACATGTTGCAGATTTAACAATGTATCCGTGTAGTGTAAAAACACCAACTGTCTGAAAAAGGCGTAGCTTAAGATTTGAACTTGTTTGTGTGTGTTATAAAGACTGGGTTTGCATTTTTGATTTTGGAGTACTCTCGTGAATAAACATTTTGACTATTGTAAACTGGGACTCTTGTCTGTTTCATTCAACCAGAATCTTACAAACTCTGGGTTGCAGACTGAGTAGATTAATTGAAGTTTATGAAAATTGATAACGAAATTCTCATAACACTCTCCTACCTTACCTGCCTACCCACTACTTACAACTTTAATGCCACCTGGCACGCTAACCAAACTACAGGGGGTGGTCCACCCAGGTCTTACCTAATGTGCATAGACAGGGTACATACTACAGGTAAATGTATGCCCGCAGGCCTCTTGCCTAAGCACTCCCAAGGTGCCTTTCCCTTCCCCCCTGGGAACAAAAACAGGATAAATACTAACTTAAAGTGAACAATTTCAATAATCAAAAAACACTGAGTTCTATTGGCTCACACATACCTCAGAAGTAGCGGCTACAAAATACTTTACAACAAATTATACAGACCCACAACCAACAGAGCACATACAAATAAGCTCTTTCCTAACAAAGGTACACTGGCTATTCAAGCTGCAGAAGGAGTCAGTAATTGCAGACAGCCGTATCTCCTGACGAGAGGGTGGGGTCAGAGCTCCAATTAGTGACGGGCCGACCAATCAGCTGCTTTGGGGAATCCAGGAAGCCATATCCTGAAATACTCACATACATATACACAAACCCACAACACAGAAACTGGGGAACGTAACAGACTTGTTCAAGTTATTTACTGTTCTAAAACAAGTATAACCATTCTAGCCTTCTACAGAAGACTACATGATCGTGGTACTTAAAATTGACCCAATACTAGCCTGTCTAGGACTGGGGATCCGCTAGCTGATGATCTTCATCAGATGATACTCATAGGACATCATGTTACACAATACATGTATGTTTTGTTCAGTAATGTTCATATTTATATCCAAAAAATCATATTTTACATTGGCGTGTTATGTTCAGTAGTTCCAAAACATGCAGTGAAATTGCAAAGAGCCACATGTATTCACAGAAATTCTCATTATAAATGTTGATGAAAATGTAAGTGTTAAGCATGGAATTTAAGATACACTTCTCCTTAATGCAAGCACTGTGTCAGATTTAAAAAATAATAATAATCTGAGAACGGCACTCAGAGCCCAACCAGCCAAAAGAAATATCCGCCCTGTTGCGCAGTCAACATTAGTCATAAATAGCATTATAAATATTCACATACCTTCGTTGATCTTCATCAGAATGCACTCCCAGGAATCGCAGTTCCACAATAAATGTTTGTTTTGTTCGATATTGTCCATTATTTATGTCCATTTAGGTCCAAATAGCATCTTTTGTTAGGGCATTTGGTAAACAAATCCAAAAGCGCGTTCAGTTCCAGACGGACGAAAATTCAAAAAAGTTATATTACAGGTCGAAGAAACTTGTCAAACTAAGTATAGAATCAATCTTTAGGATGTTTTCATCATAAATGTTCAATAATGTTCCAACCGGAGAATTCCATTGTCTGTACAAAAGCAATGGAACAAGAGATACCTCTCATGTGAAATGCTCGTGACTGAGACCCCTTAGTCAAACAGCTCCAATCCGGCCCCCCTTCACATGAGAAGCCTGAAACAACGTTCTAAAGACGGTTGACATCTAGTGGAAGCCTTAGGAAGTGCAACATAATCCATATCCCACTGTGGATTTGATAGGGGCTTAGTTCAAAAACTGCAAACCTCAGATTTCCCACTTCCTGCTTGGATTTTTCTCAGGTTTTTGCCTGCCATTGTACGCACAGACATCATTCAAACAGTTTTTAGATACTTCAGAGTATTTTCTATCCAATACTAATAATACTATGCATATATTCGCATCTGAGACTGAGTAGGAGGCAGTTCACTCTGGGCACGCTATTCATCCAAAAGTGAAAATGCTGCCCCCTATCCCAAAGAAGCTAGGTAACCAGCAGAAGGAACTACGTATATTAACTGACTAAGATTGGAATACACTTACTGTAACCATATACTAAATCAGCAATGTTATGATCAGATTACTCTTACTGTAACCAAATATTCAATCAGCAATGTTGTGATGGCGACCATTCATAACAATGCTGAATTATTCTATTGACAAATACCACAATTGTCTGGTTTAATCTATGGCTATTTGATTATATAGTATATACAGTATGTTTCTGTTATGAATTTTTTACACTTCAATCTAAGCATCTTCATTTCATTCCAAAGATGAATTAACTTTATAGAAGGATAAATGATTTGTAAGCATTCCATTGGAACACTTCAATAGTTTTCAAAGACACAGATCAATCAAAAACTCAGAGGAATTGAAAATCAAATGTTGTCCAACAAATTGATGTATTATCCTCACTGAGCGATTACCTTCATTCATCTTGGAGACTTACAGTGCCATCAAAGAATTTACACCCCTTGACTTTTTCCACATGTTGTTCTGTTATAGCCTGCATTTAAATTGATTAAATTTAGATATTTTTTTGTCACTGGCTGTTACGGATACAGGTATCCTGTGTGTGTATCCTGTGTGTGTATTTCATTTCTCTCCTCACAGGTGGCAATCATCAGTCACCAATCAGTCATCAATCAGAAGACACCTGCTCCTTTTCCCTTACCCTATCACATTCCCTTTCCCTTGGTTTAAAAACCCTGTCGGTTGTTTTCTCATGAGCTCAATCTCTCTGTCATGCCATCTCTCTGAAGATCTCTTGTTTGATTTAGCAACTACAGTTGGGCAAAAAAACTATTTAGTCAGCCACCAATTGTGCAAGTTCTCCCACTTAAAAAGATGAGCGAGGCCTGTCATTTTCATCATAGGTACACTTCAACTATGACAGACAAAATTAGAAAGAAAATCCAGAAAATCACATTGTAGGATTTTAAATTAATTTATTTGCAAATTATGGTGGAAAATAAGTATTTGGTCACCTACAAACAAGCAAGATTTCTGGCTCTCACAGACCTGTAACTTCTTCTTTAAGAGGCTCCTCTGTCCTCCACTCGTTACCTGTATTAATGGCACCTGTTTGAACTTGTTATCAGTATAAAAGACACCTGTCCACAACCTCAAACTGTCACACTCCAAAACTCCATCATGGCCAAGACCAAAGAGCTGTCAAAGTACACCAGAAACAAAATTGTAGACCTGCACCAGGCTGGGAAGACTGAATCTGCAATAGGTAAGCAGCTTGGCTAGAATAAATCAACTGTGGGAGCAATTATTAGGAAATGGAAGACATACAAGACATACAAGATAATCTCCCTCGATCTGGGGCTCCACGCTAGATCTCACCCCGTGGTGTCAAAATGATCACAAAAATCCCAGAACCACACAGTGGGACCTAGTGAATGACCTGCAGAGAGCTGGGACCAAAGTAACAAAGCCTACCATCAGTAACACACTACGCCGCCAGGGACTCAAATCCTGCAGTGCCAGACGTGTCCCCCAGTACATGTCCAGGCCCGTCTGAAGTTTGCTAGAGAGCATTTGGATGATCCAGAAGAAGATTGGGAGAATATCATATGGTGAGATGAAACAAAAATAGAACTTTTTGGTAAACACTCAACTCATCATGTTTGGAGAACAAAGAATGCTGAGTTGCATCCAAAGAACACCATACCTACTGTGAAGCTTGGGGGTGGAAACATCATGCTTTGGGGCTGTTTTTCTGCATAGGGACCAGGACGATGGATCCGTGTAAAGGAAAGAATGAATGGGGCCATGTATCGTGAGATTTTGAGTGAAAACCTCCTTCCATCAGCAAGGGCAATGAAGATGAAACGTGGCTGGGTCTTTCAGCATGACAGTGATCCCAAACACATCGCCTGGGCAACGAAGGCTTTGTAAGAAGCATTTCAAGGTCCTGGATTGGCCTAGCCAGTCTCCAGATCTCAACCCCATAGACAATCTTTGGAGGGAGTTGAAAGTCCGTGTTGCCCAGCAACAGCCCCAAAACATCACTGCTCTAGAGGAGATATGCATGGAGGAATGGGCCAAAATACAAACGTTTGACCTCCGTCATTGCCAACAAAGTGTATATAACAAAGTATTGAGATAAACTTTTGTTATTGACCAAATACTTATTTTCCTCATTTTGTCTGTCATAGTTGAAGTGTCCCTTTGATGAAAATTACAGGCCTCTCTCATCTTTTTAAGTGGGAGAACTTGCACAATTGGTGGCTGACTAAATACTTTTTTGCCCCACTGTACATGTCACTTTGTCCGTTACCCTGTGCTTATTAGTTCTTGTTTTTTTTATGGTGTTTGACTGTTTGTTTGATGGTGGGAAAAGGGGGTACCAAGACAAGTCGCCCATAGGCATACACTACCTGTAGGAATACTTTGTCTAAGAACACGAGTTAGAACTGGGCGGACCACCCACTATTTTTGGTTAGTTAGTTAGCTGTCTTGAAGTTGGCTAGTCTAGCTTAGGGGTGTTTTGGGATATTTGTTTCTTTCCTTGGGTCCAGCTCATCCCCTTTTCCTGACCCCCTTTACCGTGTGTTTGCCAAATAAACCATGAGTGTTTGACGGTAGATTTAAGTTGTCTGTGGTTATTTGTTCTCACTGTTACTTTTTCACTGTTATAATTTGCATGAGTTATGTTATGGGTCTCGTTGCCATCCCCCCTAGACTGTAGAGCCAAAGGGATTTGTAACACTGGCCTACAAACAATACCCCATGACGTCAAAGTGGAATAATGTTTTCAAAATGTTTTAAGTCAATAAGTATTCAACCCCTTTGTTATGGCAAGTTTAAATAAGTTCAGGAGTAAAAATGTGCTCAACTCACATAATAGGTTGCATGTTCAAACTCTGTGTTCAATAATAGTGTTTGTTATGGCTACCTCATCTCTGTACCCCACATTTACAATTATCTGTAAGGTCACTCAGTGGAGAAATTTCAAACAGATTCAACCACAAAGACCAGAGAGTTTTCCAATACCTCGCAAAGAAGGCATTGCATATCCCTTTGAGCAAAGTTAAGTTATTTATTACACTTTGGATGGTGTATCAATACATCCAGTCATTACAAAGATACAGATACTTCCTAACTCAGTTGCCGGAGAGTAAGGAAACTGCTCAGGGATTTCACCGCGACGCCAATGGTGACAAAAACAGTTACAGAGTTTAATTGCTGTGAGTGGAGAAAACTGAGGATGGATCAACACCAACGTAACTACTCCACAGAGTGAAAAGAAGGAAGCCTGTGCAGAATAAACTATTCCAATCATGCATCCTGTTAGCCACAAGGCACTAAAGTAATACTGTCAAAAATGTGGCAACACTATTCACTTTTTGTTCTGATTACAAAGTGCTATATTTCGGGCACATCCAATATAACACATTATTGAGTACCACTCTCCATAGTTTCAAGCATGGTGGTGGCTGCATTGTGATATGGGTATGCTTGTAATCATTAAGAACCAAGGAGTTTTTCAGGATAAAAAAAGAAATGGAACAGAGCTTATAAGCACAGGCAAAATCATAGAAAACCTCATTCAGTCTGTTTTCCACCAGACACTGGGATTTGAATTCATCTTTCAGCAGGACAATAATCTACAACACAAGCCCAAATCTACACTGTAGTTGCTTACCATCTACCTGAGTGGCCGAGTTACAGTTTTGACTAGCAATGATCAACAACCAATTTGACAGAGCTTGAAGAACTTTAAAAATAACAATGTGCAAATGTTTCACAATTCTGGTGTGGAAATCTCTTCGAGACCCAGAAAGACTCACAGCTGTATTATCTGCCAAAGGTGCTTTTACGAAATATTAACTCATAGGTTTGAATACTTATGTAAATGATATATTAATGTATTTAATTTTCAGTTAATTTGCAAACCCTCAAAAAATATGTTTTCACTTTGTCATTATGGGCTATTGTGTGAAGATGGGTGAGGAATATATATATATATTTTAATCCATTTAGAATTTAGGCTGTAACACAACACAATGTGGAATAAGTCAATTGGCATTCAAATTTCTGAAGGCACTGTATATACAGTTGAAGTCGGAAGTTTACATACACTTAGGTTGGAGTCATTAAAACTCGTTTTTCAACCACTCCACAAATTTCTTGTTGGCAAACTATAGTTTTGGCAAGTCGGTTAGGACATCTACTTTGTGCATGACACAAGTAATTTTTACAACAATTGTTTACAGACAGATTATTTCACTTATAATTCACCGTGTCACAATTCCAGTGGGTCAGAAGTTTTCATAGACTAAGTTGACTGTGCCTTTAAACAGCTTGGAAAATTCTAGAAAATGATGCCATGGCTTTAGAAGCTTCTGAGGTTTACCTGTGGATGCATTTCAAGGCCTACCTTCAAACTCAGTGCTTCTTTGCGTGACATCATGGGAAAGAAAATCAAAAGAAAGCAGCCAAGACCTCAGAAAAAATTGTAGACCTCCACAAGTATGGCTCAACCTTGGGAGCAATTTCCAAATGCCTGACGGTACCACGTTCATCTGTGCAAACAATAGGACACAAGTCTAAACACCATGGGACCACGCAGCCGTCATACCACTCAGGAAGGAGATGCATTCTGTCTCCTAGAGATGAATGTACTTTGGTGCGAAAAGTGCAAATCCATCCCAGAACAACAGCAAAGGTCCCTGTGAAGATGTTGGAGGAAACAGGTACAAAAGTATCTATATCCACAGTAAAACAAGTCCTATATCGACATAACCTGAAAGGCCACTCAGCAAGGAAGAAGCCACTGCTCCAAAACCGCCATAAAAAAGCCAGACTACAGTTTGCAACTGCACATGGGGACAAAGATTGTTATTTTTGGACAAATATCCTCTGATCTGAGGAAACAAAAATAGATCTGTTTAGCTATAATGACCATCATTATGTTTGGAGGAAAAGGGGGGAAGCTAGCAAGAACATCTTCCCAACCGTGAAGCATGGGGGTGGCAGCCTTTTGTTGTGCGGGTGCTTTGCTGCAGGAGGGACTGGTGCACTTCAGAAAATAGATGGTATCATGAGGTAGGAATGTTATGTGGATATGTTGAAGCAACATCTCAAGACATCAGTTAAAGCTTAGTCGCAAATGGGTCTTCCAAATGAACAATGTCCCCAAGGATACTTCCAAAGTTGTGGCAAAATGGCTTAAGGACAACACAGTTATGGTATTGGAGTGGCCATCACAAAGCCCTGACCTCGATTCTATAGATAATTTGTGAGCATATCTAAGAAAAGTGTGTGCGAGCAAGGAGGCCTGCAAACCTGACTCAGTTACTCCAGCTCTGTCAGGAGGAATGGGCCAAAATTCACCCACCTTATTGTGGGAAGCTTGTGGATGGCTACCCAAAACATTTGACTCAAGATAAACAATTTTAAGGCAATGCTACCAAATACTAATTGAGTGTATTTACATTTCTGACTTGCTGGGAATGTGATGAAAGAAATAAATCATTCTCTCTACTATTATTCTGACATTTCACATTTAAAATAAAGTGGTGATCCTAACTGACCTAAAACAGGGAATTTTTACTTGGATTAAATGTCAGGAATTGTGAAAAACTGAGATTAAATGTATTTGGCTAAGGTGTATGTAAACTTCTGACTTCAACTGTACATATATAAACTCTGGGTTTAGATGGATAAACCATAATCCAGCTAATGGCATGAAGAAAAAGTGGAGAAGCCATCATTCTGTTTCAGTTTCATCAAGAAATATTCACCCTCTCGAGAGGATGTTACAATGATTATTGGATCGCTCTTCCTTTGAAGTGCACCTTATGAAGGCTTCATTATCACTACATAGATGCTTCACAAATCATCTATTTCATATAGCAAGCTCTGTTAAGATTCATAATGTGGCAGAACGTTTTGACATAACCATTCAATTATCTGTTAATTTATTAATCATTATTATTGCACGAAATACACTTATAGATTTGTGACCATTTATGTTGTGCTAATAAAGCCCATATGAATGTTTTTATGGAGCTTTCATGAAATGCAATTCAACTGAAGCAGGAACGATTTATTGAATATAAGGAAATGCTACTATGATATAGTAAACTGCATGCTTGCAAACATTCAATTTCCTTTGAATTACATCACATCTCTCCATTTTAATTATTCCAATCGTTCTCTGCATATAGAGTGGTGCACCGCATAGCACCAGATCTGGAATGTAGCCTTCATTTAGAAGTGTGTGTGTGTGTTTACTGCAGCCCCAATTAAGCAACACCATAGTAATGCACATGTACTAATGAGAGTCTAAATATGTCTTGACGTTGTAAGGACATGTCCTGAATGATGTTGTCAGGCCTGCAGCTTGGGGAAATCAACTGGGAAACTGATTTGACCAATGAGTTGGTCTCGGACCACAATCAATGGCCTGTCAGGAAGAAGATTGACTTTTTACAATACTAGGACGTGGCATTACTGTCAAGACTATGTGTTAAACACAGTCCTCCCAATACAGCATCAAAATGCCACCCTAGGTGTCATGGAGTGCTATAATAAGAAGTAAGCAGTAAGTTAACTGTTTAAAGGACACCTTCGCCACTTTTAACATTTTGGTTGTTATTATGAAGTATTTAGTTATGTCCTACACAATTTTTGTGTAATTTTGCGATTTAATGTCTATTGACTATTTAGTGATGTTTTCAAGTAGGATCACTGTGATGGCTAATAAAATAAATTATGGGAAGTCATTTTCAGTGTTCTATATAACCCGTCTGTAGTTTTCTAATCATATTGGAACTCTTTGCTGTATGTTGCTCTGGTTGTCTTCATCTAATAACATCTGGACATTTTTTAAATAGATGCTCAAAACTGTTGTTTAAGATTGTTAAGACTGTTATTTTAGCAAGCACTAATATTTCACATTCAGCAGTCTTGCTAGCTAGCATACAGTAACTATAGCTGTGTTCGAATACTCATACTAACTGCACTAACCTATTATTTGTGATGTAAATTGAGTATGTAGTATGCTCATACGTATGGATATAGTTAGTATGCCAACATTCCCAGTTACATTCACATGTGTTGTTGTTGTGTATTGCAGTTGATTGGTGACAATGACATGAGCATATACTCAGAATGACATTCCTGCAAGCATTATATATTTACAACCCCAAAGTAATGTGAAATGCACTCATAACTTATGACACACAGTAAGCAATACATTTAGACTAAGCTTCATCTGGGCTTGACAGCCAGCTAGCTAAGCTGACTGAAGGCTAACTAGGCAGAGCATTACATCATGGGAGATGAAATGGCGCCGGAAGAAATGGCAGCAGTTTTACGGGCGCCCAACCAATTGTGCTATTATGTGTATTTTTTTGCGTTATTTAACTTATTTTGTACAATGTTTCTGCAACCATATCTTACGGCAAAAAGAGCTTCTCGATATCAGGACAGTGATCACTCACCTCGGATTAGACAAAGATTTTTTCTACAACAAAGACGACGCACAAGACATTCTCCAAACATCCCACAGGACTGTTTTGCTATCACAGACTGGAACATGTTCCGGGATTCTTCAAATGACATTGAGGAATACACCGCATCAGTCACTGGCTTTATCAATAAGTGCATCGATGACGTCGTGCACACAGTGACTGTACGTAAATACCCCAACCAGAAGCCAAGGATTACAGGCAACATTCGCACTGAGATAAAGGGTAGAGCTGCCGCTTTCAAGGTGCGGGACTCTAACCCGGAAGCTTACAAGAAATCCCGCAATGCCCTGTGATGAACCATCAAACAGGCAAAGCGTCAAGACAGGGCTAAGATTGAATCATATTACACCGGCGCCAACGCTCGGCGGATGTGGCAGGGCTTGCAAACTATCACAGACTACAAAGGGAAGCACAGTGACACGAGCCTAGCAGACGAGCTAAATCACTTCATGCTCGCTTCGAGCAACACTGAGGCATGCATGAGAGCAGCAGCTGTTCCGGACGACTGTGTGATCACGCTCTCCGTAGCCAATGTGTGTAAGAACTGTAAACAGGTCAACATACACAAGGCTGCGGGGCCAGACGGATTACCAGGACATGTGCTGACCAACTGGCAAGTGTCTTCACTGACATGTTCAACATGTCCCTGATTGAGTCTATAATACCAACATGTTTCAAGCAGACCACCATAGTCCCTGTGCCCAAGAACACAAAGGCAACCTGCCTAAATGACTACATACCCGTAGCACTCACGTCCGAAGCCATGAAGTGCTTTGAAAGGCTGGTAATGGCTTTCAAAAAGAGAGACAGCCTATAGGGAGGAGGTCAGAGACCTGGCAGTGTGGTGCCAGAATAACAACCTTTCCCTCAATGTAGCCAATACTAAGGAGATAAGGACCGAGCATGCCCCCATTCTCATCGACGGGGCTGTAGTGGAGCAAGTTGAGAGCTTCAAGTTCCTCTGTGTCCACATCAACAACAAACTAGAATGGTCCAAACACACCAAGACAGTCATGAAGAGTGCACGACAAAGCCTATTCCCCCTCAGGAAACAAAAGATTTTGATTGGTTGCATTACTGCCTGGTACGGCAATTACTCGGCCTCTGACCGCACTACAGAGGGTAGTGCGTACGGCCCAGTACATCACTGGGGTTAAGCTGCCTGCCATCCAGGACCTCTACACCAGGGGTTGTCTGAGGAAGGCCCTAAAAATGTTCAAAGACCCCAGCCACCCCAGTTCTCTCTACTACCGCATGTCAAGTGGTACCTGAGTGCCAAGTCTCGGACAAAAAGGCTTCTCAACAGTTTTTACCCCCAAGCCATTAGACTCCTGAACAGGTAATCAAATGACTACCCGGACTATTTGCATTGTGTCCCTCCCCCCAAACGCTCTTTTTACGCTGCTGCTACTCTCTGTTTATCATATATGCATATTCACTTTAACTATACATTCATGCACATACTACCTCAATTGGGCAGACCAACCAGTGCTCCCACACATTGGCTAACCTGGCTATCTGCATTGTGTCCCGGCACCCGCCACCCACCACCCGCCACCCGCCAACCCCTCTTTTACGCTACTGCTACTCTCTGTTCATCATATATGCATAGTCACTTTAACCATATCTACATGTACATACTACTTCAATCAGCCTGACTGTATGTAGCCTCGCTACTGTATATAGCCTGTCTTTTCACTGTTGTTTTATTTCTTTACTTACCTGTTGTTCACCTAACACATTTTTTGAACAATTGGCAGGAGCCTGTAAGTAAGCATTTCACTGTAAGGTCTGTACAACACCTGTTGTATTTGGCGCACGTGACAAATAAACGTTAATTTGATTTGATTTGATGAAATGCACACTGCGACTTGTAGTGTGCTGTAGACGAGGGCAATACAGATGCTTCAACATGTCAAAAACAAGGAATCATGAATATCAAAAATGTTATGTTATATGTTATGTTGTGTTATGTTATGTTATAACATCAAAAATGTTATATCAAATCTTACAGTAGTGCATATATACTAACAGTATAATAACGGGTTATAAAGTGGTGGAATTTTCCTTTAATACGTGGTGTGGAAGTAGACAGTGAAAGGGAGTAACAAGTTCAGCCTGTACTAATGGCAATGCTAATGCATTAGCGTATTTAACCTCAGCAATTTTACTCAGTGTGCAAGATAACTATTCAATTCTTTATCCTCTGAGTTGATCCTTTGATATAAGATTCCTTTATCTAATCCATTCAGCATCTATCCCAGCCAGGCCAATGGAGTGGTTAAACAGGGACGAGTAATTAAAATCCGCTCTTTCCTTCAGAGTGCAGATTGGGGGTGAATGGCTCAGCTTCACTCATGGTCTATGGGTGGCTTGCTCTCCTCCAAGCAATTTGAACCAGAAATTCAACCGCTCACTGTGAGAATGAGTAAATGGCTAATCTCTATTGTCCCAGGAGAGCATTGGGAGCCAAATGTAAACCCTTTCTCTTCAATACGGTCAATGTGTCACTGTTATTAGAGTTGCTGCATCACTGTTTAGGGTCTCATATTGACATGGGTCCTATATCATGTCTCAATACTCAAAAATGGCTTCCTTTCCACATTCACCTTCCCTACAAGGCAGATGAAACAAATGTATATGTGTCCATCATATTTCATCAAGCGATGGCCATTGAGATAAGTGGCTTTGAGCCTAAGGAGTCACCGTTGTTTTAATATAATGGATACACAACTAGTATATCTAGAACCTGCATGCATTTGGTGTAGACTTGGTGTTACTTCCTCTACTAACCATGGGCTGAATCCTGACTAGAGATTTGTGCACGTAACCTGTGTGAATCATCCATTGATGTCATTGGGAGATTTAGATTCTTCCTTAGGTGCTTATTTGCGGCCGTTTTTTTCCCAAACTGAATGCCGTTTCAGAACCCATGTGGACTCTCTCGCTCTCATTCTCTCTCCATCTCTACCTTTCTACCTCTCCAGAATGAAAGAAATTGCAATCACAAGGGGATACAATGAAAGCCCATGAAAGAGAGCGAGAGCTAGAGAGGGACAGCAAGAGAGGGAGGCAGGGAGAGCGAGAGAGAGGCAGAGAGGGAGAGAGATTTCTGGCCCTATCTTTTACACTCCACACTGGCAAATGTGAGTCCAATTTCATGAAGGTAAAATGAAAGAGGTAATTTTGTGCAAGGTCTCTCAACCCCATCCTTAATGAATTCGGAGAGAGAAGGAGATGATCTTATTTCAAGTCAATTAGTGGTACTATCAATCACAAAGGCCCACTGAACATCATTCAATTTCGTGTGATTGAGCTATGAGACTGGGTCATGTGTAGGCCTACTGTAAGGCTGGCCAACCCTCCTCCTGAATTGCTTCTGAATGTGTGTCACTACACTGTCATCAAGACAATGTATTTGCCAGGTAAGGGCAATTGTATGGTATGAGCCATATTGGCCTCCTGAGAGGGTGAGTATCTGTTGTCCCTGAACCATGGATGTACATTTTTACAGTCTAGTGTTACAGTTACTTCAGAGCCTAGTGTGGGACTAACGGTTGCTTCAAAATGTATAGTTCGGTTGGAGCATGCGTTTTATAAAATCTCTATACAGTCTATAGGGTTGGTATATTCCATGTGGTATATGCCACTTACCCTCTTTCAGTCTTTCTTTGATTTGATGCGATAACATAGTACTGTAATGTGTTTGACGGAGAGACAGATCTCTACACTGGCTGTAGATCACTCTCAAAGGGTGTCAGACCAAAGCTTATCAGATCACAGGCTTCTGTGATATGCTCTCCACTGTCTGACTGGGAACATGGACATGAAGGACAGCTATAAAATCCCTAACCCAATTAGGCGCGGTGTATTCAGTTAGAGCCGTGAAATTGTCAAATTGGACGTTAAAAGAGCCTTACGCCACCACTTTCTATTTCAGTGTGAGGATTCAAGAAATGACTTGGTCCATACACTGACTTCTAATAGCTTCTATGTTTGGGAGTTGGGACCGTACAGTAGGTTATTCAACAAAAATTCTTTGTCCGATTGGATGTATGAACTGACTGGAATTTAAATAAAAGTGAACTCCTATTTTGGAATGTGATGCCATGCAAAACACAACTCCAATGCTAAATATGGGCTGGGCACTTCAATTTGACATCATGTAGAAAATATGCAACTCCCATTCTGCTTCACAACAAGTGTTTTTGGGTCCCTTAGATCTTGTCCCAGCCAACGCAGAAGCGCATCAATTGCCGTGATACATTTCTATCCTCTCGGAATGATTTCCCTTTGTTACACATCCGTCTGCTTTGTCTCCCCGAAATGGAATCCTCCTCAAAGTATGATTGAATGCTGAGGTTAATGGCCGACGTCGCTCTTTTGCCTGATGAGGTGAGGTACGCTTGAACCAGATGCCAATTCTGCAAACAGAGCAGATGCACGGCGCACCAGGGCTGATTTCCTTTCAATTAGTCTGAGCAATCAATGCAATCTGTGTTTGGTAATGTGCAACACTGTCACTGCTGCTGCTGAAGGGAGGAAGAGAGGGATGGAACAGAAGGCATGAGAAAGGCAAAAGAAAAGAGGTGGAAGTGAGGAAAGGAAAGAAAATCAAATCTGGTCCCCATGTTTAAATACTGTGTGAGGTGTTTGACAAAGAAAGATTGGAACTTTTGTTGGACATACTGAAAATATAGAAGTCTGTACTGAAGATCTGCTACACAATGCATATAGGCCTGGTTCCTATACCCACACGAGTAGAATGATGCAAGGTATTGGGCCATGCATTCTAAGTAGTATGTTAGTACGGACATTGGAACATTACCTAGAATTTGGCCTTTACTGATAGAGCCCATAGAAACGCATTGAATAACACTTTCAATAATGGCAAAAAAGACAGTAAAAAAATTATTCAAAAGGAATAAGGTTTTGATGTGTCTGTCCTATATCTAGGTGATACTGTATAAATAAGCTCAGGAAATATTTGTGTTTTTTGGACACATATTTAACCCCTTATTCTTGTTGGCACAAAACTACCTCCATACTTCCATTCCTTTGTACGGATTACCTTCAGACGAGTCCGTAGAGAAAAACGGAGAATAACATTGTGTTCGCGAGAGTCCATAATGGGGTCATATTAGTTTGTACTGTAGCTCAAAAGGTTCGGATGCTACAGAATGAAGTTGGCACATCAGCGTTACCGACTTCAGACGAGTCCAGTGACACTTGTGACTCTTCAGACAAGTGCCGTGACACGAGTCCTGTTTCTCCTTTCCATAGAGTGGTTTGTAGGCCAATAATTGTTTTGCAGGCCAAACCGTTCGGGCACTATAGACATTTTCTCATGGTCTGACAAACACCGCAGTAGCTCGGCCACCTTCCACCGCAGATGTGTAAGATTGAGATGCAGTCCATGCAATGAACCTGATACAGTGGGGAGAACAAGTATTTGATACACTGCCGATTTTGCAGGTTTTCCTACTTACAAAGCATGTAGAGGTCTGTAATTTTTATCATAGGTACACTTCAACTGTGAGAGACGGAATCTAAAAAAATCCAGAAAATCACATTGTACGATTTTTAAGTAATTCATTTGCATTTTATTGCATGACATAAGTGTGCATAGTAAAGTGTTGTGTTTTTTAATATTGAGGAATATTTCACTTTCTCTGGTCATAGGAGTAACAACATGAATTGGTGCATGAGGCAGAAGTAATGCGGCGTGACTCGAGTTTCACCATCAGATGGAAGACTGTGTCCCCTTTTCTCAGCAAGGAGAGAGGGAGAGAGAGAGGAGGGATGGTGAGTCGGTTGAGAGGCAGCCTCACCACTGCTCCCTCCCCTCAGCCTGACCACCAGATGTAGGCCATCCATCCAGTAAACAACAAAAAACTAATTATTATGGTCACTCAGCTGTGCCTCAATAGGAATACAGCAAATAAATGTTGTAAAATATCATTACAAAACGGTCTGAGAAGAACATCATTGGCAGGGCAATGCAAGCATAGCAATGTGCAATGCTTATGCATTTGGACTATAGCCTACTGCACAAACATCATTGCTACAGAATTGTTTTTAATTGCTTAAAGTTTCATGGGCTTACGTTTAAGTCATGATTTTAAAAAAAATCTGAGCGGTAGATCTCGGCTTGCATTTTGACTCAGAAAGTGATCTTGACTCAGAAAAGGTTGGTGTCCTCTGTTCTAGAGCGATCCTGGCGCACCCTAGGATGCCTGAGTTCCAACACAGCATGGACTGCCCGCTTTCCCCAAATCCTTTTCATACCTTCAAAACCCCAACAAATTAAATAATTGTCAATTTTCTACGAATGTCGAGTTATATATTTGATAAATGACAGTGATTTTTAGCTTGTCTTTCCTATAAACAGTGAGCCTTCATAAGAACCCAGATGAAGAGTGGGGTGCGTGGGAGGATGCAGTGAATCAGAGACTGAAAAGCCAGACGGAGGTCCCCATAGATGCAATACAAAGGGTGTTATCATCAAAGCAGCAGCAACATGCCACTGTTCTCTACTCCCATTCCAGCACCTTCTAATGATAATCCATAGTAACCCATTTGAGCTCTATAGCTCTAGACACAGGCTGCCGGCTTTTAAACCATAGGTGAGGTTTTCTTGGCTTTTATTTGGTACATTACTTCTCCTATAGCAGAGGACTCCAATCCTGACTTTGCGGCTCCCCAGTGTGTTCAGGCTTTTGTTCCCATGCATTACTACCCCCACCTGATATACCTAATCGATGCCTTGATAATCAATAGAAGTTTAATCAGACGTGTCACCCGGATCACGTAGTGGCTCTCCACTGCTCATCATGCTGTTTGAGGTTATATTCTTTAACTATAATACTTTAACGCCCGTATCAGGCAATTTCTATTGAAATACTATTTGTGACTCTGATCGGGTCACATATTTGAACATTCTCAGTTCAATACATGTTGAATAAATTATAGTAGCTATTATAGTAACTGGTCCGTGTGAGCCGTGTGGCTCATTTGGTAGAGCATTGCACTTGCAATGCCAGGGTTGTGGGTTTGACTCTCACGGTGGACCAGTATGAAGATGTATTCACACACGGTAAGTTGCTCTGGATAAGAGTGTCTGCTCAGTAACTAAAATGTCTATCATGATAAATGTTCTAGCAGCATGACACTAAATTAAGGTAAACATAAATAATATGGTGTGAATTAATTTTGGGTTTCAGTTTCTCTACTTCTCAAATTAGAACTGTAATTCATTTTTTTTTAAAGGTACTTTTGGTCAGATTATGAGACCTTCATCTTTGAGAGGATTAGAATGCTTGAAGTTATACCAAGAAGGGGAAGAAAAAAAAACGTGGTACTTTCTTCTCACATATTCTATATGATAAACCTTATCTTCTACGTGCCAAATGTTTAAAAAATATTTGACATATTCATCATCTTCCCCTGTCTACAATCACATACTGTGGTATCGGCTAGGCAAGCGAAGACCTTGCGTTCAAATGAAATGTGTGATATTCATTTCACAGTTAAATACACCCTCGTTTTATGCTGTGGCATTATTTCCAAACATGAAGCTAAAGTTAAGTGACATGTTAAATTGAAAGTGTTTGTTTGCCCATGAGGGAGAATGCAGTAGAAAACAATGAAGATAATGTCACATTTGGAATTTCATCCCTGTATTCCATTATTTCTGCATAGTGATGTTAAAAAAATGTTGGCAACCTTACTGTACCACATAATGTACAATTACTAGACAGTCACATTTGTGCTGAGTTTGACCATAAGGGTTACTTGAATAGTTTTTAATTAGTTAGTAATCACCTAGTATCTGCAATGTTTTAATATGTTGGAATCAATAGCACATTGAACTCAGAAATCACTCAGCCCAAAAGCCCTTCTTTGATAGCACATTCCAACAATCTAACAGTACAACACTTGGAGACAGTCTTTGTGGCAACTTTTTAAGTTTAAAGTTTGATCGTAATATAAAGTATAGAACATAATCATTATAACAATTATATGTTAGGAAGCCGATTTAGATCTTTGCAATGCTCCAACTCTTATCTCTGATTTAGATTATGTCCATTTTTAATTAGGAACGACTCTAAAGATGTAACTGGCTGGAGTTAATACTGGAGCAGGTTAAACAGTTTCCCTCTTGCTGGTGAGCCCAATGATTGGCAGGAAGTGAGAGACTAATTGCCCAGCTTTGGCAGACTCATCACCATTGAATAAAATGTTCAACTGACTTCTCCTCCTCTTATAAAAAGGGACTTGATAATGAGAGGGAAAAGATGAGGAATAAGGGAAGATATAAGGCAAGTCCACACTCTCTCTCTCTCTCTCTCCCTCTCCCTCTCCCTCTCCCTCTCCCTCTCCCTCTCCCTCTCCCTCTCCCTCTCCCTCTCCCTCTCCCTCTCCCTCTCCCTCTCCCTCTCCCACTCTGGTGAGTGTCCAGTGGTACGATGAGGCAACATGTGCCTAAAGAGTTTCTCACTGAAACATAATGATATAGATTGTTAAATGATAATGGTTTCAAAGTGAATCAGTAGAGTTGAAAGGAATGTAAAGTACAAAAGAGAACAGAAAAATACACCATTTGGGCCTATGACGGTACTGGGTCCTTGGAGGTTTCCCTGATGGCAGTGTCCCTGATGATGCAATAAACATAACTGAGATGAATGAACAAGTACAGTGCCTTCAGAAAGTATTCACACCCCTTCACCTTTCTATATATTGTTGTGTTACAGCCTGAATTTAAAATTGATTCAATTCAGTTTTTTTTGTCACTTACCACAACACACTCAATTCCCCATAATGTCAATGTGGAATTATGTTTTTCTACATTTTTACAAATGAATTAAAAATGAAAAGCTGAAATGTCTTAGGTCAATAAGTATTCAACCCTTTTGTTATGGCAAGCCTAAATAAATTTGGGAGTAAAAATGTGTGGACACTGTGTGCAGAAATAGTGTTTAACATGAATTTTTTCTTCCACTTTGACAGAGTATTTTGTAATCATTGACAAAAAAAAGTACAATTATATCCATTTTATTCCCACTTTGTAACACAAAAATGGGCTTGTCGTAATGGCTATAGCGGAATCAGTGGAATGGTATCAAATACATCAAACGTGGATCCAGGTGTTTGATGCCATTCCATTAACTCCATTCCAGCCATTATCATGAGCCGTCCTCCCCTTAGCAGCCTCCACTGGTGTGACTATTTTATGAAGACACTGTACATGACAATTCAAAGTCAAGTATCACTCCCTTGAGTATCATCAGTTGATGCAGAAAAATAGGTGTTCTTGGTGCTCTCTTGTAGGTATCAAACCTCTGTGTTTCTATTGGTTAATAAGGAGCTTAGGACAGACAGTTTAGGAAGAAGGAGAGGAGAACCTCTATATACTCAGCTGAGGGGCAATAGATCACAAAAGTGAAGGGAGAGGGCCAGTAGATAAGTAGTGAGCAAGAGGGAATGTGAGGAGAGATTTGCAAAGGCTATAGAGAAGGGACTATTCATCTGGCAGTCACTTGGAGAGATTGCAGGAGTCCTAGAGGGAACTAGAAAAGGAAGGAATCACTCCTGGCCTTGTACTGAAAATGTTGGGTCCTGAACACCGTTCTCTCAATGGTTTAGTTGAATTGCTGATCCCAAATTATGTGTTTAAAGTCACAGACTTGGAAACACACATACACGATAGAAGAACCAACCCATACATGTCATGTTCTTCTTTACTTGTGGGGACCTAACCCTAACCCTTACCATAACCCTAAGCCCTAACCCTTACCTTAACCTTAACCCGTAATCCTAACCCTAACCCAAACCCTACACCTAACCACTTACCCTAAATCTAACCCTACCCTAATTGTAAACCTAAACATAACCCCTTAAGCTTAAAATAGCCTTTGTCCTCATGGGGGGGGAATTTTCCATGTGGGTACTTTTGAGGATTCTAGGTCCCCACAAGGACAGAAAAACCAACACAAACAGGCACACACACACACACACACACACACACACACACACACACACACACACAGCGATAGTATTTCGGATCATGTACAATCTGCTCAGGGGACATGTTTTGAGTAACTGAATTAACACTGAAGCCGAGGTCAACGCTCCATACTGTACAGCCAAACCTTTCGTGCTGTGGCTAGCAGGGTTCAAACTTGTCAAAGACAGCTAGCTGCTTCACATCTGTGGGCCCTGCTTGCTTCACTCGTTAGGGAGGCTGAGATCTTGCAGTCTTCTCGCAGTTAGAGTGTAAGTCATGGGGAGACGAGGGAGAGACGGGGAAGACGAGGTAACGCTCCATCCTGCTGTTAGGGAGAGGTTCTCATCACGCCTCCTCAGGGCACAAGGCTTACCTGGAACAAGAGGTAATTAAAAGCAAATCAGTGTCAGTCTTCCAGCAAAGGTGTGGGCTCTGGGACCCATCAACTACCAACATAATAAAATGTTTCCTTCCACACTGCGGTGTCTAGAACATCCGGACTGTGAATTCATTCTGGAATATATAACTGTTACCGAAAGCCTCTTTGATTAACGTCTAGGTCTATTCAGGTTGACCATGACACCATACTATAGGTTTCTCAGAGCATTGTTTACCACCTGACTGGTGCAACTAGCCAAGTTAGGTGAACTCCAAAATATAATGGTTACTCTCTTTTTGCATAGAGAGAGAGAGAGATGTATATACAGTATATATATATATATATATATATATATATATAAAAGGGGTGGGGGAGGCGAGTAGACACCTAACTCAGCAGAAGTCACTCTGAGGTGTGTGCACACTACTCTGTGATGTCCTGAGGGCCAGATTGTGGAGACATACTCATGGTGGAGTGTCTTTCTTCGCGCTCTCCAACTTAAAGTGCACTGCCAACAAATAGCAGAAGAGCAGCATGGGAATCAGAGAGTTCATCATCAGAATTCAAAGAATCTTTGTATAAATTCTCAGGGCCATTATGGGTTACGCTTTGTGTAAAGTTATACATTGCTGTACAGCACAGTACAATATAAACTGGCATTTCATGTGCACTACTGTATGCAAATAATGATCCCAGTTCACCAAGTGAAAGAGCTTACATATAGGAATTATTATTAGCCAATAGAAACCATGGGCATTATATTTGAAATATAATATTACCTGCATTTCGTATTTTTTAACTCACAGAAAACTGAGCAACATCCTTGGAGTACATCACAATGTATGACATCATCCATTGTTGCGTGGGAACGGGTGGAAAAAGAACAGTGGTCCGTTTGACACATTTGAAGTTGCCGAGATGCATGAGGATGCGTTGCAAGTTTCTCTGTCAGCAGTTGTTTTGCATTGCCTTTGGCATTGTAAGCACTTCTGTCAGAACTAGTAACATTTCTGGATTAGTTTAGAACAAAAAAAATACCTCTAGTATGAGTCACTGCGATGGGTACTATAGATTGCCTATGGCCATTCTGTTTTCCAGAAACATGATCATGAGGGTGAGGTTATACCCCTTGGAGGGAGAAATCACGCTCTTCTGTTGGTCCTGTCCTTGAGTATGAATTGATTGTAAGGTATAGTCACAGTAATGGCATTTTCTCTTCCTGGTTCTTACTCACAGAACATATTGAATGTACGGTATTTCATTCATCATGATGAAATGTATTCATATCATGTTCCAGCTATATTATGTCACCTGTCAATGGATTCAGGTTAGCCGATGACGATGGATTAGAGTGCTTTAGGTGCTGTACTATAAAATTCACCATTCACAGCCTCTCTCTCTCTCTCTCTCTCTCTCTCTCACTCTCTCACTTTGTCTTTCTCGGTCGCTCTCGCATTCTGTATATCTCGCTATCTCTTCCCTCCCACTCTCTCCTTATTTTCCCCCATCTCTCTCTCTCTCCCCTTCTCTTCCACCCCTTCTATCTTCCTCTCTCTCGCTCCTGTCTCAGCAAGGACACCAGCAGGCTGACTCATTCACGATTTAGCTGTCAGCTCTGTCACCCTGATAGGATTGTACGGAGGAGGTTACTGTCAACATGTTCAGGGAGGGTGTATGGGTGGCGGCGTTACCAGGCTTGATTGCTTCATTGCTAATAATTGGAGAGACTACTGTTTGGTGAAATTTTTTAATGAATTGTGTCATATTTGGTGATTATATAATAATGCCTAGCTTGTGTGTATGTACGCATGTTTGTGTGTATGTATGCATGCATGTGTGTGTGTGTTTGAGTGTAATGTAAGTAGAGCCTGAAACAAGCCATAGTGTAACTGTATTCTACAACCCAGCCAGACTGGGCCAGACTTGCTCAGAGCATCTGGGCAACAGACAGCCCCATTAGCCCATAGGGTGCATTACTGCCAAGACAACAACAACAACATATGTCAGCATAATAATTGCATTAATGTTTTACATGTCTCAATGGGGTTGACTATGGGAAAAAAAGAAGGTGAATTAAACCCCCAACATTTTTATATTATTGTGGTCATATTTTGATGCACAATATAGTGTCAAGGATCAACTTAACCAAACTTTCAGGAAGAAAATAGCCTTAGGACTGCATTATAAATACTAGTTTCAACATATCCAAAGCTGTTAAAGGGAGAGTGAGATACTGTGAAGCCTTCCCTCCAAAACCCACCCATTTAGTGAGTTCATTACGTTTGCAAGGTACAAATTGTTTTCCTGCCCGCTAGGTATTGTCAATGAAGATGCAAGACGTTTGCTTGGCTCGCATGTAGATCAAACACCGTCTGCCCCGCGGACCCTCATTAATAGGCAAGGAATGTTTAAAGTAGTTTCAAGTGATCAACATGCTGGCAGGCCATACCCCTGTTGAATAAAAAATGAGTCCCAACGCTTTGAGAGGTGTAGATTAGACTCATATGTGGATTAGGCCCTGGGGATGTCAATGTTGGCCCACTTGATTGCTGTGTCCCACTGATAGATGGTCTCCTGTGATTTATTTCCACATCAAATGTTCATGTGTCATGAAACATGGGCCGTGGTGGGCTGTTGTGATATAATTGTTGTGACTGTCTTCCGATTTATCTTCCTGAGACAGTGCTACCCGCCTCTGCATACTCATCCTGGACACTGTATCCTCCATGCATACAACTCTCCAGAACGACTCACAACAATGCCCTACTTCACCGTAATCACCTTACTTACGGTACAATAAACATGCAAATGAATAAGTAAAGGGAGAAAACCAAAATCAAGGGAATCTACGATGAGATCAAAACCAGGGCACTCGAGGTTATGTAGATTGATTTGGCTGCGGTACTGGTTTGACTGAAGGGAGATTGAACTGGGGCGGCAGCAGAGGAGAAGGCTATAAGGCAGGGTTCCCCAACTGAATTTGACCCACGGGTGATTTTAATACTGTTCCCCAGTATTCTCATACATAATAGATAACAGAGACCGAATACAGACACTTTGATTGTATACAAAGCAAGGTTCTTCCGGTCAAATTGCAGTCTACAAATGATTTTTAATTATGTCCCGGCTGTCCTACCGTCCGCTCACAAAAAAATCAGACCGGGGCTGAATCTAGATGATCCCTGTTCTAGGGCCTTGGAGACTGACAGATGGAAAGGCCAGATGACGGGCATCACCGGATTGATGTCTCACGGTGGGAGCCGTTGCTCACACCATTTAAGCCGTGAGAACACTCAGGGTTCACATTAGCACCCATTTGGGCGTGTGTGTACATGTGGGAGCGAGATTGAGTGTGTGTGCATGCGTGTGAGAGAGATGAATGTGTTTGTATGTGTGTTTGTGTGCGCATATGTAGTTGTGAGAAATAGTGTGTTTGAGAGATAGTGAGTAAGTAGCTCACAGTTTCTGGGACTACCTACAGCTCCCCCACTCACTCCCTAACACTGGTCCCTATGGTTTTGGTTCTATTGAGTAGCCATAGTAACACGGAAAGTCGCAATGGAAGAGCTGATTTAGAACAAACACTGTAAATTAATGTGTCATCAAGAGGCGTGATAACACCAGGAACTACTTTTATCACAGCCGGTGAGAACAATGACCCAGTAACAAACCACAGATTAACACATTGGCACTTCACCGTTTTCAACTTTATCTGAGGGCTATTTGCTCTCACTCCCCGATTGAGAATCTCAACACTGCCATTTGAAACCAGACAAAAAAAAAGCTCGGAGGCATACTCCTGAGACCCAGCTGACATTTCATCATAAGAAAGAAATAGTGTTTCAGAGGAGCTCGACACGGTGCGCTCAACACGCATCCGGCTTTGACACATGGAACACTTCGAAATATTACAGCAGATATGCTGTGCTTTGCTAAAACCCCATCAAGCCAAAATGTGTATTACACCAGTGTGACGACCAATAGTTGATGTCTTCTATGTGACGAGCTAAAGCGCTAACGCTAACTTCATGCTGTCTCTTCAAACATGCATGAGCTGACTAGGGGCATTCTGGAAATACATGACATCTGCCTCTGATTCCACATCGCATCCACTCTGCAAAACTGTTTCAGTCATGATGAGGATGACTGCGGAAACCCGCAAAACTGTAAATCCCACTGCTGACACCAAAATGCGTTCCAAATAGCTTTGTTTACGAGACAGTGATTCTTCTTTAAAGGGATAGTTTGGTATTTTTATATGAAGCCGTTATTAAAAGTTTGGTTCACTCACGTTACTGAGGAATGTGATTGTCATTAGGACTTGATGCAGTGGTACATACTGTATGATAGATTTAAATGTATGTGTGTCCACCTCAAGACATGTTATTGTATGGTGTGTGTACATAAGCTGTTACAGTATGTCTGATATGTCTGATATTTGTCTCGTAGTTCCCCACTGCTGTTGTCTCAGTTGGACCAGGTCACTCTTCAAAAATAGATTTGACCTCAATGAGACTAACCTGGAAAAATATAGGGGGAAAAAACTATTAAATAAAACTACTTCCCCAGAGCCAGGTGAGCTGTACCCGAAGACATCTGGTCTTTGCGCTAATGCTAGTTAGCATTGGCTCACAAAACTACCACTAACTTCCTTCATACTGGACGCAGATGCATAGAAACGGTATCCACGAGTTCACCTGACGTAGATAAAGGGCCTCAAAATCCCAAACGATTACTTTAACTCGTCGGGCTGGGACAACACTTAAAAATATTAAGTGGCCCTGATATGGGCTAGGTACAGTTTCCACCACTCTCCATTTAGCCGGCGCCAGACCTGTAAATCATTGTTATGTTTTATGGCACATTTCTTCCACAGTGAGCAGTAACGGGAGGTTTGTAAGGCGTCTCTACCAGTGACAGAGAAACATTCTCTGTTCTTAAATTGATCTCAGAAGACCATATGGCGTGTCTTCTGTCTACATGACTTACCGTAAATTGGCTGAGAATATTGAGTCTCCACAGGGAGTCTTCGGAGTGTATATGTCCGTCATGCTCAGTACCGTCAGCGATTCGTCCTCCCCATTCAACATTCAACAACAGCCTTGTAGGTAAAGGATTTTTATTCTCTGTGAAACAATATTTAATATATTAACTGCAGGTCATAAATAGACAATTAATGGATCAGGCACTTCATTAATGGTTCAGGTATCGCATGTAAATGTATTTTGAAGAGGGAAGATCGAAAAATGGGCTTGGATATCAAACGTCAACACAGGATCAATACCAATCTCACTTCTAGGAATGTGGATCTAGGAAAATGATTGAGTGAGGAGTCTTAGCCTGTGTACCAAATGGCCGCCTATTCCCTACATAGTCCACTACTTTTGACCAGAGCCCATTGGGCCCTTGTAGAAAGTAGTGCACCATACAGGGAATAGGTTGCCATTTGGGATGCCGCCCATGACTCCTCTCTGTGATTTACCTAGACCACGAACATGTTGCAATTCAAATGATTTTGATCGATTCCAATGTCATTCAGGAGTAAGCCAGACACAGCAGGGGTTCAAACTCTAGAACCCAGTTCCTACATTTGAACAAAACTATGCTACATTTTATCTCTGGGACCCTCAGGATGACAAATCATTGCTAGATTATTGAATGTAAGTACATTATTTACCTTCAGAGGTGAATGTATCAAACCAGTTGCCGTGATAAAAGTGTTTTGTTGTTGTGCAGTCTCCTCAAACAATAGCATGGTATTTTCTCACTGTAGTAGCTACTGTAAATTGAACAGTGCAGTTCGATTAACAAGACTTTAAGCTTTCTACCCAAATAAGACATGTCTATGTCCTGGGAAATGTTCTTGTTATTTACAACATCATGCTAATCACATTAGCGCATGTCAGCTCAACCGTCCCATGGGGGGGACCGAGATCCCTTAGAGGTTAAAAGTAACTAGTCACCGCCCCTTTGAGTGAGGTCAGAGAGCATGTCAGCCTGCTGGAACTGTATACAATTACGGGTTAAGAATGAACATAGACATCAGATAGACACCAGATAGACATCAAGCTGCAGCTCACGTTTAATGTGGTTTAAACTTTGATTCTCAACACGAGGTAGAGACGATAAAATTACCTCCCGGACAATCGCTGGTACAGCTGATTAGCTGTCCTAAGTAAAGTATCTAGAAAACCGAATTTAAGTGGGACCATTCTATTACTGTCTTCAAACCATTGTGTTCTACTACTCTCATCACCCCACTGGGAACCATTGATACGGCTGGCTAGCTTATCTTTAAATAAGCATATTCTAGGATGAATGGAAGTAGAATAAACTCAGTAGCTCTGTTCTGGACTACATGATAAGTCACCAGATACCGGACGACGGCAGAGGACAACAACAGTAGGAGACGGGTGGGGACCTCTTTTGGACAATCAGGGATTTACAAGCATGCCGTGAAAATGCCCAACTCCCTTTCCGAGAATGCCTGGTTCAGACAGAAATACACGAAGTACCAAGACATTTACACGTAAATACATTCATGATTTCTTAGTCCAAACAGTTGGCGGTTCGTGTGCGAAGTATATGATAATTGTGAGAGTAGTTTCTTAATCTACCAAAGTATTATGTCTCTGTCCCTCTCTGCCCCCCCATCTCTTTTGTAACAAGCCTCCATATGGTGTCAGTCCTCTAGAGACCTGTTTTTACTATATTAGGTGTGTATGTTTATCATGTGTTACCATTTAATTAGCTAGTAAATAAGTAATTCAACCATTTGTGTAGTATTGAGTCATAAGTAAGGCTCGGGTTTTAGTAGATGCAGGAGGTTACGACTGTTCAGAATGATGATTAATAAGTTGATTATGATTAATAAATTGACTGTTTATAGATGTGATAGGTTAAGAGTTTAATTCGGGAGATGGTAACTCTTTAAAGAACCGCTCTTGTGGTGCCCCAATTCCTAATGAGTTAATTGTTACATGATTAATTTAATCAGGTAACAATTAAAAAATTATAGAAACAATTCTATAATCACATCCCTCTCTTAACAAAAACACTTTCACCATTTTCAATGTTTCATGCACAGCACATCAGATGGACACTTCACATATATAGTGTGTATGACATCACAAAATAACAACCAAACTGACATCAGCTTTTTTAGGTCACCTCTGCCCATTCCTCACGTTCTATGTTTAGAAATATTGTTCCAGTATTCGCTTCAGAATGTGTTAGAGTTTAGGCGGGAAAATGTCTGTGTAGACAAAGACATTATTTCAGTGAAGAGGGAGAGGGTGATAGCTGAATGTTCTGTCCTTGAATTACAACAGGGCGTGAGCTGTCAACCTCCCACCAGTTCCTTTCTCTCCTCCCCCCTCTTCTGGTGAGAGGGGGTCTGGTTGAAGTTATTTATTGCAAAGCTGATTTGACCTATTCAGACTCATCCTCCCAGGACATGGATCTGTGGTATTTTGGACAGAGGCCACACTTGTATTCAGCTATAAGAATGTATTTCCAATTCCAATCTCACTAGTGCAACTAAAGGGACTTTCATACTGGCTGGATGTGTATCAATCCCCTACAGATTGCCTTGTAGGGGTTCTGACTTTGAAAGCATGCCAAACATGTGTTACAGGGATATAGTCTAACATACTGCAGGTACATGCTAAGCATTATGGGATGAACCGGCCTCTAAAAAGTGAACTTCTGCCTTTTATTTGCAGTACTTGTTAGCTAAATCGATTCAAACCCAACCTACTCTACACTTCTATTCGGTATGAAGGCAACAATTGCTATTTATTTCCTCCCAGATATGTTTTGGATTGAAGATTATTTAGCCAATAGTAAATTCCCTGATTGTTCAAGATAACATTCCAAAAATGTGTTAGTCATCAATAATTTCCTGGTCATTTGTGGTGGTATTGGTACAAGTCAGTGTATTGTACTCTACCCCTGAGGGTATAAAACCTTTACGGGACTTCTCACACCACAAGGGGAAGGGGGGCAGGGCTGTCTGTCAGTCAGAGTGAGACTCAGGCAGTGCAGCTCTGACCTCCTGCACGGTCCTTCCTTTCAGAGGAACAAAAAAGGGACTACTTGCCCAGAGGAATTATTTCTGGGTCATTGAAGAGCATTTTTGATTCTGCTCATTTTGGTTGAGAGACAACATAGAATAATGTTCTCGTAACCTTATACGGATGAATACAGTGCTGAATTTGAACCCAAAAACTGCAAATGGAACGAACAATATTAGACCAATCTTCCGTTGACATCAGCACATGATTTGTGCGGAATATCTGAGTTTGAGCATGGATCTGAAGTTAGAATTCAACATTTAGTCTTGCTTGATATTTCCGCAAACATTCAGTTGAGGCTGGACTGAAAACACTACCCCTATAGTACAATCAAGCGACCTTTTTCAGTAATGGGCATTCCAAATCTTTTCAGTGAGCCGCATCATTTTGCCCTGTTCACGTAAAAGAACCGCATCATTTGGCTCCCAAAGGGCTCTTCATTCAAAATGCTTTTAAAAAAATTGCCGTAGAACCACGAAGAAATGCTCCTCTCTAATGTAAAGCCCAAAACGTATTCTAACATTATGTCAGAGCGTGATATGCACCTCCAAATACATATAGCTTGGATAAGAATTACGTGCTCTTCCCACTATTTTTTTCTAAAGTGAGGATTCACCAT
Source organism: Oncorhynchus kisutch (assembly GCF_002021735.2). Classification (NCBI taxonomy): domain Eukaryota; kingdom Metazoa; phylum Chordata; class Actinopteri; order Salmoniformes; family Salmonidae; genus Oncorhynchus; species Oncorhynchus kisutch. The sequence continues at coordinate 9,015,172 of NC_034178.2, read as the reverse complement.
CTTCAGAAAATGATTGTATAACTTACCGACAGATAATCGTTGTTTGAAGCTCCACAAGCGGTAGTAGCAGTATGCAAATCACTGGCAGGTCTGATGCAAGATCACCAGAAAAGGGCATGCACAGAGCTACATTTGCCAGACAGACGTTAGCTGGATGAGGAAGAGATACGAGGAGGTACAAGACAGGATTCCCGAGGGAGGGGAACAAAAGAGCCTCCACCTGGGAACCCATACAATGGGTGTACATGCCAACAAAGAATGACCTTCAACTCGCAACACAGGGCCCTGTCTGAGAATGTCACAGATAACGCGTGCAATCACCAGACTGAACTTCCAAGAGCTTTTCTCTGCAATGAATAACATCCATTGTATTCAAATTGAAATAATTGCTGGTGTACAGTACACACAATCACACTCAAATCAAGAGAAATAACCAATTCCCTGAAAGCTAATAGTTAATCATCCATTTAATCAAGCAACTAATTTGATCATTTTGGGGTGGCAGGTAACATAGTGGTTAAGAGCATTGGGCCAGGAACTGAAAGGTTGCTGGTTTGAATCCCCGAAGCCAGCAAGATAATAAATATGTCGATGTGCCCTTGAGCAAGGCACTTGACCTTAGATGAGTAAATGGGATTTTAACCATTTTTAATGCAGACTTTACAGAATATTTTGGAAGAGCAATTTATGTTCTTCCATGCAGAAGAGAATGGGCTCTTCATCATTGTCCATCAATCATTTCAAGAGCAAGTTTTGTTGAGTATTTTAACAGCAAGCTGCCCAAATGCAAAGTAATCCTACACATAGGAACATTACCTGCAAAGCAAGCACATCACAGTACAATATAACACTGTCATTTCAAATACTCTTTGGTGGCTTGCATTACTATATGTTCCTTAATTTGCTTCTCATAGAAAACTGAGATCTGAAGTATTTATTTGATCACCTGCCCACCTGTTTTTAATTAAGTATCCCTCTCCAAGCTGAAGCACTAGGCGAATAAGAACAATGAAAATTCCATATCATTCTTGAAAGGTGTGTTCCTGACGCCTCAAGGAAATAATTAAGTGTGGAGTCTCTTTGGAGCTGTGCAATGCCTCCCACTGCGTATGTAAAGTGAAAGGAGTGATAGAGACTAGGTGTGCATGATCTAACAGCATCCATCACTTGAAATGTGTCATGTGCACTGATAGTGCTCAATAATAAATCACATACAATCACATTCACTCAGAGTTATGGCATAATCATACAGAGCGGATGGCTTGCTTGACCACAGTTGCAGCCTTTTTTGCTGTTTTAAATGAATCATTATGGTTATTAAACTACTAGACCGTAACCAACACTACCACCTTGATAGTCAGTTTTGACCCATTGGTGATGAATGATATCATATTGCACTAGAAACGCCCTCATGGGAACGTAACCCATATCATCATTTATTCAATATGTATAGGTCTGCAATCAATAACTAGCTCAAATTATAAATGTACTTATGATGAAAACGAGAAAATTCCGAAAGTCAATCGTACATCACTAATTCAAAATGTGTTGAATAAATATCAGAAAAAAATTGTCTGCTGTTTGTCCTGACTTCCATGGTCTTAGTATGTACAGTTGAAGTCAAAAGTTTACATACACTTAGGTTGGAGTCATTAAAATAGTTTTTCAACCACTCCACAAATTTCTTATTATCAAACTATAGTTTTGGTAAGTTGGTTAGGACATCTACTTTGTGCAGGACACAAGTAATGTTTCCAACAATTGTTTACAGAGAGATTATTTCACTTATAATTCACTGTATCACAATTCCAGTGAGTCAGGAGTTTATATACACTAAGTTGACTGTGCCTTTAAACAGCTTGGAAAATTCCAGGAAATTATGTCATGGCTTTAGAAGCTTCTGATAGGCTAATTGACATAATTTGAGTACCTGTGGATGTATTTCAAGGCCTACCTTCAAACTCAGTACCTCTTTGCGTGACATCATGGGAAAATCAAAAGAAATCAGCCAAGACCTCAGAAAATAAATTGTAGACCTCCACAAATCTGGTTCATCCTTGGGAGCAATTTCCAAACGCCTGAAGGTACCATGTTCATCTGTACAACCAATAGCATGGGACCACACAGCTGTCATACTGCTCAGGAAGGAGATGAGTTCTGTCTTCTGGAGATGAATGTACTTTGGTGCGAAAGGTGCAAATCAATCCCAAAACAACAGATGCTGGAGGAAACAGGTACAAAAGTATCTATATCCACAGCAAAACGAGTCCTCCTATATCGACATAATCTGAAAGGCCACTCAGCAAGGAAGAAGCCACTGCTCCACAACTGCCATAAAAAAGCTAGACTACAGTTTGCAACTGCACATGGGGACAAAGATTGTACTTTTTGAAGAAATGTCCTCTGGTCTGATGAAGCAAAAATAGAACTGTTTGGCCATAATGACCATGGTTATGTTTGGAAGAAAAAGGGGGAGGCTTGCAAGCCGAAGAACACTATCCCAACCGTGAAGCACGGGGGTGTCAGCATCATCTTGTGGGGGTGCTTTGCTGCAGGAGGGACTGCTGCACTTCATAAAATAGATATCGTCATGAAGAAGGACAATTGTGGGAATATATTGAAGTAACATCTCAAGACATCAGTCAGGAAGTTAAAGCTTGGTCGCAAATGGGTCTTCCAAATGGACAATGACCCCAAGCATACTTCCAAAGTTGTGGCAAAATGGCTTAAGGACAACAAAGCCCTGACCTCAATCCTATAGAAAATGTGTGGGCAGAACTGAAAAAGCTTGTGCGAGCAAGGAGGTCTACAAACCTGACTCAGTTACACCAGCTCTGTCAGGAGGAATGGGCCAAAATTCACCCAATTTATTGTGGGAAGCTTGTGGATGGCTACCTGAAATGTTTTACCCAAGTTAAACAATTTAACTAATTGAATGTATGTAAACTTCTGACCCACTGGGAATGTGATGAAAGAAATAAAAGCAAAATTAATAATTCTCTACTATCATTCTGACATTTCACTTCCTTAAAATAAAGTGGTGATTCTAACTGACTAATGACAGGGAATTTTTAATAGGATTAAAAGTCAGGAATTGTGAAAAACTGAGTTTAAATGTATTTGTAACATACTGGGTGTCGTGAGTATGAAGTCAGGCGCAGGGTAAACAGAGAGTTCAATATAGTGCTATTTTAATGCACACACGGTGAACCACGGCCACCCCACTAAATACTGAGTGCTCAAAACCAAAATGCCCCAGACACAGGGAACGAAAACAGTCCAGCACTATATACGAACATACACCAAGACGTTTGTCTGTATCAAACACCAGCGTTACAGTAATCAATCCGGACAAAGAAACAGGTGGACCGGCTGACTAATGAAGTCCAACTAATTACAACCAACTCTAAACAGGTGTAATCAATAAACACATAAGGAGGGGGAGAAAAGAATCAGTGGCAGCTAGTAGGCCGGCGACGACGACCGCTGAGCACCACCCGAACGGGAAGGGGAGCCACCTTCGGTCGGAGTTGTGACAGTATTTGGCTAAGGTGTATGCAAACTTCCGACTTCAACTATATATAGCAAGGTTGTATTAATCTTTTTCAAATAAATGTAATTTTATATTCTCCCTGGATTGGCTATGGAGCGCCTGGTGCAAGTTGGCCTGGGGATGGACTTCATAATAATAGTGAGGATAAGTCACACTACTAATCGGAAGGCCAAGCCTGTGTTGTGTACAAAAGTTCACCACCTTTTGAGTAACCCAACTAATGTTCGCCTTGCAGCTGTAATTTACTCGTTGCCAGTGTCTTGATTCAGTGCGTTTTGGACTCGCTTTGCCAACCTTGATCAATTACGTGCCACCTATAGCGGCCAAGCTCTTCAGTAAACACTCTCTGGTACTCTCTTGCCGGTGCATGGCTGGTGCTGGATCACGGTTGGTGAGGTATATATTATTTACACTTTGAGGAGGAGCATGTTAATGGACACAGTGGCGGGAAGATGAGACCGGTATTTAGCACAGCTAACCGAAGCCGGAAAAGTTGTTTCAAGTCGTGCTAAATTATTTTGTTCTGTGAGACGCAGGGACTATGATTAATTGGTTGATTGTGTGTGTGTGTGTGTGTGTGTGTGTGTGTGTGTGTGTGTGTGTGTGTGTGTGTGTGTGTGTGTGTGTGTGTGTGTGTGTGTGTGTGTGTGTGTGGTGCCATCTTAGTAGGCATTTTAGTATCTGAAGCCTTAATGTTAAATTCCTCCACTTCATCTTTTGAGGTAATTTTCTATACCATTAAAGACATTGGTGGCAGTATTCTGTGGTGGCTAAATCATGACTAGCTATTAGTTATGAACCAGTACGCTCACATACTTATTTGGCTAAATTGTGACTAGCTATTAGTGAGAACATTAAACTGTCGTTGATTACTTCAGCCTTTAATGCCATATGTTTATCATAGAGACATCAGATTGGAATGTCATTAAAAAGAGGGAAATCTTTTTTTTCTCGCAACAGTAAATTTGACTTAATACTCGTTCCAAAGTCATTTTGGAATGAGGGGTTTTGCTTTGCTCCCAAATGGTTTTTATTTAATGTATTTTTCATGACTTCTAATCCGTTTTCTTTTTACTGCAGCCTGTCTTCAGTTGGGCAAATTCATTTGCTTCATCCGGCAATTATTAGTGCTTATCAAACGTCAGACAACATTAAGTCAAAGTGGATTTCTGGATTATTTAAGGAAAATGATTTGCTGAAAAAATGAATGAGTAATTAATGTAGGACATACAGCAACATAGAGGATGACTGAGACAGGACAATATAACTTTATTATCTAGGAAGCTTTTAATCTGGATTTATTTTTGAAGGAAAGATCACAGACCATAGCTGGACAAGCTTGTTGTGCCAGAAGATCATAACTTTACTGGATCGAGAACCCCTCTAATTTGTCTGGAAATTGGTTCCATTACAACAAAGTATAACTCAGGTTACTCTTCTAGCATTGTGTTTTTACCCAGTTCAGATAAGGCCTCATATGAAGTATGATGTTGCCTTGAGCTCAATTCAATTAGTCTTTACAGTGCAGCATTTATGTAGAAATATATAGGAACATACCGTTTCTCCCCACAGTCACTTAGTCATCGAATAGTTTGGGATATTGTAAAAACAGGCCAAGATCCAGTAGATTATGTGCTATCCACACATTTTTACAATGGTGAATTTATGTGATGTCGAGGTATTTACATGACAATTACCCGTCCACCGAGGGCAATGCGAGTGCCTAAACATCTAACGTGTTGTGGATGGGGTTTGAGGAATGTGCTAGGCACATTTTTTTTATTTGAATGTTTCTGTTTTAACCCAAACCTTAAAATCTAAAGAATTAATGCCTTAATTTAACCCTTGAGGTTAGTTCTACTTCACAAGTGAATGACAGCACTTAAGTTGCACAGTGTAACTGATGTAATTTTTGGTTTGACATGGGAATTCATATATTTTTACATTTAACCTGGCAAGTCAGTCACGAACAAATTCTTATTTACAATGACGGTCTACCAGGGAACACTGGGTTAACTGCCTTGGTCAGGGGCAGAACGACAGGTTTTTACCTGGTTGGCTCAGTGATTCAATCCAGCAACCTTTCGGTTACTGGCCCAACGCTCCAACCACTAGGCTACCTGCCACCCCAAATGTTGCCGTTTAGAAGTTCAAAATGAGGTGTCGTTGTTCTGGAGAAGGTTGCATTGTGTGAAAATAGCAGGTACACTAAACAATAGTCTAGGCATGACTCAACACTTAGGTAGACATGGGTGTACATAGAAAGTACTTGCATATTTACTCTTTAAACAATGCCATGGCAGATTGTACAGAATCGAACACTGCCTCAACAACATTCACATCGTGATTGTCTTCCATTCAGCATGTCAGCTATTTAAGGATGAAAAATACTCGCTGTTGGACAACAACCATCTGGCAGACCCACTCAAATCAGCCATGTGGATTCGCTGGCAAACTCTCTGCGCCGTAGCTCTGGACAGAATGATTAACACCCACAACAGAAAACTTTACTCTGACATCTTGGCTTGTACCATGTGTAGTTTTCAAGTCTGTCTGCTAGCACAGACTACCAGCTCTATGGCTGAGGTAACATATTCTCAATGAGAAACTGTAGCGTAAAGGACAATGAGTTACCCACTCTAATTTGTTTAACCTGAGAGGGAGGAAAGTTCATAGTTAGCAACATAGAAATCAGGACTTTGATTATGTTATTCTGGCTTTAACTGTGGTCCAATTCAATTTCTCCTTTTTGAATTAGGGACACTTCACAATATTGGCTTTGTTCGTTATGAAAAACTCCAATAATGTCGTTAACAGTGACTGCCATACGACAACAAAATAAACTATTACCAATCACAAAGAGTGTTTGGGATCCTTTACAATAACTGCTATTTCTAAATAAAAAAATCAATAGCCTAACTCAAATCCTAGTTCTTCATATAGAGTGATGAGAGTGATGTGGAGGTCTGCTGCCCCCTCTTATGACTCCACCTACCAGAGCTGTTAGGCTCCAGTGTCGTAGTCTGTTGGTTATTTATACTCAGGCCCTTTTCTTGTCCCTGGAGAATGTTTAATCAGATTTAACTCCGTCTGGGAAAAGAATGAGGGTAATCCCTCTCCACTGCACACACACACAGGCACACGCACACACACACACACACACACACACACACACACACACATGCGGGTAAATGCACATGGAAAGACATACACTTACACACACACACAACCCCCCCCCCCCCCCTCCCCCCCACACACACACACCACCATAAAGAGCTTTCTGTGAGAGGCAGGGCCCGGCCAAAGTGATAGAATGTGCTGCAGGGAGTGATCAATATGTTTGTCCTATAAATAGACCCTAGCGCAGTGTGGCGCTACAGAGGAGGGAATGCAGTGGTAATATATTTCATGGGGGAACCCAGCAGGCCCTCGGCAGGAAGAACGCCTCTGTATCCAGAGGGCCGGCTGGTTCATATGTGTCAGCTATCAGTTACTCTACCTATGATCATGACTGTGTAGACATTATTGATATTAGTTACTCTACCTATGATCATGACTGTGTAGACATTATTGATACCAGTTACTCTGCCTATGATCATGGCTGTGTAGACATTATTGATACCAGTTACTCTACCTATGAGCATGGCTCTGTAGACATTATTGATACCAGTTACTCTACCTATGATCATGGCTGTGTAGACATTATTGATACCAGTTACTCTACCTATGATCATGGCTGTGTAGACATCATTGCTCTCAGTCGCCCATGAGGGGAATGATTCAGTCAGTGTGAAATAGATGAGTAACTCACATCTCAAGTGGATGAATCAGTGGTGATATACACAGCTAAAATACCAAACACCTTTAAGCTTTGATTGTACCTACACATACAGAGATATACACTGAGTGTACTAACACTTCTCTCAATATTTTCCTTCAGAACAGCCTCAATTTGTCAAGGCATGGGTTCTGCAAGGTGTCGAAATGTTCAACAGGGATGCTGGCCCATGTTGACTCCAATGTTTTTTTACTACAGATTTTTGGAAATGTATGTCTGTAGAGTAGAAACATATAAAGTATGATATACTGTGTACTCAAATGTACTGCTATGATGATGACTGTCATGAGTAAGTAAAAAAAAAAGCTGATATTGACAAGATCAGAGATGTACTGTACTGTATGTAGCAAATCAAAGTGTATTGGTCGAGTACACAGATTAGCAGATGTTACGGCAGATGCAGGGGAATGCTTGTGTTTCTAGCTCCGGTAGTACCGTAATACAACACCAATACAATACCAAGTGCACAAATAGTCCAGAAAGTCCAAAAGAAAATAGATATGCATCCCCAATACAGGAAACATGTATCCAAAATGAAGTTGCTGGGGTCTTTTTGATGGGGGAGGGGTTCACACTAATTTACTCAAATTGCATTGGCCAATACAGTAATACTGTAATATATGCTATTTACATAGCAGACACTTTTATCCAAAGTGACAAGAGTCCACACATTTTGGTAGGTGACCCCAGTGGAAATCGAACCCACAACTCTGGTGTTGCTAGCTCCATGCTCTTATGAACTGAGCCACGTACAGTGCCACTACAATAGATAAGTACAATGCAATACTGTGAAATACAATACACACGGAAGTTGTATAATTGCCATCCCCTTGATTGTACCACCTTCCTGCAGGTCATGGATGAGGCTTGCAATGACATCAATCTAGACCTACGGTTTGTCATGCTTGGATGTGCCATGCTTTAAGGCTTTTCCCCAGGTGCATGAACAATGAGAATATGCAATGCAATTTTGAGGAGAACCTAAGGCCAAATGCTCAAGACAGGCTTGATGCAAACTAGTGCCTGCTGAATTTTTTTTTTTTTTCTCTATTTCTTAAATTTGATTGCGTCACGAAAGATGACCACACCTTTGATCGCACATGGGATAAAAATAATGACCATATGATGTTAAGTACATTTGAATAAGTAGTGAAAGTGTAATCACCGACACTGGAGATGAGAAGCAGGTGCAGGGAGTTAAACATTTAATCAAGAACGGACATGGAGCAGCATCAGAACAGGGGGAAACAAAGCGACGCGACAACAATAATGCTGACGCGGGGAACAACGCCGGGAACAACACCGGGAACAGACATATAAAAGGGATGTAATGAAAGCAGGTGATTGAGTCCAGGTGAGTCCAATGAATCGCCGATGCACGTGACGAGGGAAACAGGTGTGCAAAATGATGGCGGCAGGAGTGCGTAGTGCTGGGCAGCCTGGCACCCTCGGGCGCCAGGGAGGGAGAGCGGGAGCAGTCACGACAGTAAGTGTATTGCCTAATGTACTGTAATTTACAGTACTGAAACATGTATCTTCATTTTTGTTGCTATTGCATTAACTTTTCTTTGGGTTTTGGTGATTTAAACCAATGTAATCAAGCTGTAATTCATAGTACCAAAGCTGTAATCAACAACTGATTTGAATTTACACTGGGTATGAATCTGAATGATAATCACAACAGACAAGGGCCCCCGGGGACCCATGACAGATGTCACCATTCGATTGTAAATGTCAACTCGGAAAGGTGGACAGCAACGCCTGTCCCTTAATTTCTCATCCAGACACCACCGTTTATCTTCTCATCAGTGGCCTTGTACTTGGAGTGGGTGCCTGCCCATTTACGAAGGAAAAACAAGGTGTTGAATTGACCCTCCCACAAAGCCCAAGATGTAAAAGAAAAAGAGAGGAGTGGAAGAGGGGAGGATTTTTAAAGTGAATGCTGCAGCTCATTTCCAGTGAGACGCGAGTGTCGAATTGCAGGTTGATGTGCTTCGTCCAACTAAGACGGAATAACGATTGAAGTTTGACATTCAAATGAAACATTACACAAAATGAAATACTTCATATATTTTGGGGAATTGTGGTTAAATAAAATGTGAACACATTTAACAATTGAATCCAACTGAGGCATCTGCATGATATTGACTGTAGTACTTCTCAGTCTTGTCCTATGATTCTGCCTTGAACCAGGAGTAGTCAAGGGACTATACCAGTACTGTAAGATGAGATGAGAGATGACGCGAGGAGTTAGTTTCAAAAGCTTGCTTCAGAGGTTGATTGCATTCTGGATTCAAATCCTCTCTTGCTTAAACGTCATTAGCATTTAAAATATCTCAAATGTTTTATTGAAACCTTACTGCCAGTTCATGTAGCATGTAACAATATTGCTTTAGAATTATGTTTTGGTCTATGTCTTGCCGTTATAAACATCAACAGACAACAAACCACATCCTGTCCTTGGGGATGTTGTAGTACATGTTGTCATTGAAAGACTTAGGATTTAAGGTAAACTACAGCATTGACAGTTATTGACAGTAGTACAGCAAGCTCTTATTGCCAGTAGTAAAGCTATACTTTCCATTTCTGAGTTGAGACGTTTTCAGTGTGGCCCCTCTTTAGAGCAAGGAAATTCAGTGTGACTCCAACTGATATTTCATCATAACATGTGAAGTTCTCTTTGTTGCTCGCTGTGTCGCATCCCCGTCATTTCATAAGAGTTGTTTGTGATGGTGTTGATTGTTCGTGCGATACACAGGCATCATTAGCATGGGAACATGGACGTGCCAAATGTCAGCTAAGCCACCGTTGTCATAATTATAGTTGCCAAGCGAGCTTTGTGTAATCCTTTATCCCATGATTGTCCCACAGACTTGTCATCAACATTTTCAACTTCAAAGGGTTGCTCCTCTCACTAGTCCTGCATGTGATCACATTTTATTTCCAGAAGTAATGTTTGCTCTCTTGTGTAGTGGCTGGTTGGTGTCGTCTTTTGTACACCTAATTAACTATATTTCCTTTAATGTTACACTACCCATAGTAAACACCCATTAGAACATGTTGTTACGACAGTATGTATGTATTTGAAGCAATGTTTGGTAAAGTATTTTTTAACTGGGCTTAGTATTTCAAGAGAGTATATGGTTTGTATTTAGAAAAACACATTTCTTCTACCAATGTTGACAATTCATCCAGTAGTACCTTTTATGGATGATAAGGCTTTATCATTTATCTGGGTTCAGTGTGAGTAGTAATGGAAGACTGGAAGGCAGCTTCCGATTAATTAAGCAAGAGGATATTTGAAAGGAAGCAAGATTTATCTTGCTGGCCTTATCTGCTTTAAAAAAAATCCCTTTACTCAGTAGATGCGTATGAGGGGCGTCAAAAACATTCAGAATACATCATTAATTCCAAAGCATTTGAGAAAAAGGAATACAAAATGGTAATTGGAAACTTTACATCACCTAAAATAAAAAATAGTCTTTATCAAAAAGATAAATGTTTTGCTTCGTATGGCAAGCCATGGAGGACATAAAGGAAGTCAGAAGTGTATGGCATCCATTTTCGGGCTGCACCAACTCCTTGTGACTCTGAGGCTGTCCTAATATGGACACCACAGAGGTGGGATTAATGAAAAGGCACTGGCACCAGACGTCATCTTTCAGGACGTCATGGTAACCTGGTGGAGAGAATGGGGTTGGTGTGTGTGGGGGGACTTAAGTGTTACCTGTGTGACACATTCATCATGAGGACGTTACTGCCTGCACTTGTGTTGCAGGAGTGAGAGGGAGGGAGGGGCCTTGGCTATTAATTACCCTGGTGACACGTGCATCACTGTCTTAGAGAGGGAGAGGTAGAGAGAGGGAGAGGTAGAGAGGTGGAGAGGTAGAGAGGTGGAGAGGTAGAGAGGTGGAGAGAGGGAGAGGTGGAGAGAGGGAGAGGTGGAGAGAGGGAGAGGTGGAGAGAGGGAGAGGTGGAGAGAGGGAGAGGTGGAGAGAGGGAGAGGTACATTAAAAAGAGGGAGTGGTAGAGAGAGGGGTAGAGGTAGAGGTAGAGGTAGAGAGAGGGGTAGAGAGGGAGAGTTAGCGAGAGAGAGATGGAGAGGTAGAGAGACAGACCCCACAGAGCCCAGGACAGCAACACAATTAGACCCAACCAAATCATGAGAAAACAAAAAATAATTATTGACACATTGGAAAGAATTCACAAAAAACTGAGCAAACTAGAATGGTATTTGGCCCTAAGCAGCGAGTACGCAGTGGCAGAATACCTGACCACTGTTACTGACCCAAATTTAAGGAAAGCTTTGACAATGTACAGACTCAGTGAGCATAGCCTTGCTATTGAGAGAGGCCACTGTAGGCAGACCTGGCTCTCAAGAGAAGACAGGCTATATGCACACTGCCACAAAATGAGGTAGAAACTGAGCTTACATTTCCTAACCTCCTGCCATATTATGACCATATTAGAGACACATATTTCCCTCAAATTAAATAGATCCACAAAGAATTCAAAAGCAAACCCAATTTTGATAAACTCCCATATCTACTGGGTGCAATACCACAGTGTGCCATCACAGCAGCAAGATTTGTGACCTGTTGCCACAAGAAAAGGGCAACCAGTGAAGAACAAACACCATTGTAAATACAACCCATATTTATGTGTATTTATATTCCCTTTTGTACACTAACCATTTGCACATTGTTACAACACTGTATGTACATATTCTTTTGGAACTTCTGTGAGTGTAATGTTACTGTTCATTTTTATTGTTTCTTTCACTTTTGTTTATTATCTACCTCACTTGCTTTGGAAATGTTATCATATGTTTCCCATGCCAAATAAAGCCCATTGAATTGAATTGAGAGGGAGTTGTAGAGAGAGGGGTAGAGGTAGAGAGAGGGGTAGAGGTAGAGAGAGAGAGGTAGAGGCAGAGAGAGGGAGACATGGAGAGAGAGGTAGAGGTGGAGAGAGAGAGAGAGAGGTAGAGGTAGAGAGAGGGAGACGTGGAGAGAGAGGTAGAGGTAGAGAGAGAGGGGTAGAGGTAGAGAGAGGGAGACGTGGAGAGAGAGGTAGAGGTGGAGAGAGAGAGCGAGAGGTAGAGAGAAGGAGAGGTAGAGAGAGGGGTAGAGGTAGCGAGAGGGATAGAGGTAGCGAGAGGGATAGAGGTAGTGAGAGGGGTTGAGGTAGAGAGAGGGGTTGAGGCAGAGAGAGGGAGAGGTAGAGAGAGGTAGAGAGAGGTAGAGAGAGGGGTAGAGAGAGGTAGAGGCAGAGAGAAGGGTTGAGGTAGAGAAAGGGAGAGGGAGAGGTAGAGAAAGGGAGAGGTAGATAGGTAGAGAGAGGTACAGTGGTAGAGAGAGGGGTAGAGGTAGAGAAGGGGAGAGGTTGAGAGAGGTAGAGAGAGGTAGAGGTAGAGAGAGGGGTAGAGGTAGAGCGAGAGAGAGGTAGAGAGATGTAAGGCGAGGGAGAGGTAGAGAGAGGTTGAGAGAGGGAGAGTTGGGTAGAGGTAGAGAGAGGGAGAGTTGGGTAGAGGTAGAGAGAGAGCGAGAGGGGGGTAGAGGTAGAAAGAGGGAGCGGTAGAGAGAGGTAGAGGGAGGTAGGGAGAGGTAGAGGTACAGAGAGACATGTAAAGGTAGAGAGAGGGGTAGAGGTAGAGAGAGGTAGAGGTAGAGGTAGAGAGAGGGAGAGATAGATGTATAGCGGTAGAGAGAGGGGTAGAAGTAGAGAGAGGGGTAGAGGTAGAGAGAGGGGTAGAGTTAGAGAGGGGTAGAGTTAGAGAGTGGGAGAGGTAGAGGTAGAGAGTTAGAGAGAGGGGGAGTTAGGTAGAGGTAGAGAGAGGTAGAGAGGGGGGGAGAGAGAGGGGTTGAGGTCAAAAGAGGGAGAGGTAGAGAGAGGGGTAGAGATAGGAAGAGATAGAGGTAGAGAGAGGGGTCGAATCAAATCAAATTAGAGGGGAGTGTGGGTAGAGGCGAGTGTGTGAATGTGTGTAGGCACCCACATACAGTACCAGTCAAAAGTTTGGACACACCTACTCATTCAAGAGATTTATTTTATTTTTTTACTTTTTTCTACATTGTAGAATAATAATGAAGACACACATTTGGAATAATGTAGTAACCCAAAAAAGTGTTAAACAAATCAAAATGTATTTTAGATTTTATATTCTTCAAAGTAGCAGCACCCTTTGCCTTGATGACAGCTTTGCACACTCTTGGCAATCTCTCAACCAGATTAATGAGGTAGTCACCTGGAATGCATTTCAATTAACAGGTGTGCATTGTTAAAAGTTAATATGTTTGAGACAAGCAGTTGCGTTGTGACAAGGTAGGGGTGGTATACAGACGATAGTCTTATTTTGTAAAATACAAAGTCCATTTTTTGGCAGGAATACCTCAAATAAGCAAATATAAACAAAGGTCCATCATTACTTTAAGACATGAAGGTCAGTAAATCTGGAACATTTCAAGAACTTTAAAAGTTTCTTCAAGTGCAGTCGCAAAAACCCTCAAGCGCTATGATGAAACTGGCTCTCACGAGGACCGCCACAGGAAAGGAAGACCCAGAGTTACCTCTGCTGCAGAGGATACGTTCATTAGAGTTAACTGCACCTCAGATTGCAGCCCCAAAAAATGCTTCATATAGTTCAAGTAACAGACACATCTCAACATCAACTGTTCAGAGGAGTGTCACACCCTGGTCTGTTTCAATTGTCTTTGTGATTGTCTCCACCCCCCTCCAGGTGTCGCCCATCATGCCCATTATCCCCTGTGTATTTATACATGTGTTCTCTGTTGGTCTGTTGCCAGTTCGTCTTGTCTGTCAAGTCAAGCAGCGTTTTTGTTGTCTCAGCTCCTGCTTTTCCCAGTCTCTGTTTTTCTCGCCCTCCTGGTTTTGACCTTTGCCTGTCCTGACTCTGAGCCCACCTGCCTGACCACTCTGCCTGCCCCTGATGGGTTGATGAAGGGTGTGTGTGTGTGTGTGTGCGTGTTTGTGCGTGTGTGTGTGGGAGTGTGTGACATGGTGTGTGTGTGTGTGTTGAGTGAGGCTAAGTGAAGCAGTCAGCAGTGCAATTTCTTTCCTACCAGCAACAAGGCACCACCACCTTTCAATTCACCTTCCATGAAAGCTCCCAATTCAATTCACCTAGTAGCATTGGTCGAGTCGTGACTGAAAGATATAATTCTACAGTGTTAGCTTTGATGCTTTCAAAATATCCAATATAACCAGCAGGAGCTTCCCTTTCTCCTATCCTTCCTTTTTATTACTGGAATACTCAGTTATGGCTTTGCGTACTGTATAAATCAGTGGAGGCTGCTAAGGGGAGTACGGCTCATAATAATGGCTAAATCGGAGGAAATTGAATGGCATCAAACCATGTGTTAGATGCAACTGATTCCACTAATTCCGCTACATTCATTACCATGAGCCCATCCTCCCCAGTTAAGGTGCCACCAACCTCATGTGGTATGACTTCATGGAATGCATATGGTACAAAATCATATGAACCACATACCGTACAAATAGAGATTGTGTTGTTAAATGTCTGACTACCAAGTATAGCATTTTACAAGACACTCATCACATCCACAAATACTGACACCTTCAGTCGCATCTAATGCACAAATCTGAATAGACAATCTCAAGCATGGCATTAGAGCCTACGCTAGTCTAAGACAAAGATAAAGTGTCAGATTTTCCTACAAGTATCAGGTATAATTTTGCATCATCTCCGATACACTTGACTGGCAGGGCCGTTAAACTCCTGGCGCGTTCAGATAATATCCAATTCAACGTGGCAGAGGCACAACACTACAACAGTGTCTTCTTTTGTGCAGGAATGCAGTGTCAGCACCGCTGTTAAAGCACTAGATTATGCAGAGCGGAGCCCAGAGTCCCAAAGAGCTAGACGGGAGGAACAAACGGCTGGTTGAGTCTCAACGTTGGATACCTTCTGATCGTTGATAATCAATTCAGTAATTACATATCTGCGTTGACAAGGGACTAGAAACAGGTCCCTCGCCCAAGCATAGGATTTTATTATGAATATGAAGGTGGTGGGAACATATTTGACTAACAAATGCTATCTTAAGTTAAAGGAGGAGTGTGGAGAGAACTGGGAGAGTAGTCTGAAGGCAGCTAGTTTTGTCTTTTGTATTTTATCTGCAGATTTGATCATCTGCTCATCCATGCATTAGCCATTTTTTGGGTGGGGGGGGGGGGGTAACGATCGCAATCGACATTGAAATGACTAAAAGCACATCGAAACTGTGTAGAAATGATAATAGACCTACATTTATACCCTTCATTCTGTCCAGCTAGCTAACAGTCATTGAAAATG
The DNA here is from genome assembly GCF_002021735.2 of Oncorhynchus kisutch. Classification (NCBI taxonomy): domain Eukaryota; kingdom Metazoa; phylum Chordata; class Actinopteri; order Salmoniformes; family Salmonidae; genus Oncorhynchus; species Oncorhynchus kisutch. The sequence goes on along the minus strand of NC_034178.2, from coordinate 8,999,443 downwards.
AAAGCTAGACAGTCAGGGACCATCAGAAATTCTAAAAGTGATGGTTAGAAGACTATCCATCACAACGAAATACAATACATTTTAAGTATTTTTATTTGCAACACTTAGAAAAATACCTCTAGCTCTGGCAGCTCTTTGGCTCTCGGTGAAGACTGAATATGACCCACGGGGAAAATAAGTTTGACACCCCTGCATTAGTGTATTTTCCTGTAGAATAACTTGGATAAGTAATTCTGTGTTCATTAGTTAAAGTTCATCTCCTAGAATTGACTCACTCCAAATTGCTGCCTGGCAATCAATGAAACCCAAGCATTTTTTGCAAATGTGTATTTGCAACACTTAGAAAAATACCTCTAGCTCTGGCTCAGAATGTTAGTTTTCTCTGTTTCCTTTTTTCAACATAATCACTACATTGAGACGTCAGGACACACGACAATTACTTCTAAGAAAAACATTTGGGTCTAAGGAGATGAACTATGCCATGTGACATGAGTTAGGACCTGATGCATTTTTGCAACCTGGGGTCTGAGTTAATGCAACCTGTTGTATCTGTTGCACCCTGTTATATCAGAATTTGGAAAAGACAGCACCACAGCATTTTACGAACCAGCGACACAAATGCATAAGGCAACAGGTGAGGATTTAATCTTATGTCTTCATTCATGATTCTCAGAAACACTCTGTACCCGTATACAATTGATTACATTTTCTTTTCACCTTCTTCTCTGAGGATTTTATTAGGAGGGGGTAATTTCACCTCTTACCTCTAGGTGGGTCAATTTCACCTTCAGCCGATGTCATCCATCACCTAGCTATGTGATTCACTTCACACAGGAAAATAGGTCAGAGAATGGGCCACCCAGATACTGCAGATTAGCACCGGGTGTCAACCACAGCCGCGACTGCCGAAGCAATCCAGAGACAAAGACAGGAGCAAATTGAAAAGCCGACTGCTTTTCTCCTACAGGGATCGAGGATGATACACAAGGAAATCTTTTATCAATCCAAGTTATACTTCTGTACTGTGCTGAATTTGTTCTGGCTATTGCCTATGATGATGATAGTTCTGTCCCATTTGTCATTTTATACATCTGACATGTTAGAATTATTGAGTTTACTCAATGGCTATTTTCTTTAGAGCCCTCCAAATTAACTTTTGACCTTGAAGCCAGTTCCACTGCTTTTTTTCATTGTTCCCCTCTAATCAGGGATGATTTAGGCCTGGGACACCAGATGTGTACAATTAATTAGGAGGTAGAACAGAAAACCAGCAGGCTCCAGATCTCACAGTGTTCGAGTTGAATACTCCTGTTCTAGAGCAATATCTCAAGAGGAAGCAGTGGTATAGGATATAGTAAAACCATATAAAGTGTTTATTGTGTTTGTTTGTTGTTTATTAAACACAACACACCTCATCTATCAACTATATATTCGTATGAATTTATTGATTGAAACCTATAACATCATTACTGACCTGTGTGCAATAATGTATGTCACAGTACGGTCAAATGACTTGTTTACAAATGGGCTCAAACCAACTAGGATAACTATGTTTGGAATTGGACCAGCACCGCAAAATCTTGACTCAGCTAGACCATTGGAGCTCTGTCAGCAAACTGCATCACTATTGTTTCCTTTGGAGAGTTCCCGCGAATTGACAGAGTGCACGATAGACACTACATAGCATGTTCTTGATTTTACAAGTGGGGTGGCTAAACCAAAGATAAACATGTAGTCCATTTGAATGTTATTCCTGGGAATTAGAGTGTTGAATATCAGTGTCATTAGTGTCTGACTTGCTTTTCAGTAATTTTGTCCTCGTTACAGATCTCAGGTTAAGTTTGTCATTTTACTCATCAGGATGATCATTTTAGTGAACACACACCACATAATGAGGTAATGAGCCAAATGTTGCTTGAATAATGCAAAGGCTTTAATCCATATTGGCCTCTGACTCTGAGAGGAGGAAAACAATGCACTGAACTAAGTATAACAAGCACAGGTCAAGGCGACAGAAAACACTCGTCTGAAATGAATGGCAATCCTAATACTCCCACAAAACAGTTGTTGCACTCATTTGTTCTGTGAATCAAAAAGCACAACAGTTTGTCAATGCTAAGAGTCGTCGGTAAGTGCCAATTACCTTTAAAAAGTCTATGGCTTCACCGGGCTCGCACTTGGGGTGGTCTATCGGAACTCCAGGAGCAAGCGGAGTCTCAGAACTATACCCCACTGGGCTCACCCAAACATAACTCTGTGTGAATCTGGATACAGGCAGAGGCCCCTTTTCTGCCTGTGGTGTAATTATAAAATGGCAAACCATAAAGCACAGATATTGTTTTATTCTTTGTCTTGTTTTTCTCTCAAAATCATACTTTTTTAAAGAGAAAAACAACAACATTCTCAGTCTACAACGATGCTTAAAACACGTCCGGAGCACTTTTGAGGTTTCAGAAAAATCTAAAAACATTTCATTTTTAAGTGTAAATACCCTTTCATTCAAGAGAGCACCAGCAAGAAACTTGTTTGGTAAGAGGTGTTTCTGTAGCACACGTGATTGCAGAGTTTGTCAAATAAATCGCCACTGGATTGATGCAAATAGTTATGATTTCATTCTGGCAGGTAGGCATAGGCTGCTTAGTCGTTAACATTTAATTGAGAAGGTCTTTGGGAAAGTCTTTCCATTTACCAGGAGACTCATATCGTTATTAGCAGCATCGCTGACGACTACACAAAGTGGTAGACAAACGTGCACACCCAGACAGGGGCATTCCAGCGTTACCACTTCCGAAAGTTGAAGGAAAATATGAATCACTGATGCATTTGTCTTACGATAATCTTTGGAAGATTAATACGTGTTCTAATAAGTTCAACACGCTTAGTTTATTTCCCGAACAAAACATGAAGGACACGTGAAAGCTCTGATCCCTTATTGATGTCACTCGTTAAATCCACTTCAATCAGTGTAGATGAAGGGGGGGAGGATTTTTAAGCCTTGAGACCATTGAGACATGGATGTATTGTGTATGTGTGCCATTCAGAGGGTGAATGGGCCAGGCAAAATATTTAAGTGGCTTTGAAAGGGGTATGGTAGTAGGTGCCAGGGGCAGCAGTATGTGTCAAGAACTGCAACGTTTTTTCACGCTCAACAGTTTCCCGTGTGTATCAACAATGGTCACCCAAAGGACTTCTAGCCAACTTGTCAACTTGTCACAACTGTGGGAAGAATTGGAGTCAACATGGGCCAGGATCCCCTTTGACACCTTGAAGATTCCATACCCAGAGGCTGTTCTGAGGGCAAAAGGGGGACAAATGTGGGGGTTGCAACTCAATATTAGGAAGGCATTCTTAATGTTTTGTACACTTATTGCCTTCAGAAAATATTCACACCCCTTGATTTTTTCCACATTTTCTTGTGTTACAGCCTGAATTTAAAATATATTACATTTAGATTTTTTTTTTGTCAATGGCCTACACACAATACCCCATCATGTCAAAGTGGGTATATTTTTTAAATTACACTTTGGATGGTGTTTTAATACAACCAGTAACTACGTGGATACAGGCATCCTTCCCCACTCAGGAATTTCATGGCGAGGCCAATGGTGACTTTAAAACAGTTACAGAGTTTAATGGCTGTGATAGGAGAAAACTGAGGATGGATCAACAACATTATAGTTACTGCACAATATTAACCTAAATGACAGAGTGAAAAGAAGGAAACCTGTAGAGAATAAAAATATTCCAAAACATGCACGCAGTTTGCAATAAGGCACTAAAGTAAACTGCAAAGAATTTTGCAAAGAAATTCAATTTAGGTCCTGAATACAGAGTTGAATGAGCCACTCAACACACGTGTGTTTTTCTGTTGTCATTCGAAAAATGAGATTTCAGATTTCCACGTTTCCACGTTATGTTTGTCCCCCATAAGCATATTTCACTTCCTCAATATCCCCAGAATGAATATAAAGCAACTCAAGTAATCTATAATTCATTTTTTTGTTATAGCCGGTGATGTTTTAGTTGTGCAACTTTACGTCTAACAAAGGTGTTTCATGCAGTATTTCTCAAGTCAAAATGTGTGACATGTTGTCTTATGTAAACAGTCGGAGCTGTTGGGCAGGTCTGCCTCACTGTCTATGCTACTGGATAGACAACAATCACCGCAGCTGTTCACCCCATATTAGCAGGTAAATAGACATTGTCAAATCAAAACACAACTTTCATTTACCCGGTGTGACGCACGGATATTCTAAACGTTTTAGACGAGACTGACTTTATGACCAAAATTATCATGTTAACACTTTGCAGTCAATTTTGACACCAAAATAACTGTTTGTGACTTATATTGATGCCACATAAGCCGCTTTCAAAGGGATTTCTTGCTTTTTAAAGGCAGTCGCTCTTTCTTGGCTGTAATATGAGAAATCTGAAGGACGGATCAACAAGATTGTAGGTACTCCACAATACTAATCTAAATTACGGAGTTATAACGCACTGAAAATGGTCCTTTATGTCCTGAATTTGTTTGATACAAATCCAACACAAAACAATGTTGAGTACCACTATTCATATTCTTAAGCATGGTGGTGGCTGCATCATGTTATGGGTATGCTTGCCAGTGGCAAGGACTAGGGAGTTTAAGAAAAATATATACAGAATAGAGCTTAGTACAGGCAAAATCCTAGAGGAAAACCTGGTTCAGTCTGCTTTCCAACAGACACTGAGAGACAAATTCACCGTTCAGCAGGGCAATAACCTAAAACACAAGGCCTGTGTAATAACCTAAATACACTAGAGTTGCTTACCAAGATGATATTGAATGAGTGGCCTAGTTACAGTTTCGACTTAAATCGTCTTGAAAATCTATGGCAAGACATGAAAATGGCCGTCTAGAAATTATGAACAGCCAACTTGACAGAGCTTGAAGAATGAGAAAAATATATAATTTGCTAATATTGTACAATCCAGGTCTACCCAGAAAGATTCACAGCTGTAATTGCTTCCAAAGTTCATTCTAACATGTTTTGACTCTTTAGTGTGAGTGCTTATGTACAGGTAAATGAGATATTTCTGTAAATTCAATAAATTTGCTAAAATTTCTAAAACATGTATTCACTTTGTCATTATAGGGTATTGCTTGTAGATGGCAGTAACACAACAAAATTTGGAATAAGTCAACGGGTATGAATACTTTCTGAAGGCACTGTATACTGTATTCTCCTCTCTCCTTCCCCTTTACTCCATTCCTTTCCAGTTTGGTAAGAATGAACAGAATTGAATGTTCTGCCTTGCCAGTTCCCACTCACTAAACATCATTTGCATTTCTATTTCACAGATGAAACCACAGCTTATGAAGAGAATACAGACAGCATTAGAGGATCCCTGAATTGGGAGTCGTCACGCCAGCTTTCTCCACAGTAAGTTCTTATTAAAGTGTAGACTGAGCACATTATGTACCTGCTGGTACGAACTAGCCAACAAAGAAACAACTTTCAGCTATTTATTTGTAACCTGGTGCCACAGGTAATCTGATTTACCTAGTGGCTATTCTGGAAAGTTACCTGAGCATCAAAATAAGATGGAAACTATGAAACCGATCATCTTGGTCTTTGGAATGTGATTTAAAAAAATGTGAATACACAACAAAAACATGACTGCAGGGAACATTCTAACAACGAGATTGAATGTGAGCACTGCTGACAACAACAAACCCAGCTGTGGGGGGGCTCTTGGGGATGTGTGGGTTTACTTGGCTTGGTTGGTGCTGAGAGAGAGGTCCTACCACTGAGCTCCTCTCCATTCCCAGGCTGCAGCGTACTGTATATAGAGGAGATAAATTCTAAGAGGAGCCGTGGCTAAGCTCCCTGTGAATGGTGCCATCGCTCAGTGGAGAGGGGGGGGGGGGTAGTTAAACAGCGTGAGTGTGTGAGAGAGAGGGAGAGAGAGAGGGACTGGCTGTCTGTCTGCCTGGATTTGGACTGTGTCTACAATTAGACAGGAGTGTCATTTCTGCTGTGGGGCTTTATGTTAAATAACGTACCTTAGGAAATGGTTAAAATAGAAAGCTTATGTAAATACAGATACAGATGATGCTGATGCTGATTTTAATTTAAAGGGCTATACTGCGGTTTGGGTAGTATCGTAGTACTATTTCTTAGATCTGTTACTTGTTGGAAATGTACTTTTCCATTATACCATAATAACTTACTAGTCCTATTATTAACAGAAAAGCCATTATCAACTATTACAAAAACTGTCTATATCCATTCCCTTCTTGCAAAAAATTTCACTCCAAGCTACAGTTGAAGTCGGAAGTTTACATACACTTAGGTTGGAGTCATTAAAACGTGTTTTTCAACCACTCCACAAATTTCTTGTTAACAGACTATAGTTTTGGCAAGTCAGTTAGGACATCTACTTTGTGCATGACACAAGTTATTTTTCCAACAATTGTTTAAAGACAGATTATTTAACTTCATTATTTCTTCATTATTTCCCAATCATTCACTGTATCACAACTCCAGTGGGTCAGAAGTTTACATCCACTAAGTTGACTGTGCCTTTAAACAGCTTGGAAAATTCCAGAAAATAATGTCATGGCTTTCGAAGCTTCTGATAGGATTCTTGACATCATTTGAGTCAATTGGTGTACCTGTGGATGTATTTAAAGGCCTACCTTCACACTCAGTGCCTCTTTGCTTGACATCATGGGGAAATCAAAAGAAATCAGCCAAGACCTCATAAAAGCAATTGTGGACATCAACAAGTCTGGTTCATCCTTGGGAGCAATTTCCAAATGGCTGAAGGTACCACCTTCATCTGTACACACAATAGTACGCAAGTATAAACACCATGGGACCACGCAGCCGTCATACCACTCAGGAAGGAGACGCATTCTGTCTGCTAGAGATGAACGTACTTTGGAGCGTATAGTGCCAATCAATCCAAGAACAACAGCAAAGGACCTTGTGAAGATGCTGAAGGAAACAGGTACAAAAGCACAGGGGGACAAAGATCGTACTTTTTGGAGAAATGGCCTCTAGTCTGATGAAACAAAAATAGAACTGTTGACCATCGTTATGTTTGGAGGAAAAAGGGGGATGCTTGCAAGCCGAAGAACACCCTCCCAACCGTTTGTGGGTGTGTTTTGCTGCAGGAGGGACTGGTGCACTTCACAAAATAGATGGCATCATGAGGGAGAAAATTTATGTGGATATATTGAAGCAACATCTCAAGAAATCAGTCAGGAAGTTAAAGATTGGTCACAAATGGGTCTTCCAAATGGACAAGCATACTTCCAAAGTTGTGGCAAAATGGCTTAAGGACAACAAAGTCAAATTATTGGAGTTGCCATCACAAAGCCCTGACCTCAATCCTATAGAACATTTGTGGGCAGAACTGAAAAAATGTGTGCGAGCAAGGAGGCTTACAAACCTGACTGGGTTACACCAGCTCTGTCAGGAGGAATAGGCCAAAATTCACCCAACTTATTGTGGTAAGCTGGTGGAATGTTACCTGAAACGTTTGACCCAATTTAAAGGCAATGCTACCAAATACTAATTGAGTGTATGTAAACTTCTGACCCACTAGGAATGTGATGAAAGAAACAAAAGCTGAATTAAATCATTCTCTCTCCTATTATTCACATTCTTACATTTCACATTCTTAAAACAAAGTTGTGTTTCTAACTAACCTAACACAGGGAATTGTTAATAGGATTAAATGTCAGGAATTGTGAAAAACTGAGTTTAAATGTATTTGGCTAAGGTGTATGTAAACTTCAGACTTCAACTGTATGTCCAAAGCTTGGAGAGGGGGAAAATATTTTTAAAAATGTCTAAAACGTCACACTCCTTGATGATATTGATGTTTGAATGAACAAAAAAACATCCATTTGAAACCCTAACCCTGTGCGGCCTTGTCTCTTGTTGATTTTTGTTAACATGGATCTAGTCCGAACTGCACAGATTGACAAACCGGTATGTTCTTGTTTACTTGATCAGAAGAATCCCCAGAGACATGGCGGGCTTCTGAGTGGGTGTATGCAAGGCAAGAGCAGGCTATTAGCACCATCTCTGTGCTTTTTTTCTCTCTCAACCCAGGCTGCAACGGCGAACCAGTGAACATTAGAGAGCTGTTTCTTCTTTTTCCCATAAGGAATTAGGGAATTTGAAACAGTTTTTAAGTAGACATGGCTAAGTCATCGTGGGCCGGCAAAGAGCTGTTAATTATCGAGGCTAACATAACAGGAGGAAAGCTGTGAGCGAAACTATGGGATTGTCTGGATTCCTATATTCAACACAAATCTAACTGGTGTTGTCTTTGGGTACACAGTGCTTGGTTTGCCAGTGGCATGAACGTTTGTGCTCTTGAAAAGTTTGTGCTCGTTGCTAGTAATTTTTCTACTTTCCCTCATTGAGAGGCAAAGGGCATAAGGGAAATGTACAACATATTGTTTGAAGGTGAATGGATGTTACATTGCTGGGTTGATTCTTCCAGCCTTCTGGTAACTTCCAGACATCTTAGAGGTTGCCCAGGCTGCTTAGCAACTGTAGGATGTGAGGTAACGGGGGCTGTGTGTGTATGTGTGTATGTGTGTGCGCACCTCAATTTATTTTTTGCAACTAGCAGTTAGTTTGACTGCTACAGTGGAACCCATGGAACAGTGGGCGAGGGACCACCCATTTGATGATAAGGTGCATTAAACCCAAATATCAACAGAACCTTCCGGCTGTGAAGAATCCATAGCGTTTTTTTTCTTTATTTCAAACTCATGAGGCACAAATCAGTTATATACCCTTGCCGTACACTTCAGGAAAAGTAAAACAGCCACTCCTTAACTGAGGGTCGAATGGAGAGACTGTAATTCATTTGGCCACGAGTTTCATCTTTCAAACTAAACAAAGGTGCCACATTGGCTGCATGAGAGGACAATGTTGGCAGACTCCACTGTAGAGTTATTGCCAAGCCTTAGCGCTCTCTCCATCTCCTGCGGTGGCTCTTAAGCAGGATATAGTCATCACATGGAGTGGCTCGCTTGTTTGCAGTTAAGCACATTTACCTAGTTATTTTAACATCCATGTGGGGCGATCTGGCAGTAGCTGGAGGAGGACATTATCCTTATTGGCACTTAAGACACTTCAGTACTCATGGCAACCACTTTACATTTGAAATCTGCTTTGCTCATCTGTCAAATGGGCTTGTTTCCTCTATAAATTGTTTTTTTTGGCACAGACCATTTCTCTAGATGGAGTGCTGACACAAGATGTTCACCATCCTAGATATTTGATGTTGAGGTAAGTAATAATTCTGACATGTACTGTTACCATCCAGCATGAAAGGCCAAAATGCATTATGCACAGCGCCACATTTTCAGCATTGCCTAAAATAACTTTGAATGCAGTACAGCTAAAAGACATTTGGAAATGAAAATGGTAAGACAGGACCAAAATGGATGATATGACTGAATTGAGTCTAAATATCTGGGTCTGAAATCTCCCGGTGGGCTCGCCTCAGATCAAAAGAAGAAGAGGAAGGAAAAAACAACAGAGTGAGAATAGAGTGGTGGGCCTCACACACCGAGCGAAAAAACACGACTCTCCTCTGTGACGCGCCGTGATGAACTGCGCTCCTGACAGATAAATCTGACGCGGTGAAAAGGCAGGATGCTGAGCCGAGCGTTCAGGACTCTCTGGAGCGCCGGGGCCGACGTGTCGGGAATGCGGGAACAGATGCTCCACACGTAGAGCGAGGAGCCTGGCCTAATTTAGACGGCGGTGATGAAAAATGGACAGTGAAAGTGCTTACTCTGCTTAGCCTGCCCTCATCCACTCTCCTCTCTTCCCCTCTCATCGCCCAACCCCACCCCCATCATCCTCTATGGGGAGAATGCATGAGGAGTGGAGAGGCTGCTTCCCCAATAGAAGGTGCTAACTTAATTAGCCCTCTGCCACTTTGCATCCCCCCCTCCTCCTCCTTCTCCTCCACTTCCTCATCCTCCTCCTCATAGCTGATTATCTGGACCGTTGTCAAATCAAGTTTATTTTGTCACATTTTATTTGTGAAATGCTTCCCAACAATGCAGAGAAATATTTTTGGAAAAATAAAAATACGAGGAATTAGTACACAATGTGCAGTACTAAGTCGATGTGCAGGGGTATGAGGTATTTGAGGTAAATATGTACAGTGCATATAGGTAGGGGTAAAGTGACTAGGCAAAATGATAGATAATTAAGAATAGCAGCAGCGTATGTGATGAGTCAAGAGTCAGTGCAAAAAGGGTCAATGCTGATAGTTAGCTATTTGGGTAGCTATTTGGTCAACTATTTAGTAGTCTTGGGGGTAGAAGCTGTTCAGGGTCCTGTTGGTTCCAGACTTGGTCCATAGGTACCGTTTGCTGTGCAATAGCAGAGAGAACAGTCTAAGACTTGGTTAGATGGAGTCTGACAATTTTTAGGGCCTTCCTCTGACACCACCTGGTATAGAGGTCCTGGATGGCAAGGAGCCCAGCCCAAGTGATGTACTGGGCAGTACGCACTACCCTATGTAGCGCCTTGCGGTCAGATGCCAAGCAGTTGCCATACCAAGCTGTTAGAGATAGGGCTGATTGCTGCCCCTTCGGGGTGATTGCGTGCCCATAGTAAACAGAAAGAAAATGTGTCAAAAATGGCTAATATATGCATATAAAAATAATTATTGAATAGAAAACACTCTAAAGCTTCTAAAACCGTTTAAATTATGTCTGTATGTAAAGCAGAACTCTCAAGGGCACTCATTCTCCCAAACTCTCTCTTGTCATCATAAAAGTTGGCCCAACTTTGACATCATCGCCCCCACCCTTCCCAAGCACCTACAGTCCTGGGAACAGTTTCTATGTCTTCGGCGCGATGTCTGCTTTCAATGGGGCTTCTCATTGTGAGAATCGCTCGAGAGTTTTGGCGGGCCGAAACCTTTCGGTCACACGAGAAAACAGGTTACTCTCATGCGCGTTCTGCTCCTGTGATGTCTTTCTTCCAAGATTGATTAAACGATGCGTGTGTTTCTGTTCGTCCTCAGAATTGCTGTGAAGCTATATAACATGCTAACTCTGTGTTCTGAACATAGTTTGACAAGTTTAGTCGACATATAATATGTAATTTCGACGTTTTGGTGCGCACCCACTTGACTTTTTGGCTGCATTTCAACCGAAATATGTCGTGTTTGATAACCGAAAGACACAGACTTCAAAACTAAAGCTGTTTTTGGTAAGTATAAACCCTTCCAGGTCTTCTGATGGAAGAACAGCAAAGGTAAGGGAATATTTATGTGTTAAATTTGGGTTTCTGTGGACTCCAAGATAGAGGAGCCAAAATGCTAATTCGTGAGCGCCGACTCATATTATAGCCTAGTGAACGAAATCTGTAATGTTAAAAATAAATGTAACACAGCGATTGCATTTAGAAGAAGTGTATCTTTCTATATATATGTAGAACATGCATATTTAGTCTAAGTTTATGTTGTGTATTCCATGTTAGCTGACGGCATCTGCCGGAGCTATCGTCATTTCTCCGGACATTTGAGTAGCATTTTTTGAACATGGCGTCATTGTAAACAGAGATTTATGGATATATATAGCATATTATTCATGTTATTCATGATTTCAAAAGGTTAGTGAAATTATTTTTATTTTAATCCTGCGTTTGGTGATTGCATATTTTGTTCAATTTGGCTATGGAAATTAGCTGTGTCTTCGGTGGTGGTTTGACATAAATATGTGCTATGTTTTTGCCGTAAAACATTTTAGAAATCTGACTTGCTGGCTAGATAAACAAGTTGTTTATCTTTCATTTGAGCTATTGGACTTGTTAATGTGTGGAGGTTAAATATATGGCCACATTCCAGCTGACGGTGGGAGGGCTGATCCCCAATTGGGAACCAAGATCTTTAATATAATAATTATATAATTATTAAGATGCTCTCAATGGTACAGCGGTATAACATTTTGAGGATCTGAGGTCCTGACAAGAGGGAGGAGGGAGGTTTGGGCGTCTTTCATGCAAATCAGTAACATACCTACTGGGATCATAGCATCACACCTCAAGGTGAGATTTGATTTGTGCAATTAAACCATTTGGCAATTTTTTATAGTAAAGACCATGTGTGCAAGCAGGAGCGTCATGCACCCCCAAAACTTGAAGAGGCACAAAGTGCATGAGGATTGCTGGGGGGGGGGGGGGGGGTAGTCTGGGGGGGGGGGGGGGGGGGGGGTTAGTCCCATTGCCCGGTAGTAGAAACATGTAGCAACAAGTGAAACAGCATTTTTCTGCAATCTAGAGACATAATCATTATGCTTAATTCCATGTAAAACATGTTTATTTTTCAGCAGTATCTAAGCATACCTCTTGAGCTGTCTATATTCTCCTGACTGTTTCTTTTTTCAACAATAATTATTTACTAAATATGCTTCTCTGCATCTCTGCTTACTACAGTGAATCAAAAAATAAGTATTTTACAGATGAACTTTAACCAGTTAAGTCTAGTAACATGTCTGCTGCTGTTGTCCAACATCCTTTCATGGCTTGGACAAACTGACCAAATACAGTTATGGAGCTGTTGTTAAACGAGGCGATCTGGGCCATCTCAGTTGCTCTGGCTGTCCTGTCAGCTGCACTGGCTGCTGTCTCATCTTCACACAGCTGATTGAAGCGTTGATTGTGCTGCTGACGCTGGGCCTTCAAGTGTCTCCAGGTATGAGGCCTCAGTCCCCCTCATGAAGTTCAGGTATTCACTGGTTGTGCTCACAGTGTGTTTTTTCTCCCTTGGGAGAATATATAGGCATAAGTAATGACAGGTACAGCACAGGAATAATAAGGTACAAACTCCAAAGCTAACCTGATGGCAGCCAGTGTGAGTGCAGTTTTGTTCTACAACCATGTATTGTCAGTGTGGGGCCAACCAGATCTACCAACCAGATCAGTGGAGGCTCCTCAGAGGAAGGGGAGGACCATCCTCCTCAGTGAATTTCCATAGAATTTTTTTTTTTACATTTCAAAAGTTATCCTTTTTAGATAAAACTATACTACATATAATCACATCACAAAATAACTGATTAAAACACATTATTTTGCAAAGAAGGTCGACAGTAGCCTCAAGGCTCAAGCCTCAAGTCGTTCTGCCCCTGAACAGGCAGTTAACCCACTGTTCCTAGGCCGTCATTGAAAATAAGAATTTGTTCTTAACTGACTTGCCTAGTTAAATAAAGGTTAAAAAAAAAAGGTTAAAAAAAAGGGGGTAGCAATATAGTGTAGCCGGAGGGTACAAAACTTAGGAGGCTCATGGTTCTAACCCCCTTCCAGAGACTTACACAGTAAATATGACAACCCGGATAAAGCACTAAATAAACTTCAGTTAGTGCTAAACACAGCTGCTAGAATCTTGACTAGAACCCAAACATTTTATCATATTACTCCAGTGCTAGCCTCTCTACACTGGCTTCCTGTTAAAACGAGGGATGATTTCAAGGTTTTACTGCTAACGTACAAAGCATTACATGGGCTTGCTCCTACCTATCTTTACTATTTGGTCCTGCCGTACATACCCACACGTACGCTGCGGTCACAAGACTCAGGCCTCCTTACTGTCCATAGAATTTCTAAGCAAACAGCTGGATGCAGGGCTTTCTCCTATAGAGCTCCTTTTTTATGGAATGGTCTGCGTATCAATGTAAGAGACGCAGACTCTGTCTCCACCTTTAAGTCTTTATTGAAGTCTCATCTCTTCAGTAGATCCTATGATTGAGTGTAGTCTGGCCCAGGAGTGTGAAGGTGAACAGAAAGGCACTGGAGTAACGAACTGCCTTTGCTGTCTCTGCCTGGCTGGTTCCCCTCTCTCCACTGGGATTCTCTGCCTCAAACCCTTTTACGGGAGTCACTGGCTTACTGGTGCTCTTCCATGCCGTCCCCAGGAGGGGTGCGTCACTTGAGTGGTTTGACTGACATGATCTTCCTGTCCAGGTTGGCGCCCCTTGGGTTCGCGCCATGGGGGAGATCTTTGTGGGCTATACTGAGCCTTGTCTCAGGATAGTAAGTTGGTGGTTGAAGATATCCAGTCTGTCATATCTGAAGTATTTCTGCAGTCTTATCCGGATTCTCTTTTCTCTCGCTCTATTTCTCTCTCTGTTTCTCTCTCTCTCTGTTTCTCTCTCTCTTTCTCTTGGCTTAGGACTACCTGGCCTCATGACTACTTGCTGTCCCCAGGCCACCTGGTCATGCTGCTGCTCCAGTTTCAACTGTTCTGCCTGCGGCTATGGAACCCTGACCTGTTCATCGGACGTGCTACCTTGTCCCAGACCTGCTGTTTTCATCTCTAGAGACAGACGGTGCGGTAGAGATACTCTGAATGATTGGCTATGAAAAGCCCTCTGACATTTACTCCTGAGGTGCTGACCTGTTGCACCCTCTACAACCACTGTGATTATTATTATCTGACCCTGCTGGTCATCTATGAACATTTGAACATCTTGGCCATGTTCTGTTATAATCTCCACCCAGCACAACCAGAAGAGGACTGGCCACCCTTGATAGCCTGGTTCCTCTCTAGGTATCTTCATAGGTTCCAGCCTTTCTAGGGAGTTTTTCCTAGCTATTGTGCTTCTACACCTGCATTTCTTGCTGTTTGCTGTTTGGGGTTTTAGGCTGGGTTTCTGTACAGAATTCTGTGACATCAGCTGATATTAGAAGGGCTTTATAAATACAGTTGATTGATAAGCTACAGCTAGCTAGCACTGCAGTGCATAAAATGTGGTGAGTAGTTGACTCAAAGAGAGAGAAAGACAATAGTTCAAACGTTGTGAAAAAAATGAATTTCTTCCAAAATGAAGGAGACTCAAGAGAGAAAGAGAGAGAGAGAGAGATTGTAAAAAAAATCTGTTTCCCTTACTTACAAATGCAGCTAGCTAGTTAAGCCTACTGAAACACCCTGCTCAAACAGAGGGATGCTATGTTAGCTAGCTGTCTATGACTTTCCAACACAGCACTGGAAGTCTTCCAAGTCAAGGTAAGCTTTTGGTTTTACTAATGTATTGCCACCGGGGCCCGTTGATGTAAATGCTTACTAACTGTACACTGTAACGTTTCTGCATTATTGTAGTGGGTTTACAAATGTGTTAGTTCTATTAGCTACTCTGACTCTGAAATTACTTTAGCTAATATGGTGACAATGATGTAGGCTGTGTATAGCGGTTTGCTTAGAATGTAATGGTCGAGGCAAGGAGATGAGAAGCAGGTATAGGGAGTGAAGGTTTAATAGCTGACTGACATGAAACGGAACAGGAACAGTGTCTGGACAAGAATACATAACAACAATTAATGCAGACACAGGGAGCACCACCGAGGAACAGACAGATATCCAGGGGATAATCAAAAATGTGAAAGAGATCAGGTAAGTCCAATGAGCGCTTGGCATTCTCGAGTGGGAGCAGAAGCAGGCGTGACAATACACCCCCCCTCCTCCCACCTGTGCGATCCTGGTGAGCCAGTTGAGGCGTGGGAGCCTGATGATCCCGCTGCGGTCGAGAAGCCTGATGGGCCAGCTGAAGCGTGGCGTGATATGGGAACCTGCCGAGCCAACCGAGGCAAGGAAACCTCTCAAGCCAGCTAGGGTGTGACAGCCCGACGAGCCAGCTTAGGCACCCCCAGCCCCCGGGTCCGAAGTCAACAACAAAACAAAACCCCCCCAAAAAACCTGATGCTTCTTGTAATGGTGTTTGCATTCTGTAAGGATCGACGCAGGAGATGAGAAGGAGGTACAGGGAGTGAAGCTGATGGATATGAAACAGAACAAAAACAGCGTCAGGACAGGAACACATAACAACAATTAATGCGGACACAGGGAACACCACTGAGGAACAGACAGATATACAGGGGGTAATAAACAACTTGAAGACGTCCAGGTGAATACTATGAGCGCTGCTGCGTGTAATGATGGTGACAGGTGCGTGTAAAGAAGGGTAGCCTGGTGCCCTTCAGCGCCAGAGAGGGGGAGCAGGAGCAGGCATGACATATAGCTGATGTGTTGTGCACTGAAGTCCACAAGCGAAGGGAAGAGGTGAAATTAGGAGAGCTCATAGATATGAGAAGGAAAACAACATGGCTGCTATGAAAGTGAACTGTGTCTATGCGTGATAAGGTGTGTATTCATTCCACAGATTCTGCTGAAAAACGTTTCTTAAACGGAAGCAAACGGATCAAAACGGGGAAAAACATACCTGAATTTGTCCAATAGAATCTCTTGTTTGAAACTGTTGGACTAATGACTACACCCTATATCAGCTAGATGCAGGAAATAGTTTGCGCTATTGAATGTCACTGTCTGTCCATGTGTCACTGCCTGTCACCTCAAATTTGTCTCTCGACCTGTGTGCAGCTACATTGTGAACTCATGCATAGGCTAGGTTGTAGCAACCTCATGATGGGTAGAGGGGAAATTAGAGTCATGTAGTAGCCTAAACCTATCACTGTTACATTGAACTGGGAGAATGGAATATGAATGATAGTCATCCAATATGCTGTAATAGAATCGTCCTCCCTCATCTTAAACGGCACTGACCGCCACTGAAGCAGATACACCAATGATGCAAATAATAAAGGTCTTGGGTCAGAATATAATTAATTGAATCAGTGTGACAGCTTTATATATAAATTATTAGATCCACACTGTCCCTTTCAATAATATTTAGGAACATAGCCCTGCCATGACAAAAACCCTCTGTGGATGAGATTGCCCACCCCTGTTGAAGACAGCTAAATTGTGTGATTAGGGCTAAACAAGTGAACATGATAATCAATTGACAGAAAACTGTTTACCAACCAAGAATAGATCCTTGACGCCTGAGGGTGCGGGGCTCATGGGTTGCAGGAGCATTTATTGTGTCGATGGACAATTGGTGTCTGAGGGTTGCAGGGCTCTGATGTTGTGGCTTCACTATACAAGCACTCAGCTTCTTCAGAGTCTGTTGGTTCAGCTATTTCCTCTGAAGAGTATAAGTATGTTTGTACAATGTATAGTCGGATACCCCAGCTAACGTCAAACATTTCACTAACTCCATGGTGTTAGCCTTTAATAGATGTTTATATGGCAAGTTGTCAACCCTGGTTCATGTCTCACGCAGTGCTCACTCTCACACGCTACAGCTAGCTACACTGAAGACATTGGTAACTAGCTATATCGTAATTTGGTTAAAAACAATGTATTACCATGCTGAACATCGCTGCTCTGTGTCATCATGGCTTCAAATATTGCTGTCTGATTCAATTTTGTTGTTGTGGTCTTTTATCTTTTTATGTTCTTGTTTGAGTTTCTTAATCCGTGCATTGTTTTACTGACCGATGGATTCCCATCTTGGCTAATATATCTGCTTCCATTATTAGTGATAGCTTTAAAGTTATTCCATATTGTAGCTGTACCAAGTTCGATCTGTGGCTGTAAAGTTTGTTGTCATATTGACCTTAACAACATACGCAACACTGTGACATCATTTTGTGAGACCAATCATTGACTCCAGTCAGTTGTAACCCCTCCCACCAACCTATATGGTTCGAGACCTGTACCAGATATCAAACTAGGCTGAATATCCCGCTTGGTTCCAGGAATCAAACGGGTCATGGGCAAATTAAATAGAAACCGTTATATTCATGACCCCAAGGCATGGCCATGCAGTGAAAAAGTGTCAACTTGATTACCACAGCCACAGTCATAAACCCGTCTATTTCTAAAATGCCTCTTCTTAAAATGGGATTTTAAACCTAACCCCACCTAACTTAACCACACTGCTAACCTTACAGTGCCTTGCAAAAGTATTCATCATCCTTAGCGTTTTTCCTATTTTGTTGCATTACAACCTGTAATTTAAACAGATTTTTATTTGGATTTCATGTAATGGACATACACAAATTAGTCCAAGTTGGTGAAGTAAAATGGAGAAATATTACTTGTTTAAAAACGGAAAAGTGGTGCGGGTATATGTATTCACCCCCTTTGCTATGAAGCCCCTAAATAAGATATGGTGCAACCAATGACATTCAGAAGTCACATAATTAGTTAAATAAAGTCCACATGTGTGCAATCTAAGTCTCACATGATCTGTCATATGATCTCAGTATATATACACCTGTTCTGAAATGCCCCAGAGTCTGTTCTGAAAGGCCCCAGCAACACCACTAAGCAAGGAGCACCACCAAGCAAGCGGCACCATGAAGACCAAGGCGCTCTCCAAACAGGTCAGGGACAAAGTTGTGGAGCAGTACAAGTCAGGGATGGGTTATAAAAAAAATCTGAAACTTTGAAAATCCCACAGAGCACCATTAAATCCATTATTAAAACATGAAAAGTCCAAAAGAGATTGGAGTATCTGTCCATAGGACCACAATAAGCCATACATTCCTAAGAGCTGGGCTTTATGGAAGAGTGGCCAGAAAAAAAGCAAACACGTTTGGTGTTCACCAAAATGCATGTGGGAGACTCCCCAAACATATGGAAGAAGGTACTCTGGTGAAATGAGACTAAAATTGAGCTTTTTGGCCATCAAGGAAAACGCTATGTCTGGCACAAACCAAACACCTCACCCCGAGAAAACCATCCCCACAGTGAAGCATGGTGGTGGCAGCATCATGCTGTGGTAATGTTTTCATCGGCAGGAACTGGGAAACTGGTCACAATTGAAGGGATGATGGATGGCACTAAATACAGGGAAATTCTTGAGGGCAACCTGTTTCAGTCTTCCAGAGATTTGAGACTGGGACGGAGGTTCTCCTTCCAGCAGGACAATGACCCTAAGCATACTCCTAAAGCAACACTCGAGTGGTTTAAGGGGAAACATTTAAATGTCTTGGAATGGCCTAGTAAAAGCCCAGACCTCAATCCAATTGAGAATCTGTGGTATGACTTAAAGATTTCTGTACAGCAGCGGAACCCATCCAACTTGAAGGAGCTGGAGCAGTTTTGCCTTGAAGAATAGTTATGCACGCACAAGTTCTCTTTTTTTGTATTATTTCTTACTTATTGTGACAATTGTCGTCGGGAGAAGGAGAAGAGGACCAAGATGCAGAGTGGTAAGTTTTCATAATACTTTAAATAAATATGAATACTTGAACAAAAAACAACACAACAAATGAAACAGTCCTGTCAGGTGCAGAAATACAAAACAGAAAACAACTACCAACAAACACCAGGTGGGAACAGGCTACCTAAGTATGGTTCTCAATCAGAGACAACGATTGACAGCTGCCTCTGATTGGGAACCATACCAGGCCAAACACATAGAACTATAACACATAGAACAAAAACATAGAATGCCCACCCCAACTCACGCCCTGACCAAACTAAAATAGAGACATAAAAAAGGAACTAAGGTCAGGACGTGACACTTAATCAATGTTTTTTCTTTCTTTTTTCTTTTTTATACAGTGCCTTGCGAAAGTATTCATCCGCTTGGCATTCTTCCTATTGCTTAGTGGTGTTGCAGACTCTGGGGCCTTTCAGAATAGGTATATATATACTGAGATCATGTGACAGATCATGTGATACTTAGATTGCACACAGGTGGACTTTATTTAATTAATTATGTGACTTCTGAACGTAATTGGTTGCACTAGATCATATTTAGGGGCTTCATAGCAAAGGGGGTGAACACCAATGCACGCACCACTTTTCAGTTTTTTATTTTTTAGAATTTTAGAAACAAGTATTTTTTTTTCATTTTACTTCACCAATTGGGACTATTTTGTGTATGTCCATTACATGAAGTCCAAATAAAAATCAATTTCAACTACAGGTTGTAATGCAACAAAATAGGAAACACACCAAGAGGATGAATACTTTTGCAATGCACTGTACATTGTAGAATAATAGTGAAGACATCAAAACTATGAAATCACTCATATGGAATCATGTAGTAACCTTCAATAAGTGCATTGACAACATCATTCCCACAGTGACCGTACATACATTTCCCAACCAGAAGCCATGGATTACAGGCAACATCCGCACAAAGGTAAAGGCTAGAGCTGCCGCTTTCAGGGAGCGGGACACTCATCCGGAAGCTTATAGGAAATCCCAGTTTACAGGCAACATTCGCCCTCAGACGAACCATCAATACAGGACTAAGACTGAATCCTACAACGCCGGCTCTGATGCTTTTCAGATGTGGCAGGGCTTGAAAAATATTACGGACTACAAAGGTAAACCCAGCCACAAGCTGCCCAGTGACGACGAGCCTACCAGACCAGCTAAATATCTTTTATGCTTGCTTCGAGGATATATGTGACTCACCACCTGGATTCAGTCTTATGTAGCAAAATGTGGATAAAATTAGAGACTCAGAGCTACAAAATGGTATGTCATACACTGCATTTCTGAGGAACAATTGGAAAGTATTTTTGCTTTGAAAGTTGATAAACTTGTGAACTCACTTTTGAGAAAGTGGACTTTGAATGTTTTGGTATCTAGTGAAGAATTCTTTGTCTACACCCATTCAGCATTATTCACACCCTCTTAAGCTTTAGCCCCACCCATCTTGTTTCGCTCTCAGAGCGTTCAGAGCGCACACTTGATGCTCTGGCCAATGATTTGTTTACTTCTGGATAACATGAAAACAGCCGAACCAGCTCTGCTGGCAACAAGTTCATTTAGCTTTTTTTGCTGACGTTTACGGACACCGGCCATTTTCAATGGGTGTTGTACACTTTAAAGAATAATAACGTCAGCTTGGGAGCCAGTCAGCTAACATTAGCTAGCTAGCTAACAGTACATTTCAGTTTATGACATGTAGCTAACTAGCTAGGTAAACAATGAACCTAGCTAGGTAAACAACGTGTAAGATGAACCAGCCATCTAACTATAGCTCGTTTAAATGGGCCGGCAGGGTAGCCTAGTGGTTAGAGTGTTGGACTAGTTATCGGAAGGTTGCAAGTTCAAACCCCCGAGCTGACAAGTTAACCCACTGTTCCTAGGCCGTCATTGAAAATAAGAATTTGTTCTTAACTGACTTGCCTAGTTAAATAAAGGTAGAATAAAAAATAAAATAAAAAATAAAAAAACAATGATGAACATGGTGCCAAATCATATCCTTACTACCATGCATGAATCTGCTGGAAGGTAACCAACCAGGTTCAATGTTAGCTAGCTAACAGTAGGCTCTAACTAGAAAAGGAAACATTTCTGGGATACGAATAATAATATCATACACGTAATGTTCACTAGCTAGCTAACATTACACTTCAGCTTGAAATGAAACCACTTTCTGTTAAATTTAGAAATGTCTAATATTTGAAAATGTAGCTAGCTAACACTGGACTATCTTACCTGTTTACATAATCATGCATGATTGATGCGTCTCCCTGTCACGGATGCTATGCCAAGGTCTATCTATCTACCAACATAGACAGGGCTCTAACTCCTCTAGCTCCACAATGAAATAGGGTGCAGGCCAGGCAGGTGGTTAACTGGAGTCTGCCACTAGCACAGTCAGTGTAGTCAGCTCAGCTATCCCCATTGAGACCGTGTCTGTGCCTCAACCTGGGTTGGGCAAAACCAAACATGGCGGTGTTCGCCTTAGCAATCTCACTAGGATAAAGACCTCCTCCATTCCTGTCATTATTGAAAGAGATCGTGATACCTCACATCTCAAAATAGGGCTACTTAATGTTAGATCCCTCACTTCCAAGGCAGTTATAGTCAATGAACTAATCACTGATCATAATATTGATGTGATTGGCCTGACTGAAACATGGCTTAAGCCTGATGAATTTACTGTGTTAAATGAGGCCTCACCTCCTGGTTACACTAGTGACCATATCTCCCGTGCATCCCGCAAAGGCGGAGGTGTTGCTAACATTTACGATAGCAAATTTCAATTTGCATTTTTTTGTTGTTGACATTTTCGTCTTTTGAGCTTCTAGTCATGAAATCTATGCAGCTTACTCAATCAATTTTTTATAGCTACTGTTTACAGGCCTGCTGGGCCATATACATCGTTCCTCATTGAGTTCCCTGAATTCCTATCGGACCTTGTAGTCATAGCAGATAATATTCAGATTTTTTGTGACTTTAATATTCACATGGAAAAGCCCACAGATCCACTCCAAAAGGCTTTCGGAGCCATCATCGACTCAGTGGGTTTTGTCCAACATGTCTCTGGACCTACTCACTGTCACAGTCATACTCTGGACCTAGTTTTGTCCCATGGAATAAAAGTTGTGGATCTTAATGTTTTTCCTCATAATCCTGGACTATTGGACCACCATTTTATTACATTTGCAATTGCAACAAATAATCTGCTCAGACCCCAACCAAGGAGCATCAGAAGTCGTGCTATGAATTCACAGACAACACAAAGATTCCTTGATGCCCTTCCAGACTCCCTCTGGCTACCCAAGGACGTCAGAGGACAAAAATCAGTTAACCACCTAACTGAGGAACTCAATTTAACCTTGCGCAATACCCTAGATGCAGTTTCACCCCTAAAAACTAAAAACAATTCTCATAAGAAACTAGCTCCCTGGTATACAGACAATACCCGAGCTCTGAAGCAAGCTTCCAGAAATTTGGAACGGAAATGGCGTCACACCAAACTGGAAGTCTTCCGACTAGCTTGGAAAGACAGTACCGTGCAGTATCGAAGAGCCCTTACTGCTGCTCGATCATCCTATTTTTCCAACTTAATTGAGGAAAATAAGTACAATCCAAAATGTATTTTTGATACTGTCGCAAAGCTAACTAAAAAGCAGCATTCCCCAAGTCAGGATGGCTTTCACTTCAGCAGTAATAAATTCATGAACTTCTTTGAGGAAAATATCATGATTATTAGAAAGCATATTACGGACTCCTCTTTAAATCTGCGTATTCCTTCAAAGCTCAGTTGTCCTGAGCCTGCACAACTCTGCCAGGACCTAGGATCAAGAGAGAAACTCAAGTGTTTTAGTACATATCCCTTGACACAATGATGAATATAATCATGGCCTCTAAACCTTCAAGCAGCATACTGGACCCTATTCCAACTAAACTACTGAAAGAGCTGCAGTAATAAAGCCTATCTTGAAAAAGCCAAACCTTGACCCAGCAAACATAAAAACCTATCGGCCTATATTGAATCTTCCATTCCTCTCAAAATGTTTTGAAAAAGCTGTTGCGCAGCAACTCACTGCCTGTGTTTCAGACAAAAGGAAGTGGATGGCTGCAAACTTTCTACTTTTAAACTCAGACAAAACAGAGATGCTTGTTCTAGGTCCCAAGAAACAAAGAGATCATCTGTTGAATCTGACAATTAATCTTAAAGGTTGTACAATCGTCTCAAATAAAACTGTGAAGGACCTCGGCGTTACTCTGGACCCTGATCTCTCTTTTGACGAACATATCAAGACTGTTTCAAGGACCGCTTTTTTCCATCTATGTAACATTGCAAAAATCTGAAACTTTCTTTCTTTCCAAAAATGATGCAGAAAAATGTATCCATGCTTTTGTTACTTCTAGGTTAGACTACTGCATTGCTCTACTTTCCCGGCAACCCGGATAAAGCACTAAATAAACTTCAGTTAGTGCGAAATATGGCTGCTAGAATCCTGACTAGAAGCAAAACATTTGATCATATTACTCCAGTGCTAGCCTCCCTACACTGGCTTCCTGTCAAGGCAAGGGCTGATTTCAAGGTGTTACTGCTAACCTACAAAGCATTACATGGGCTTGCTCCTACCTATCTCTCTGATTTGGTCCTGCTATACATACCTACACGTACGCTACGGTCACAAGACGCAGGCCTCCTAATTGTCCCTAGAATTTCTAAGCAAACAGCTGGAGGCAGGGCTTTCTCCTATAGAGCTCAATTTTTATGGAATGGTCTGCCTACCCATGTAGGCAGACCATTCCAGACCTGCCTGCCCAACTCGGTCTCAACCTTTAAGTCTTTACGGAAGACTCATCTCTTCAGTGGGTCATATGATTGTGTGTAGTCTGGCCCAGGAGTGTGAAGGTGAACGGAAAGGCTCTGGAGCAACTAACCGCCCCTGCTGTCTGTGCCTGGCCGGTTCCACTCTTTCCACTGGGATTCTCTGCCTCTAAACCTATTACAGGGGCTGAGTCACTGGCTTACTGGTGCTCTTTCATGCCGTCCCTAGGAGGGGTGCGTCACTTGAGTGGGTTGAGTCACTGATGTGATCTTCCTGTCTGGGTTGGCGCCCCCCCTTGGGTTGTACCGTGGCGGAGATCTTTGTTGGCTATACTTGGCCTTGTCTCAGGATGGTAAGTTGGTGGTTGAAGATATCACTCTAGTGGTGTGGGGGCTGTGCTTTGGCAAAGTGGGTGGGGTTATATCCTTCCTGTTTGGCCCTGTCCGGGGGTATCATCGGATGGGGCCACAGTGTCTCCTGACCCCTCCTGTCTCAGCCTCCAGTATTGATGCTGCAGTAGTTTATGTGTCAGGGGGCTAGGGTCAGTTTGTTATATCTGGAGTACTTATCCTGTCTTATCTTGTGTCCTGTGTGAATTGAAGTATGCTCTCTCTAATTCTCTCTTTCTTTCTCTCTCTCTCTCTCAGAGGAGGACCTGAGCCATAGGACCATGCCTCAGGACTACCTGGCATGATGACTCCTTGCTGTCCCCAGTCCACCTGGCCGTGCTGCTGCTCCAGTTTCAACTGTTCTGCCTGCGGCTATGGAATACTGAACTGTACCTGTCCCAGACCTATTATTTGAACATGCTTGTCATTTATGAACAATTGAACATCTTGGCCATGTTCTGTTATAATCTCCACCTGGCACAGCCAGAAGAGGACTGGCCATCCCTCATAGCCTGGTTCCTCTCTAGGTTTCTTCCTAGGTTTTGGCCTTTCTAGGGAGTTTTTCCTAGCCAACGTGCTTCAACACCTACATTGCTTACTGTTTGGGGTTTTAGGCTGGGTTTCTGTACAGCACTTTGAGATATCAGCTGATGTACGAAGAGCTATATAAATAAATTTGATTTGATTTGAAGGTTGCCCTTAGTTTGAAGATGTAATCCGGAGACAGGTGTTTTCTCCATCTCGTTAGATATCATACTCTTATTCCACTGATTTCAAAACCATAAAGTGGAGAGCAACACTCATGCAGCTCCACTACACAATACCTTTAAAAAAGCCATGTTCGACATGATTACCAACGCAGACTGGCCAGCTCAAATAGACAGAACCCTTCTGTATGGCAATCCGAACTCCTCTCTCGGCATGTCAAGCGCACTCATTACCTCAGCCAATCATTTCTATTGGGAAGGTTGCTGGCTTTTCTGTGGCTAACCAACAAGGCTCGTAATTGAACTATTTTATTCATATTTACATGTGGCATACAAGTTTGTTAGGCACATGAAAGTTCAAATGTTCGAGAAGGCATTTCTGCCCTGAAAACCCATTTTGATAAAAAAATATAAATATAGTTAAAATGGCTCTCCTGTGAAGTCGTGACTTGCGACATACGCCTAGTTTCCTGAAACGGGTCACATACTGTATATATATTTTTAAACAGGACACACCAGGAGGCATGTGAACCTGTAAACCCATATTGGCGTGACACCTTTGTGCAAGCAGGACTTTCTGTGAATATGCTTGCTTTAACAGTTAATGCTGCCTTCCCAGACTCTTGTGTGTGGTCCAAAACGTTTTATTTGGTCCATTTTCAAATGTTATTACCGAGGCTCTGTTCCCAAATGTTAACAATTATGTTTTGTATTCGTAACCGAAGACTCATTTAGCAAAAGGAGAATGGTTCAAATGAGTAACAACACAACAACGTGTGTAAGGGATTTCCCCAAGGATAATTCTCACCTGAGACACCATCATATAATATATGCCAGGTCCCACAAAGTAAGCCAAACAACAAGCATTACCCCTGGACCTAACGGGGCCTGTGACTTTCTCTGTGATGCGATCATTTTTATTCCTGCCACTGTGCGCAACCAAGGAGGTGATGGCTGGACTACACTGCACGCAGCTAAGGCCACTCGCTAACAAATAAGCAGTGAACCATATATCCTGGGCCTGCACTGATGCATCTTACAGCGACTCACATGGAAATGGCCTCAGTCGTCCATCTTGGGCTGGCACCAAAGAACTCTGATGTTTTCGCTTGGCAGCATCGCAGGGGCATATTTCACTCACTGATGGCGCCAGCTCGCTCTGTTCTATCTCCCTCTCTCTGCCTCTTTCACCCTCTCTCCTCCTTTCTCTCTTTTCTCTCCTCCCTCTCTCTCTCTTTCGATCTCTCCTGTATTTTTCTCTCATTCCATCCTGCAGGCACTGACGTTGCATAAAGCCACTCTATTGGAATGTCTTTACATTAATTTTGTTGGAGGGACCACCAACACTCCAGTCTTTCTGGTCTCTTACCACAGATTGACAGACATCTAATAGATAATCTACAACAGAGAGTATTAGAGGCTACAGGAGCCAGAGACATTGACCGACAGCCACACTAACCCCAAGGTTAAGGACGGTGATATAGACCTACTGGAGCATTCAATAACCATATTGAAGATGATCGTAAAGCTCAAATATGTTTCCGCGTTGTTTAATTCAAATCCGAATAAATGTAGACACCAGCATTATCCTCTCATCAGCCCTCTGTCAGCATGTGAGCATGTCATTAAAAACTTGTTAGGGTTGCATTTCTCCTCTGTACTCCTCTCTCTGGGGTATTTAAATGGGTGTTCATTACTAGGGGGTCCTATTTCCCGCCATGCACAATGTGTCCCAGGTGTATACACTTGTGAATGTAAATGTATCTGTAAGTTAATGGTGTGAAGACATGCCCCTTGTGGTCTAAAATTAGGCCTTAGTTTGGAATAACGTACTTTTAAAAAATCTCTCAGGGAGTGTGGGGGTGGTAATGTGGACTGTTATATTTGTGTACGATGGTTATATCCATTAGGAAATAAAAACAGTGATGTGGCTTCTGGGATTTAGCCAAAACTCATTCCCCACCATCTGCTCAAATGAAAGCTCACCTTTCTTTGCGTAGGGATGTGTAAGGGTTTTCACGTGTGCTCCAACTGAGCGGAGACTTCAATTCAACGTGTATTCCAAGTTGGTTCAAGGCAATTTCATTGGAATGACGTGGAAACAACATTAATTCAACCAGTGTGTTCCCAATTGGCGGTAACAAGTTATGCTCAATTGTAAATGAACTAATTATGCATCACTTTGAATGTGACTAATTGTACTCGCCATTATATCGTTTTAGCAGGACTGTGAGAAATTCATGTCAGACAGAGAAAAATTAACATGTAGAATGCAATGCATTCTATTTCACCGACGTTTACTGAGAATGAGAAAATACGTGTCAACTTCTAAGCACTGAGCTCCTCTATTTCCAACAAAACCTTCCTTTCTCCCTTTCAAAGCACTCACTGACATTATTTATTTTTTAAAACCCTGACCATAAGAGTAGGCGACACACCATGTCACTTGAATGCGTGGGTAAAAATAATTGCTGTGGAGGAAAGTAAAAATATTCAAGCCAGAAGGGGGAACAAATGTCGGCGGCTACAGCTTAGTTGAGAGTACATGTGAGTAGCAGTCTGTAGTGTGACTCTGTGGTGAATGCGAGCCAGGGCTAAGAAGTCAATGAGTCGTTTGCGAAATGCCTCTGGGATTCCAAAGTGTGAATGTCACAGGTAATTCTTCCGTCTACAAGTGATAATGGATTCATCTTTGCCAAGTGGTGTGTTGCGAAGACTATTGTGACCTACATGTCATAATAACTCTCTTGGGAGATCACTAAGAAACATCCTGTTTAGCAGTGTGTTTCCATGTGTTGCCTATACAATGCCTTCAGAAAGTATCCACACCCCTTGAATTTTCCCATGTTTTGTTGTGTTACCGCCTGAAGTTACAATGGATTAAAATGAGATTTATTTTGTCACTGGCCTACACACAATACCCCATCATGTCAAAGTGGAATTATGTTTTTAGAAATGTTTACAAATGAATAAACAATGAAAACATTTAATGTTTTGAGTCGATAAGTATTCAACACCTTTGTTATGGCCTAAATAAGTCTAACATTTAAAATGTGCTTAACAATTCACATAATAAGTTGCTCTGTGTGCAATAATAGTGTTCCACATGATATTTCAATGACCACCTCATCTAAAACAGTTACAATGTTTAATGGCTGTGATAGGAGAAAACTTAGGATGGATCAACAACATTATAGATACTGCACAATACTAACCTAAATGACAGAGTGAAAAGAAGGAAGCCTGTTCAGAATAAAACATATATAGATGAATTCACCTTTCAGCAGGAGAATAGCCTCAAACACAAGACCAAATCTACACTGGTGTTGCTTACCAAGAAGACAGTGAATGTTCCTGAGTGGCGAGTTACACTGAGTGGCGAGTTACACTTTTGACTTAAATCTACTTGGAAATCTATGGCAAGACCTGAAAATGGTTGTCTAGCAATTATCAACAACCAACAACTTATATTGGAGACCAACGTGTGGCTCTTGCTGTGGTGAGAGAGGGATCCGCGTCCTGTATCTCTCAGAACTAGAATTAGATTCGCTTTTCTATGATCTCTCTCTGCTAGACATGAGCCTGCAACTCTCCTCTTTCCAGTGTTGCACTTCACTTTATTTCCTTATAGAATCATAGCCGGGGGAAGGGTGCTGGAGGAGCTGCAGCACCCCTTGTTAATTGAAATGATATAAACTCAGCAAAAATAGCATCGTCCCTTTTTCAGAACTCTGTATTTCAAAGCTAATTTGTAAAAATCCATATACCTTCACAGATCTTCATTGTAAAGGGTTTAAACACTGTTTCCCATGCTTGTTCAATGAACCATAAACTATTAATGAACATGCACCTGTGGAACGGTCAGTAAGACACTAACAGCTTACAGACGGTAGGCAATTAAGGTCACAGTTATGAAAACTTAGGACACTAAAGAGGCCTTTCTACAGACTCTGAAAAACACCAAAAGAAAGATGCCAAAGGTCCCTGCTCATCTGCATGAACTTTCCTTGGGCATGCTGCAAGGAGGCATGAGGACTGCAGATGTGGCCAGGGCAATAAAATGCAATGTCCGTACTGTGAGACACCTAAGACAGCGCTACAGGGAGACAGGACAGACAGCTGATCGTCCTCGCAGTGGCAGACCACGTGTAACAACACCTGTACAGGATCGGTACATCCGAACGTCACACCTGCGGGGCAGGTAAAGGATGGCTACAACAACTGCCCGAGTTACACCAGGAACACACAATCCCTCTATCAGTGCTCAGACTGAGAGAGGCTGAGAGAGGCTGTACTGATGGCTTGTAGGCCTGTTGTAAGGCAGGTCCTCACCACCCATCACAGGCAACAATGTCCCCTATGGGCACAAACCCACCATCGCTGGACCAGACAGGACTGGCAATGTGCTCTTCACTGTTGAGTCGCGGTTTTGTCTCACCAGGGGTGACAGTCAGATTCGTGTTTATCATCGAAGGAATGAGGCCTGTACTCTGGAGGCCTGTACACCGAGGCCTGTACTCTGGAGCTTGTTGTCATTGCAGGCAATCTCAACGCTGTGCGTTACAGGGAAGAGATCATCCTCCCTCATGAGGTACCCGTCCTGCAAGCTCATCCTGACATGACCCTCCAGCATGACAATGCCACCAGCCATACTGCTCATTCTGCACGTGATTTCCTGCAAGACAGGAATGTTAATGTTCTGCCATGGCCAGCGAAGAACCCGGATCTCAATCCCATTGAGCATGTCTGGGACTTGTTGGATCGGAGGGTGAGGGCTAGGGCCATTCCCCCCAGAAATGTCAGCGCAGTTTGGATTTGGCTTCACACCAACCACATCACATGACAAATGTCATTGACAGAAAAAAACTTTAAGTGTTGCATCTCGTTGTGTTGTTGTTCTCCGGTGGCTAGCTACAGCTGAAGTCAGAAGTTTACATACACTTAGGTTGGAGTCATTAAAACTCATTTCTTGTTAACAAACTATTGTTTTGGCAAGTTTGTTAGGACTGTCACGACTTCCACCGAAGGTGGCTTCTCTCCCTGTTCGGGTGATGTTCGGCGGTCATTGTCGCTGGCCTACTAGCTGCCACCGATCCATTTTTCCTTTACGTTTGTGTCTGTCTGTATTGGTTACACCTGTGTCCTATTAGTTGATTTCGGTGGATTTATTTACCTCCGCTGCCTGCTAATCTTCGTGCAGGATTGTTTGCTGTGGTTGTATTGTTAGGGGTGTGTGTCTGCACCACGGGTTTTCATTCACGCGGCAGTTGTACCGTATTTTAGGAGTTTAGGAGAAGAGGTTTCTTCTCTGTGTGTGACGTTTATTTCCCTGTGTGTGGCGACCTCGTTTGGGCGCATTCCCCCCATGTTGTTGTTGAGTTGGGACTTCTAAATAAACTATTGTGCCCCTGGGACTTCCTTCCTGCTCCTGATTCCTGCCCCTCCCTCATTGAAGGAGGCATGAAACAAGGACATCTACTTTGTGCATGACACAGATTATTTCACTTACAATTCACTGTATCACAATTCCAGTGGGTCAGAAGTTTACATACACTTTGTTGACTATGCCTTTAAACAGCTTGGAAAATTCCAGAAAATAATGTAATGTCTTTAGAGCTTCTGATAGGCTAATTGACATAATTTGAGTCAGTTGGAGGTGTACCTGTGGATGTATTTCAAGGCCTACCTTCAAACCCAGTGCCTCTTTGCTTGACATCATGGGTCAATCAAAAGCAATTGTAGACCTCCACAAGTCTGGTTCATCCCTGGGAGCAATTTCCAAATGGCTGAAGGTACCACCTTCATCTGTACAAACAATAGTACGCAAGTATAAACACCACGCAGCCGTCATACTGCTCAGGAAGGAGACGCGTTCTGTCTCCTAGAGATGAACGTACTTTGGTGCGAAAAGTGAAGATGCTGGAGGAAACGGTTACAAAAGTTTTTATGTCCACAGTAAAATGAGTCCTATATCGACATAACCTGAAAGGCAGCTCAGCAAGGAAGATGCCACAGCTCCAAAACCACCATAGAAAAAGCCAGACTACAGTTTGCAACTGCACATGGGGACAAAGATCGTACTTTTTGGAGAAATGTTCTCTGGTCTGATGAAACAAAAATAGAACGGACTTTAGTTATGTTTGGAGGAAGAAGGGAGAGGCTTGCAAGCTGAAGAACACCATCCCAACCGTGAAGCTTGGGGGTGGCAGCCTCATGTGGTGGGGGTGCTTTGCTGCAGGAGGAACTGGTGCCCTTCACAAAATAGATGGCATCATGAGGCTGGAAAATGATGTGGATATATTGAAGAAACATCTCATGGCATCAGTCAGGAAGTTAAAGCTTGGTCACAAATGGGTCTTCCAAATGGACAATGACCCCAAGCATACTTCCGAAGTTGTGGCAAAATGCCTTAAGGACAACAAAGTCCAGGTATTGGAGTGGCCATCACAAAGCCCTG
Organism: Oncorhynchus kisutch; assembly: GCF_002021735.2. Lineage (NCBI taxonomy): Eukaryota > Metazoa > Chordata > Actinopteri > Salmoniformes > Salmonidae > Oncorhynchus > Oncorhynchus kisutch. The sequence continues at coordinate 8,967,972 of NC_034178.2, read as the reverse complement.
ACCTCAAACCTATAGAACATTTGTGAGCAGAACTGAAAAAGCTTGTGCGAGCAAGGAGGCCTACAAACCTGACTCGGTTACATCAGCTCTGTCAGGAGGAATGGGCCAAAATTCACCCAACTTATTGTGGGAAGCTTGCGGAAGGCTACCCAAAATCATTCTCTTTACTATTTCTCTGACATTTCACATTCTTAAAATAAAGTGGTGATCCTAACTGACCTAAGCCAGGGATTTTTTACAGGAATTGTGAATAACTGATTTTAAATGTACTTGGCTGAGATGTATGTAAACTTCCGACATCAACTGTAGCTAGCTAAAATCATCCCTTTCCTAAATTAGCCATGGATGGAAATAGGTATTTAGAATTGTGGTTTGACTGTTGTCCATACTGGTCAATGATTGTAACGGTGATTCTGATCAAACCATACTTTCTGTCACGCCCTGATCTGTTTCACCTGTCCTTGTGATTGTCTCCACCCCCTCCAGTTGTCACTTTTTTTCCATGGTGTATTTATCACTGTGTTTCCTGTCTCTCTGTGCCAGTTTGTCTTGTATGTTCAAGTCAACCAGCATGTTTATCTCGTGCTCCTGCTTTTCTATTCTCTCTTACTAGTCCTCCCGGTTTTGACTTTTGTCTGTTTTTCTGGACTCCATTCCTGCCTGTCTGATCATTCTGACTGCCCTGACCTCGAGTCTGCCTGCCATTCTGTATGTCTGGAACTCTGAACTGGTTTTGACCTTTTGCCTGTTGTCATGACGTTGCCCTCTTTGGGTACAGCAAGCCCCATCCCCCTCTCCCTGCCTCCCCCTTGCCTCCTTCAACTAGGCTGCTGTGGTCAGAGAGAGGTCGTAAATTCCTGAGGAGAGGATCTCCTCATGGCCTCACAGTATAGAGATAGAGTGAAGTTTCATAGAGAAAAAAGGAATTTCTTCCACCTCACAGAACTTGAGGTCCGAACACCGTTTACGTTCCGGAGAAGGTATTAAAGATCGGTGATGTCACAACTTGTGATGTCACAACTTGGGGAAGCTCATGGGAGATGGTGCGGCCACATTACCATAACGCTGTTTATATAATAGCCTCAGATATGAGGTTTACATCTAAATGTTGTATAAGCTGAATGAGTGAGTATGATACTGTTTGTAAAATAGTGTAATGTGATTTTGGACTGTTTATAATGAAGGAAACTCCAATTCCCTTTTGAGTTGAACTGAATCAGAGGACCGCCCATGAGCCCAGTTAGGGTCAGGCATCCTGGGACAGCCCCTTTTCTGCAATTCTGAATAAAACCCCAATCTTGAGAATTCCTCAAGTAGACCATGTTTCTCTCAATCACGGGAGGACAAAGGTTGCAGACCATTGCTGAATTTTTTAACCATAACACGTGGTTAAACTCTTAGACTATTGATACCGACGGAATAAGAACAAGTCTTTGATATTAATTACTAGTCTGCAGCTAGGAATTCGGTATCATTGAACGCGAAGAACGACAACCACCGAAACATCCATTCTATAACGAATGAATGAATGTCCACAACACACAGAGAGAGAGAGAGAGAGAGACGTTCATGTGCAAAGGTTTAGGATTTCAATTGTTATAATTATCAACTTTGTAGTGTCTCATCTCAGTTGACCCCCACTTCCCTTCTTGTCCACCAAGCCGCGATACCGGTTTATCCCACTAGGGTAACTCCGTTATCATTTCCTTGTAACTATCTACTGTTTGTTTATGCATTTCTGTGAATTACTTAGTTAGTAATAAATACATGATTTATGACAATTGATGTATGGATGACTCATAAGTGAAGACTGGGTTCGTGCAGACAACCAACAATTTATGTCATTTGGAATGAGACTAATGTGAGGTAAAATAAATATTGCATTAATCAGAAGACTATTGATCAGATATGAAAATATCTGAAAGGTTATATTGGGAAATTAATCTGAATATTTCCCTTGGTGCCCCGACTTCCTAGTTAATTACGGTTACATGATTAATCAGTTTTATTGCATAATACTATTTACAGAGAATCTTTGATAAAAACAAAGTCATTAGAGCGGACGTAAAATGTAATGGCGGACTGAACGAAGTTATGTAGAGCACCTCAAGATAAAACGTAATATTCAATATTGGCAAGTTAGACTAAAATATTAGCACTACATAATCTGGTGGGTGGTAACCTTCAATCTGGATAATAACACAAAACAAATCTTAAGACTAGAGACATTTATCGACAAATATTACGAAAACAAGCAACACCCAAACATGACGGAGAGTAAGACAGGGGAACCGATTTCAAAACGGAAACGTGACTCTTCTACAGACACAGACGGTTTAATATTTTCACCAACGGGAATGGTAAAGGTTGAAACCGATCTGTTAAAATCAATAAATGACAAACTGGGTATACTTGAATTAGTCAGTAAGGATATAAAAGAGTTGAAGGCAAGCCTCGAGATGAGTGATGAAAAAGCTGTGACATTGGAGAAGGAAACACACAAGCTAAAAGGGACAGTCAATAAGATTGAAACCAAAATGAATGAAATTAAAAAGGAGAACACCGTCCTGAGAGAAGCCTTACTGGACATACAAACTAGATCCATGAGAGAGAATCTGGTAGTTACATGTATCCAGGTTAAAGAAGGGGAAGTTCCTGAATCTGTAGTTAGAGTTCCTCCTTACAACGCTTCAGATCCCACGCGAAGTTATCGACAAAATCCAACTTGAACGTTTACACCCCTTCGGACAGAGAAGCCAAAGGTGTGACCACCCAATCGTTGCTAAATTGGCTTCATTTAAAGATAAAATAATGGTTAAAAGCCTGGGTAAAAGACTTGCTGGGACCAAAATTGGCATGAATGATCAGTTTCCGAAGGAAATTGCAGAATGGCGCAAAGTTCTGTATCCAATTTTCAAAGAAAATAGATTAAAAGCGAAACGAGTAGCTCTCGTCGTTGATAAACTATATATTGATAACGAGTTGTTCAGAGACTCAAAGACCACTCCATGGTTATTTTTAAAATTGCAAAGTTCTCATAGATGAGGAAAATAAATACAATTCTAGCCCGGTTATGGATTGTAACAATACAATAAAAAATATAGCTTTTCTATATATCTTCACACATAACTAATTGAACACACAAGCACTAATTCAACATAGTTAAGATAAAAACTAAGTAAACAGAAAGCACAGTATGTGTGGATGGTGTGGTGTATGTTTATTTTGATTTGTTATGTTTGTAAGTTGAGTGAGTGAGTAATGAAATGGTTGCATATCCCAGAGCCAATGTATTGCTGTGGGCCGGGGTATGAGAGGGATTTCAATGTTGTTCAGATGATGGATATACTTTCATAATGAATTATATGTCTTATTTATTTATTGTCCTATCATGGTGGAACCGTTTTAAAATAGATTATACATTTGATTTGTCGTTGTCCTATCATGGGGAACTACATTTTTTAAATAAATGATATCTAATTATTGATTTATGATCCTATTTGAATGGTACGGTCCATGACCCTATTACCTAGCAGGGTGGCGATTCCAGTGGGGTGCTCCCACCCAGGCAGTGGCAGTGCTGGCAACACTAGCTGCAGTAACCCATGGGGAGGGGGTCACACTCGGACATTCAGAGAGGGGGTATATTATTGTGACCCTAGTGGCACAGAATCAAGTCGGACTGCATGGGATGCTTGGGAATATGGTGAATATGAGTAACCGTATTGTGGGTGTTTCAGGGAAAAGGAGGACATTTGACCTCCATCATCTAGGATCTGACAATGGTAAATAAAATATCTACATTTTTGCCTATTTTTTGTGTGGTCTTGCAGGCCTTCTTGTGCAGCTGCAACTGCAAGTGCATTTGTAAATCAAGACCTTTCTTGAGTTGGGCTCTGGGGTGGTGCAATTGTTGAGTAAGTGAGCTTATGGTTGTGTGGGGGTATGGGTTGAGTGTGTGTGGGTGTATGTGTGTATCCCACAACTGTTGAGAAGGAGTAAAAGATGTTAGGGACAATAGAGGATGATCCACAGCTATATATAATACAAATCGAGGTGAGGGCGATGGAAATGCATTTGGCAGTTAATCTACTTCAATTTGGTAAATGGCACTGTGTGCTCTTTTCAAAGGATGGATCCCAGTCGGTTATGGGTTATGGGATACAGAGGGTCGAGGGTGGTCTGCCGGGCATTGGGATGACAACCCAACTCGGGATGAGGAGGGCCTTTAGCGGGTGGAATAGTAGGGACCAATTGGAGGTTTACTTAGTAGAAATGCAAAGATCATTGTACAGCGATATAGACACTCAATCATCATGTTACTTTTTAATGGTACGTTAACAAACATATATTTTGATAAAAATAATAGAAAGTTGTGTCTCATTATGATAGGTGGTGAAATAAGTATAGCCAGTTACAATTGTAATGGCCTAGCAGATAATAAGAAAAGACAATCAGTTATTTACCTGGCTAAAAGATAAGGAATATAATATCTATTGTTTACAGGAAACCCATTCAACAGTTTTAGATGAAGTTTTGTGGAAAAATAACTTGAAGGGGTGAAATATACTTCTCCCATGGGCAAGGAAATTCAAAAGGGGTGATGGTTTTAATTAACAATAATTTTGATCCAAATGTGCAAATTGTCCAAACAGATCCTCAAGATAGATTATTTTAAATATGTTTTTGGACAATAAACAGCTTATTAACATATATTGTCCGAATAATGATGATCCAAGCTTCTTTGAAATACATATAAGAATTTATCAACTCTACACGCAACACTAGACTCTATTATTATGGTGGGAGATTTTAATACGGTCTTAAATACCTCTATGGACCGGAAAGGAAATCACACTACAAACTATCACCCTCAGGCACTGAGGAAATCATGAATGTCATGGATATATCAGAATTAGTGGATATACGGAGACTTAAATACCCTGACCTAGTGAGATATACTGTACATGGCAGAGGCTTAATCAAGCTAGTCGCCTTGACTACTTTCTTATACCATTCTCTCTGGCACCAAACGTTTAAAAAGTGTTGATAGGGGACAGAATGCGGTCGGATCAACACATAATTGGCATATATATATTACTCTTACAGAATTTCCACATGGGCGAGGATATTGGAAATTTAATCAAAGCCTACTACATGATAAACTGTTTAGAACTAGGACAGAAGAATTTATAACAGACATAACATAGGTACAGCAGATCCCCTTACTACTGTATGGGACACTTTTAAATGTGCCTTTAGAGGCAATGCAATTCAGTACTCATCTATAAAACAAAAGCAATTTAGATCAATTTAGCAATTTAGAGTCCATATTAACAAAGGAAATTGAAGGACTAACAGTACAGTTAGATAGCAATAAAAACGGTACTATAGAGGCACAGAATAAGTTAGAGGAAAATCAAAAGAAATGGAGTGTCACGGCTGTCGTCTGGAGATAGAGAGGAGGACCAAGATGCGGCGTGGAAAGTGTTCGTCATTTTAATGGAAAAACGGAACACTACAAAACAACAAAGTGACAACCGTGACGCTAATGAATAATCGTGCTGACACAAACACTACACATAGACAATCACCCACAACCCACAATGACAAAACAGGCTACCTAAATATGGTTCCCAATCAGAGACAATGACTAACACCTGCCTCTGATTGAGAATCATATCAGGCCAAACACAGAAACAGACAAACTAGACATACAACATAGAATGCCCACTCAGATCACACCCTGACCAAACAAAACCTATAAACATACAAAGCAAATTATGGTCAGGGTGTAACATGGAGGAACTTATTCAAGAAAGATCCAGTGTAATATATTATAATAATAAAGCGAACTGGATGGAATATGGGGAAAAATGCACCAAATTCAATCTTCAATATAGAAATGCTACCAATTTTTTTTATTAAAACTTGTTACAAAGGATGGAGTCATGCATGACTCACCAAATTATATTTTGAAAGAGGAAGTAAAGTACTTAAAGAATATGTTTTCATTTCAGGCTCCTCCATCTCCACTAACTGAAACTAATTGTATGGATTTTTTTCCTAATAATAATGTAAAATTAATATCTGTACAGAAAGACTCATGTGAAGTCCAAATGACTGAGGAGGAACTGCTTGAGGCAATTGGGGCCTTTAAGGATGGGAAAACACCAGGGCTGGATGGCATACCAATGGAAGTATACAAACCTTTTTTTGGTATACTCAAAGGACCATTATTGGCTTGTTTTAACCACTCCTATATAAATGGTCGATTTTCAGACACGCAACAAGAAGGTCTGATATCATTATTACTGAAGCAGGACCCAAGTGGTATATATAAAGATCCAGTCCATTTAAAACATTGGAGACCTCTGTTGTGTTGTGATGCAAAAATCCTAGCAAAATGCTTGGAACATAGAATTTAAAAAGTATTGTCAGATACTATTCATATAGGTTTAGGTACATAGGTACTGGAAACAATAGAACACTATGAAATATCGGGGACACCAGGCCTGGTTTTCATAGCTGATTTTGAAAAGGCTTTTGATAAAGTACGACTGGAGTTTATATATGCCTAGAATATTTCAATTTTGGGGAATCTCTTATAAAATGGGTTAAGGTTATGTATAGTAACCCTAGGTGTAAAATAATAAATAATGGCTACATCTCAGAAAGTTTAAAACTATCTAGAGGAGTAAAACAAGGTTGTCCACTATCGGCATATCTATTTATTATTGCCATCGAAATGTTAGCTGCTAAGATTAGATCAAACAATAATATTAAGGGATTAGAAATCCGTGGCTTAAAAACTAAGGTGTCATTGTACGCTGATGATTCATGTTTTCTTTTAAAACCACAATTGCAGTCTCTCCATGGCCTCTTAGAGGATCTAGATACTTTAACTATCCTCTCTGGATTAAAACCAAATTATGATAAATGTACCATATTACGTATTGGATCACTGAAAAATGCACATTTTACATTACCATGTAGTTTACCAATTAAATGTTCTGAAGGAGATGTGGACTTACTCGGTATACAAATCCCAAAAGAAAGAAATGATCTCACTTCAATAAATGTTTATAGAAAGTTAGCAAAAATAGATAAGATCTTGCTACCATGGAAAGGAAAATACCTGTCTATTTGTGGAAAAATCACCCTGATTAACTCCTTAGTTATATCACAGTTGACCTATTTGCTTATGGTTTTGCCTACACCTAGTGACCTGCTTTTTAAATTATATGAACAAAAAATATTCAATGTTATTTGGAACGGCAAGCCAGATAAATTAAACGGGCCTATTTATATAACAAATATGAATTTGGTGGGCAGAAATGATTAAATATTTATGCATTAGACCTCTCTCTAAAGGCATCAGTCATACAGAAGTTATACTTAAATCAGTTCTCTAGTCAATTGGTACGAATGTCTCATCCTATATTCAGTAAGGGCCTTTTCCCCTTTATTCAGATTACACCTGCTCACTTTCGGTTGTTTGAAAAGGAAATAATCTCCAAAATATCTTAATTTTTTTAAACAAGCCTTAGAAAGTTGGTTGCAATTTCAGTATAATCTACCTGAAAGGACGGAACAAGTAGTACAACAAATATTGTGGTTAAATTCAAGTATAGACATTTATTTAAAAAACTGTATTTATCAAAGACATTTTTAAAAAGGTATAATTTTTGTGAATGATATCATAAATATGACTGGTGGAGTTATGTCACACATGCAGCTAACACAGACATATGGAAATGTCTGCTCTACCCAAAATTACAACCAATTAATTGCAGCATTACCACAAAAATGGAAGAGGCAAGTAGATGGGAAAAAAAGTAAGGAACTTGTATGTCGGCCTTGTATTAAAGAACATAAATGGTTAAAGAAAAGTCTGATAAATAAAAACATACCAATTTCATTTAAGGACCAAAAAACTGACAGCTGTGCCATATAAATTGCAAAATAGTTGGGAAGAGATTTTCGATGTACCCATTCCATGGCACATGGTTTATGAATTGATATGAATTGATATGCTAATATAATGTTATATATATGGGGGATACAATATTCCCAGCTCTGCAGCTTCTGCTGTGAAGAGGCAGAGTCATGAGATCATTTATTTTGGTATTGTCCATATGTAGCTCATTTTTGGTCACAGGTCCAGGAATGACTGAAGAATTGCAACATTTGCCTAGATCTAACATTACAGATAGCAATACTGGGTGATTTGAAAAGCCATAGTCAATCAATCAATAATATAATAATTATTTTAGCAAAAATGTTTATTTTTAATTTACAATCTGTAGAATCTATGAGAATAGGAAGGTTCAATTATTTTGTGAAGCATCACAGCACAGTTGAAAAATATATGGCAAATAGAAATCCAAAATGGATGATGTTGAGAGATAGATGGGAGGGGTTGAATGGAGCTGAAGGGTGGGACTAATAACAAGATAACCAAAGTAAAACATGCGGTGTCTATAAAATGTATATAGGTTCGGAACTTCTGTGAAATAGCATAGTTACAAATAGAAATCAAACTGGATGGACATCAGAAATAGAGGAAGGACTAAGAACAAACAAGAGAGAACTATTGTAAAGTAGACTGTGTCTGTAAAATGTGTATAAGATGTATGGCTCTCTATCCACCGGATGTGTACCAAACTCACTAAAAGTGGCAGTAACAAAGCCTCTCTTGAAAAAGCCAAACCTTGATCCAGAAAATATAAAAAACTATCGGCCTATATCGAATCTTCCATTCCTCTCAAAAATTTTAGAAAAGGCTGTTGACCCCATCATAGCACTGAGACTGCACTTGTGAAGGTGGTAAATTACATTTTAATGGCATCGGACCGAGGCTCTGCATCTGTCCTCGTGCTCCTAGACCTTAGTGCTGCTTTTGATACCATCGATCACCACATTCTTTTGGAGAGATTGGAAACCCAAATTGGTCTACACGGACAAGTTCTGGCCTGGTTTAGATCTTATCTGTCGGAAAGATATCAGTTTGTCTCTGTGAATGGTTTGTCCTCTGACAAATCAACTGTAAATTTCGGTGTTCCTCAAGGTTCCGTTTTAGGACCACTACTGTTTTCACTATATATTTGACCTCTTGGGGATGTTATTCGAAAACATAATGTTAACTTTCACTGCTATGCGGATGACACACAGCTGTACATTTCAATTAAACATGGTGAAGCCCCAAAATTGCCCTTGCTAGAAGCATGTGTTTCAGACATAAGGTAGTGGATGGCTGCAAACTTTCTACTTTTAAACTCGGACAAAACAGAGATGCTTGTTCTAGGTCCCAAGAAACAAAGTTGAATCTGACAATTAATCTTAATGGTTGTACAGTCGTCTCAAATAAAACTGTGAAGGACCTCGGCGTTACTCTGGACCCTGATCTCTCTTTTGAAGAACATATCAAGACCATTTCAAGGACAGCTTTTTTCCATCTACGTAACATTGCAAAAATCAGAAACTTTCTGTCCAAAAATGATGCAGAAAAATGTATCCATGCTTTTGTCACTTCTAGGTTAGACTACTGCAATGCTCTACTTTCCGGCTACCCGGATAAAGCACTAAATAAACTTCAGTTGGTGCTAAATACGGCTGCTAGAATCCTGACTAGACTAGAACCAAAAAATGTGATCATATTACTCCAGTGCTAGCCTCTCTACACTGGCTTCCTGTCAAAGCAAGGGCTGATTTCAAGGTTTTACTGCTAACCTACAAAGCATTACATGGGCTTGCTCCTACCTATCTCTCTGATTTGGTCCTGCCGTACATACCTACACGTACGCTACGGTCACAAGATGCAGGCCTCCTAATTGTCCCTAGAATTTCTAAGCAAACAGCTGGAGGCAGGGCTTTCTCCTATAGAGCTCCATTTTTATGGAACAGTCTGCCTACCCATGTCAGAGACGCAAACTCGGTCTCAACCTTTAAGTCTTTACTGAAAACTCATCTCTTCAGTGGGTCATATGATTGAGTGTAGTCTGGCCCAGGAGTGGGAAGGTGAACGGAAAGGCTCTGGAGCAACGAACCGCCCTTGCTGTCTCTGCCTGGCCGGTTCCCCTCTTTCCACTGGGATTCTCTGCCTCTAACCCTATTACAGGGGCTGAGTCACTGGCTTACTGGGGCTCTCTCATGCCGTCCCTGGAAGGGGTGCGTCACCTGAGTGGGTTGATTCACTGATGTGGTCATCCTGTCTGGGTTGGCGCCCCCCCTTGGGTTGTGCCATGGCGGAGATCTTTGTGGGCTATACTCGGCCTTGTCTCAGGATGGTAAGTTGGTGGTTGAAGATATCCCTCTAGTGGTGTGGGGGCTGTGCTTTGGCAAAGTGGGTGGGGTTATATCCTTCCTGTTTGGCCCTGTCCGGGGGTGTCCTCGGATGGGTCCACAGTGTCTCCTGACCCCTCCAGTCTCAGCCTCCAGTATTTATGCTGCAGTAGTTTATGTGTCGGGGGGCTAGGGTCAGTTTGTTATATCTGGAGTACTTCTCCTGTCCTATTCGGTGTCCTGTGTGAATCTAAGTGTGCGTTCTCTAATTCTCTCCTTCTCTCTTTCTTTCTCTCTCTCGGAGGACCTGAGCCCTAGGACCATGCCCCAGGATTACCTGACATGATGACTCCTTGCTGTCCCCAGTCCACCTGGCCGTGCTGCTGCTCCAGTTTCAACTGTTCTGCCTTCTTATTATTCGAACATGCTGGTCATTTATGAACATTTGAACATCTTGGCCATGTTCTGTTATAATCTCCACCCGGCACAGCCAGAAGAGGACTGGCCACCCCACATAGCCTGGTTCCTCTCTAGGTTTCTTCCTAGGTTTTGGCCTTTCTAGGGAGTTTTTCCTAGCCACCGTGCTTCTACACCTGCATTGCTTGTTGTTTGGGGTTTTAGGCTGGGTTTCTGTACAGCACTTTGAGATATCAGCTGATGTACGAAGGGCTATATAAATAAATTTGATTTGATTTGATCGCCCATATTTCTCTGGATTTCGTCACTGGGCTTCCTCCGTCAGATGGCAACACCACCATTCTGACAGTGGTGAACAGATTCTCCAAGGCTGCCCATTTCATCCCTTTTCCTTAGTTACTTTCAGCCAAGGAGATGGCCTGGCTTATGGTGCAGCACGTCTTCCATATCCATGGACTCCTGGTTGATGTTGTCTCGGACCGGTGTCCTCAGTTCTCGTTCTAATTCTGGAAGGCGTTCTGCACTCTTATTGGGTTGTCAGCCAGCCTGTCCACTGGGTTTCATCCCCAATCTAGCGGCCACTCGGAGCAAGTCAATCAAGACATGGAGACGGCACTCCGGTGTCTGGTTGCCAGTTACCCCACCACCTGGAGTCAGTAACTGGTCAGGGTGGAATATGTGAATCAACATGGCCACTCTCCTTTGCTCGGCTACTGGACTATCCCCTTTCAAATGCTCCATGGGGTATCAGCCCCCGCTCTTCCCAGAGCAAGAAGTTGAGGTCAACGTACCTTCAGCCCAGATGTTCATCCGCCGCGGTCGGCATGCCTGGAAAAGAGCTCGGGCGGGTCTTCTCAAGACCCCCTCCAGGTATCGTCGTCAAGCGGACCGCCACCGGACTCTGGCTCCTCACTATCAGGTCGGGCAGGGGGTATGGCTGTCCACTCGGGACCTACCCCTCCGAGTAGAATCCCGAAAACTTTCCCCCCGTTTCATCGGTCTTTTCCCCATTTCTAGAATCATTAGTTCCACTGCTGTCCATCTGCTGTTGCCCTGTACCCTCCGTGTTCACCCTACCTTTCATGTTTCAAGGATTAATAAACATCTTGGACTCCAATCATATGCCTTCTGTGGCTGCATCTGGGTCTCGCCTTGTGCCCTTATACATTCATACATAGTGGCCTTGGCCTGATAGGATGGAAGTTCAACATGTAGCTAGATGTTGTATGCTAATGTTAACTAGCTTGCCTGGCTTATCATTGCCCATGAAAGGAAGTTAGGTCAACAAAAACTAAAAGCATGTACTGTATGATAGAGTGATAGACCATTTAGGCAACATGAAAGAGGTGGATGGTTTTGGTGTTTCTCTATGAGTAGGGTTTTCTACTTGCAGGCACACACATACACAGAAATCAGTAACATGGAACCACATCATATTGTTTTTGGATTGTTTTGGAGTTGTTTAGTTGTCACTGTATTAGACTAAGCATAGGTGATTAGATGATGTTGAATTTGAAATGTTACTGGAATGGTGGAGGCAGTGCCTGTTTTCTTTGCGACTTGCAGTTACTCTCCATGGTTCTAAATCAATACTTGGTTAGGAGTCCGAAAATGTCAGAAACATGAACTTGCTTGGCCAAGCTGTATGTCATGTAACTGTTTGTTAGTTGCAATATGTTTTGTGGACTCCACCGGGCAGATGTTGCTCTCCGGTTTGGTGATGAAACAAAGGTATGGTTGAATTTATTCTGCCACTGTCTTCTTATTGTCTCGGCCTTAGGCCTATATATCACCGTAGCAAGGCATGTGAACTAACAGGTTATAGAGAAAATAACACAATTATCACAACACAAACAGTATATTGTAATGTGGCTTTTTTTCCTGGCTTGGCTTCCCTGGTGATTTTATCCACACACTGCTACTGGCCTCCACACACCTTGGTCCAGGTTATTGATGGATTCAAGACAAGGTCATTTTTATTCATCTCATGATCTGTTTGTCAGTGTCAAAGTAGCCTGTCATTTAGATCATTTGCGCTGTATTAAAACAGATTCTGTTAAAGTCTCCAGTCATAACAAATGACGTAGGATTGCTTGAAATGTGTTTATTAAAGACCAAATTCTTCAAATTTCCCCATTTGTGCAACTTTTGTAAGCTACTCTACTGCTCTATACCACTACGCTAGTGGTTCCAGTACCTCGGGGCTCCCAGAGGTCACCCCCCACCTCCCCCGTGCTCACTTTGGCACCTCACGATTTTACAACTTAAGCACTGTCAACAATACATTAGACAGAGCTCGAAGACTTTAGAAAATAATAATGTGCAAATCTTGCACAATCAGATCATAGAAAGCTCTTAGGGCATTACACAGAAAGACTGTGCTTCTACAAAGTATTGACTCAGGGGTGTGAACACTTATGTAAATGAGATATTTCTGTATTTAATTTTCAATAAATGTGACATGTTTTCACTTTGTCACTATGGGGTATTGTGTGTAGATGGTTTAATCAATTTTGAATTTAAGCTGTAACACAACAAAATGTGAAATAGTCAAGTGGTATAAATACTTTCTGAAGGCACTGTATTCTCTTGTGTGGGTCTCTCATATCATCAAACCCATTCCCTTTGAAAGCTATGGGTCAATAGCTTCAGATCCTATAGCCTAGTAATCAAAATAAGTAGATTAGATTGTAAAATCAGATTTGGAGGATGAATCATGTTGAGTTTATGGCTCTGTCATTAAGCTCAAATAGAGTGGTGGTAATTTCTCAAATATACCAGTTTGAACATTATTGGTTTTGTGGATTGCATTCCCCCCCTTGAGAGGGGAGCTATTCTAGCTACCTGGTTGGTGCAGTACCTTACTGCTACTCTTTCAAGCGGCACAAAAGGAATCTAGGCACAGCATCCAGCGAGAGTGGGAACCAGCAGACCTTAAACCTTTTAAAGCAGGGCCAACCTTGAAGCTCCCCAGCTTTCCCTTTGACGTAAGAATTTCACAGGCTGTTATGACGCTTGGCCATTCTCCCGAATGCTCTTCTGTCAGCGGCTGAAGTAACCTACTGATCACGGGCTATGAGGAACTCTTATGATCTATCACTAGCAACGATCTATTGTTACCTGTTATCTAGCAACCACCATCTCTCTTTCTCTCTGTTCACCGCTCATGTCTCTTTCCTTTTAATAGGCTGGATGTACTTAACCCTGGCACGGCGAGCTCTGTGACTCTGTAACAGTAGCACGGAGCCCCCATTGCGTCTTAATGTAGCCAGACATCACAGGCTACAGTCGCGCCATCAATAATGAACCTCATGTTGGAGTGGGGATGGAGCCTCTGCAGGGGCCCCAGCGGGCAAATGATTCATCTCTCAGACCACCACTGATCATTATGTGGGCTTTTGTGGCTAATGATGGCTCTCCCTGGCTCTTTCTCCCTTTCATTAAACCAGTACCTGTGCATGTACCTTCGTTTCGACACTCACCATCTCTCTTTCTCACTCAGCTCTCACTCTTTCACTGGCTGCCATATCCAACATGGTGGTGGTGGTCTCTGCTCCAGCTTTCCCTCTGGCCCTGTTCCCCTGCATTATTGATGGAGCTCTACTGAGACCTCTGTGTGACTAATACAGGGCAATCCTGTGTGACCAATAAAAAGAGCCCGGAGACTGACAGGGCCCACACACTCACTGATTTATCGAGAGAAGTCCCCCGTCTCTTTAATTACTTTTCTCTTCTCCCCCTCTCTCTATTCTCTCTCTCTTCCCTCTATTATTCTAGGTGCTGCTGGGACTGTTTGTCCGGTATTCCAGAGAGGAACATGATAAAGTAATCCAGTGGGAATCCGAAGGATAGATACTTTAGATCAGATAGCAATGATGTAGAGGATGGTTTCAAATCGCAGAAAACCCAGCTGGTGAAGTGGGGTTCTTGAAAAGAGACACTGAGACACATTTCAGAAATGAAGAATTTGGCTCTATGAGGGCCAGGGTACTTGGTTATGGAAAACATCCCAACCTGAAACTGTGAGACATTTCAGATATACAGAAGTCTGGCAAATATGAGAAAGGGTACTTAGTGGCAGAAAACATCCAAAACTGAAACCATCGGGCAGATGGGTATTCGGGAATGACCCAGGTGTTGGCATGGTAAGAGATCTCACTATTTGCCAGGTGGCCGGGCTAAGGAAGGTTAAATAGTCGATGTCATAACATTGTCATAACATTGTAAAACACTTGACAGTCCCTAACAGTTGTTACTGAAATGTACCTGTGCGTTATGACGTATATATCAGTATATTGAGTACATTGTTTCTGATAAAAAGGAGTTTTAATTGCAAACAGTATGAAAGGTCAGTCAGCAGTGTTACATTTTGATTATTCATATAGTATATAGCAGAGATTGGCAAATTTCTTTAGGAATCTAGTTGGGGTTTCAACTTACTTGTTAGAAAAGTAGAAAACACAAGGTGGCCCCTCATGAGATCAGATTATTTTGTGGCCCCCACCCCATCAAAGTTTCCCATCCCTGCGATATAGCAATGTCTGCATTACGCCCTGCATTGCCACTCCAAAGTTCTCACGGTTTAGTACTTCAACTCTGCACTACCACTGAACGTTTGACCAACTACTCTAAAGAAGGAAACTTTGCAGTGGTTGTTGACGTAATCTAGGCTCAAGTCTATGATTGGAATAGCACAACACATGATCATTGATTTCTATCCTGTAATACCTCTCATCTTGATGCTTTGATTAAAATGTCACTGATTTCAATAAAGCAATTCATTGGAGTGCGTTAGCATATCTGAAATCATGTCATTATGATACAAATGTCAACAGCGTCTAATATGATGTGATAATAATCTACGCTTCGGTTAAGCTACACTGTAAAATAAAATCCTGTTGTTCTTACGGTAACTTACTGGCAGCCAGTTGCCTGTAAATTACAATAAAAAAGGTACGGCATGTTAACATAAAATCCAGATAAACTATGGTAATGTTCTGTTAAACCAAAGTTTATTTGAAATTGATTATAAAATATTGTACCCTTTTTTTACAGTAATTTACATAGCTGGCTGCCAGTAAATTACTGTAAAAACATTCAACCTTTTTCCCCAGTGTTCAGCAGCCATATTCAATGGGCTGTGGCTACATAAATTATTAACCTATATTGTTACTTCCTTGTTCTACCAGCCTTTGTAATTGAACCATTTTCTTACTCCGAACAAATATATATTGTTCTCCACTCAAAGCCTCTGGTCACAACTGGGTAACACACTGATGCTAGACATGAGGTAGGACCATGGTACTGTTATTCTCTAGCATTAGAGACTCCTCGAGGCAGTCTGCATTGGTAGACCTGTATATAGACTGAGTCATACGTTCTCAGAATCACTGGAAGAAGCTGCACTCAAACATCATAAAACCAACCAGAAACCAGAACTCAACTACCTTGGATTGTGACACACTTTATATAGGCATGTACATTTTCATACACTATAAACCACAACATTGCCAATGAAACAAAAGAGATGCAGTGTTCTTTAATTAAATAGCTTGGTGTATCTGAGTGTGTCTTTGTTTTTCCCCACGCAGAGTGAGTCGGAAGCATGGTGTAGGAAGTACTTTGTTGCCCTGTTTACATACAAAGATGATGTAGACATTATGTCACATCCTTTCCTCACTGTGGTGGATAAACTGGCGCTGTGAAAAATGTGATGTGTCGTGCTGTCTAGAATAATTGCACTCAGTGTCTTTTGTTATGAGCAGTTGTGATGAAGATTAATTTATGATTGTCCACAGGAAATGGAACCGGAGGTTTGGGTCATTCAAATGCCTCCAAAATGTTTGTACTCGTCACTCTGACAGAAGGTTGGTTGGCCTTCTTTGATGTCATTGCTATGTTTTCATTTATGAAGCCGTTTCACAAAAAGTTCCATTGTACCTAACGTCTTTACTAAACTTTAGACATACTAGTTTCCACACCCGGTCTCAGGGATGGTTAACTCTGAAAATTCCTTTGTTCACTATGGAGTTAGGTAAATCATCTTTTAGTTGTATTGCACCTTATTTGTGGAACACTCTTCAAAATGTTCTTGAATTTGATGTTTTGGTGCCTCTAGGGCAATTCAGAAAGTTGATTGAGGACCTTATTACTGATGAATGTATTTGTTTCTTATGACCATGTTTTTCTTTCTCCTTGCATTTTGTATTTATATTTTGATGTGTGTGTTTTCTGTCATTTATGTCATTCAGGGCTGATCTGTGAAACATGCCTTGGTCTCAGTTTGACTCCCTGAAAAAAATAAAGGTTAAATAAAAATACAAGTAATAAAAATGCATATAAAACAATGAGGTTAGAGGGTTTTGAGTACAGGGTCAGTCAAAGTATTGTGCCCCTGGATGAATTACAGGGGTTAAGTGTCTTGCTCAAGGGCAATGTGGCATTTGATGGCATCCGGTATTTAATACCAACCGCCATGCTTTCTCGGGTGTCTGTTTATTGGCATTCACAAGCACTGGTGTTCGGACTGTGTGTGGACAGTAAAATAGATTAATTATTTGATGTTTATTCTTGGTGCGCACACCATGTCCCATGTGGATTCCACAACCGTTAACCCTCTGTGCCATCACTGATTGGCTGACAGCTAATTAATTTGAAGAGGTGCAGCCATCTCCATTGTGGTCCTGTCAAATTGGGACAGATTTGACCAGAATACTCCGCCACATCCAGGCTGTTAGCACCTTTTCTTCTATGAGTCTACTATCTACAGTACACTGAACAATAACATAAATGCCACATGCAGCTATTTCTACAATTATACTAAGTTATGGTTCATATATGGATATCAGTCAAATTAAATTAATTAATTAGCCCTGATCTATGGATTTCACATGACTGGGACTACAGATGTGCATCTGTTAGTCACAAATCCCTTAAAAAAAGAGAGAGGGGCATGGATCAGAAAACCGTTTGACTCATGCAGCGCGACACATCTCCTTCGGCATAGAGTTGATCAGGCTGTTGATTGTGGCCTGTGCAATGTTGTCCCACTCCTCTTCAATGACTGTGCGAAGTTGCTGGATATTGGCTGGAACTGGAACCCGCTGTCGTACACGTAGATCCAGAGCATCCCAAACATGCTCAATGGGTGACATGTTTGTTGTGTATGCAGGCCATGGAAGAACTGGAATTGCGTACAGATCCTTGTGACATGGGGCTGTGCATTATCATGCTGGAACATTAGGTGATGGCGGTGGATGAATGGCATGACAATGGGCCTCAGGATCTCGTCACGGTATCTCTGTGCATTCAAATTGCCATCGATAAATCGCAATTGTATTTGTTGGCCGTAGCTTATGCCTGCTCATACCATAATGCCACTGCCACCATGGTTTACTCAGTTCACAACGTTGACATCAGCAAACTGCTCGCCCACGCGATGCCATACTTGTGGTATGCAGTTGTGAGCCTGGTTGGACATGCTGCTAAATTCTCTAAAGTGACGTTGCAGCCGGCTAATGGTAGAGAAATAAACATTCAATTATCTGGCAACAGCTCTGGTGGACATTCCTGCAGACAGCATGCCAATTGCACACTCCCTCAAAACTAGAGACATCTGTGGCATGATGTTGTGTGACAAAACGGCACATTTTAGAGTGGCATTTTATTGTCCCCAGCACAAAGTGCACCTGTGTAATGACCATGCTATTTAATCAGCTTCTTGATATGCCACACTTGCCAGGTGATTGGATTATTTTGGCAGAGGAGAAATGCTCACTAATAGGGATGTAAACAAATTTGTGGACAACGTTTGAGAGACTTGAGCTTTTTCTAGGTATGGAACATTTCTGTGATCTTTTATTTCAGCTCATGAAATATGGGACCAGTACTTTACATGTAGCATTTATATCTGTGTTCAATGTAGAATCTTTAATGGTTCTTCAGCTTTTTTTTGGTTCCAGGTAGAATCCTTTTGGATCCAAGTAAAACAAAAGGTTTCTAACTGGAACCAAAAAGGGCTTTACCTGGATCCAAAAATTGTTCTCCTACGGGGAAACCCTTTTGGAATGCTTTTTTCTTAGAGTGTAAGACAAGACATCCTTTAAAGGCATTTTTTCCACACCTTCATTAAATCAATTAAGAACACATTTTTAGTTGTGTTTATTTATTAAAGGAGCTGATCGTGGACTACAAGAAAAGGCGGGCCGAACAGTCCCCCATTAACATCGACGGGCATGTAGTGGAGAGGGTTGAGAATTTCAAGTTCCTTGGTGTTCACCTCACCAACAAACCATCATGGTCCAAACATACCAAGACAGTCTTGAAGAGGGCACGACAAAACCTTTTCCCCCTCAGGAGACTGAAAAGATTTGGTATGGGCCCCCAGAACCTCAAAAAGTTCTACAGCTGCACCATTGAGAGCATCCTGACCGGTTGCATCACCGCCTCTGTTGCATCGGCATCTGATCGTAAGGCGCTACAGAGGGTAGTGCGAATGGCTCAGTACATCACTGGGGCCAAGCTTCCTGCCATCCAGGACCTATATAATAGGCGGTGTCAGAGGAAAGCCCATAAAATGGTCGGAGACTCCAGTCACCCAAGTTATAGACTGTTTTCTTTGTCACCGCACGGCAAGCGGTAGGACCAAGAGGCTTCTCAACAGCTTCAACCTCCAAGCCATTAGACTGCTGAACAAACACATAACTCGCCACCGGACAATTTTCATTGACACTGCTGGTTAAGGGCTTGTAAGTAAGCATTTCACGGTAAGGTCTATACTTGTTGTATTGTGACAAAATAGGTTTGATTTGATTTACAATGAGGACCTGCGTCATGGATGCTTTCCTCAGTTCTCACGTCCATGAATGCAACTGTGGCTACTGTTTGTTCTGACCCCCCCCCCCCCCCCCCCCCCGGCTCCAGATCTTACGTCAGCCCGCTAGCCTACTGTTTGTTCTGACCCCCCCACCTGGCTCCAGATCTTACGTCAGACCACTAGTCTACTGTTTGTTCTGACCCCACCTGGCTCCAGATCTTACGTCAGACCACTAGTCTACTGTTTGTTCTGACCCCCCCCTGGCTCCAGATCTTACGTCAGACCACTAGTCTACTGTTTGTTCTGACCCCCCCTGGCTCCAGATCTTACGTCAGCCCGCTAGTCTACTGTTTGTTCTGACCCCCCCCCCCCCCCTGGCTCCAGATCTTAAGTCAGACCACCAGTCTACTGTTTGTTCTGACCCCCCCCGGCTCCAGATCTTACGTCAGACCACTAGTCTACTGTTTGACATTGAGATACGGAGATAAAGAAGAAGTTAAAAGAACAGCATGGGGTTGCTCATCAAAATCTTGGATTCTGAGTCAAATCTGCAACGAAGAGGAACGTCTCAGCTCATGGACGAGATCACAACATCAGATGTGTTAAACCTTGAGATTAATTGCAATACATCACTTAATGGCTTTCCGTTTTGCAAACTGGGAAATGTAGGAAATACATGTTTTAGCTAACTGATATTCCTTTGGAGATTCCTACATACCGACAGGTTATCCAGAAGGACTGTGGAGTTTATTTTGCGAGTCCTGCACTACTACCTTGACCCTTCATCATCAAAATGACTAAAGAAAAGCACAGAATGCCACTTCAAAAACTGAGGAGTAGTGAACATTTGTTCTCTCATACAGAACTGCGCACAATGTCCCTCGTACATCACTCCAATTCATTTCCGTGAGAAAACAACCCAATCCTGATCAACTGAAGCTCTGAGGTGGATGTTATAAGCAGTGGCGTGTATTCATGGATACTAAGGGAAATTCCCCAGTATATGCAATTTTTTAAACATATCAAATAATGTGTCTTTCGTCTCTGTGCTTCATCATTTTCCTATAATTCGCAAGAGCAGAGAAAGCATCTGAGTGAGTGAAACAGCGCCCCTCTGTCCGTGTATGGGTAGCCCATCTATCTGATGCTGTCTGGCCAAAAGTAATATTATATTTTTGCCACCCGTAGCATTGAATACAAGGGAATCCAGCATGGACTTGGCTGCCTTCATAAATTAGCCATGGATGGAGATAGGGATTTGGAATTGTTGTTTTACTTAATTCTCCATTTCGGCCAATGATTATAAAGGCGATTCTGATCCAATCATAAATCATATATTGTGCCCCTGGCCTGAAAGGATGGAAGTTCAATATGTAGCAAGTTGTAGTAGGCTAATGTTAACTAGCTGGCCTGTCATTTTAGCTAGTAGCCTAGGACAACAAAAACTAAAAGTGTGTACTTTATCATGACAGAGTCATAAACCATTTAGGCAGCATCAAATAGGAGGATGGTATTGATGTTTCTCAACAATTAAGGTGAGTCAACATGTTTTTTTTTCTATTTGCATGCAAACACACACATAGAAATCAGAAACATGGACAGCCACATACTATTTAGCTTAAGTTGATTGGACTAAATCGTTTTTGGAATATTTTAGTTGTCACTGTATTAGACTAAGCATAGGTGATTAAATTAGGTTGAAATGTTGCTGGGATAGTGGAGGCAAGGGCATGTTTTCTTAGAGATTGCGTTATCTCTCCGTGGTTGCGTTTGAATTTATTCTGTCGCTGTGTCTTCTTATTGTCTTGGCCTCAGGCCTACATATTACAGTGTCAAGGCATATGAACTAACAGGTTTTAGAGCAAACAACGCAATTATCACAACACTTTTTTTTCCTGGCTTGGCTTCCCCAGTGATTTTACCCACGCACAGCTACTGTTCATAAGCCAAATCAGTTGGGTGAAATACAGCATCATTGTTTTGGATTTCCTTCTTCTCTGCTGGGCAGACTGTATTGGGCACAGATTACCCAGCCATCCGTCTGTCTGGCTGGCTGGCTTAACTGCAGCAGCAGCAGAGGGCTGCTCAAGCTTATGCTGGCTCTCTATACCCTTTGCTC
The DNA here is from genome assembly GCF_002021735.2 of Oncorhynchus kisutch. Taxonomy (NCBI): domain Eukaryota; kingdom Metazoa; phylum Chordata; class Actinopteri; order Salmoniformes; family Salmonidae; genus Oncorhynchus; species Oncorhynchus kisutch. The sequence goes on along the minus strand of NC_034178.2, from coordinate 8,946,337 downwards.
TGGACCAGCGACACAGTCTGTAGTTGAAATCCGTCACCAGGCCAAGGAAGGATGAGGGAATGAGAGAAAATGAGACCACGATGACAGGCCTTGTAATGAAAGTGCAAATGGTTGGAACTTTTTGTTGGACAAGCCACTGCCTTATATGTAGGACGGTGTGTGCATTTGACACGGGTTTGTAACATGGAGGATAGACTGTTATATGTTTGACATAGCTGGTTCACTTCCCCGGTCAAATCCACTTTGACAAAACTGGTGTCACCACCAGTTACAGAAGGTCTTAGAACTGTCCGTATTTTGACAGCGACAGTTGCCATGTAAAATGTTGCCCTAAAACCTTTTTTGTAGCCCAATTAAATCCAAAACAAAATGCCTTCAATGTACCATATCCTAGAGCTGGTGTTGTGTCCCTGCTGTTCTTGTGCTGTACAGGCACAGTGCAATCCCTCAATCTCCTCGACAGACACAACATTCATTTGAGTAATGATATGCCTGACCATGCCGGTTTAAATGCAAAATATTAGACACTGCACATTTAGAGCTAGCACTACATTGAACCTAGATTCTGAAGGTTTCTGTGTTGTGTTCATACTCAAATGTAACATTGCATGATTGCATCTTAAATTGTTTATAGAAAGCATCATAATCACATTTGTAAGATTCTTACTGCAACATCAGGAATCTTTTATTTTTTCAGTTGTGTTTTGACAAGGTAGTGGGAGTATACTGAAGATATCCCTATTTGGTGAAAAACCAAGTCCATATTATGGAATGAACAGCTCAAATAAGCAAAGAGAAACGACGATCCATCATTACTTTCATAACAGTCGATATGGAAAATTTGAAGAACTTAGAAAGTTTCTTCAAGGGCTTTTGCAAACACCATCAAGTGCTGTGATGAAACTGACTTTAAGTAGGAATGGAAGACCCAGAGTTACCTCTGCTGCAGAGGATAAGTTCATTAGAGTTACCAGCCTCAGAAATTGCAGCCCGCGGTGTGGGTGAACGGATGATCTCCTTATGTATATTTCCCACTGTAAAGCATGGAGGAGGAAGTGTTATGGTGTGGGGGTGCTTTGCTGGTGAAACTTTCACATGATTTAGAATTCAAGGCACACTTAACCAGCATGGCTACCACAGCATTCTGCAGCGATACGCCATCCCATCTGGTTTGGGCTTATTCGGACTATCATTTGTTTTTAATGAGGACAATGACCCAACACACCTCCAGGCTGTCTAAGGACTATTTTACCAAGAAGGATAGTGATGGAGTGCTGCATCAGATGACCTGGCATACACAATCACCCGACCTCAAACAAATTCAGATGGTTTTGGATGAGTCGGACCACAAATTGAAGGAAAAGCAGCCAACAAGTGCTCAGAATATGTGGGAACTCCTTCAAGACTGTTGGAAAACCATTCCAGGTGAAGCTGGTTGAAAGGGTGGCCACTTTTAAGAATCTCAAATATAATCTATAATATATAATCTAAAATATATTTAAAATATATCTCAAATATATTAGGATTTGTTTAGATTTTTTTTTAAACTTTTTTGCTTACTAAATGATTCCATATGGGTTATTTCATAGTTTTGATGTCTTCACTGTTATTCTACAATGTAGAAAATATTTAAAATAAAGAAAAACCCTTGGATGAGTAGGTGTTCTAAAACATTTGACCGGTAGTGTGTGTGTGTGTGTAGATAGATAGATAGATAGATAGATAGATAGATAGATAGATAGATAGATAGATAGATAGATAGATAGATAGATAGATAGATAGATAGATAGATAGATAGATAGATAGATAGATAGATAGATAGATAGATAGATAGATAGATAGATAGATAGATAGATAGATAGATAGATAGATAGATAGATAGATAGATAGATAGATAGATAGATAGATAGATAGATAGATAGATAGATAGATAGATAGATAGATAGATAGATAGATAGATAGGACATCATCTATTAAAGTGTAAGAAAAATAAGTAGATATTCACATGTATCTGTACAATTGTACATTAACAAGGAACCACATTGCATTATTGTCAGTAAAGTACATCGTAATCATTAAATTAGACTGTGATGTTACCCCTCTGAAAAGTAAGCAATGGCAGCCTTTACTGCTTCTCAAAACCATAAAATGTTCTGGGTTTTTGTCTTCTCATTTTCTTTCCTGATAACCACCCAGATACATTGTGGTATGTGGCACAGTCAACTGTATGCCACCTTTCAAATATGCAAACCACATGACAGAACTACCTTTTTTCTCTAGACAACAGAACTAGGAGGGCTGACAGCTGTAGTGTTTTTACAAAGTCTGTGTCCTTGTGTTACACTGGGGTGGTGTGAGACGAGGGCAGACACATACAAACATCGCAATGCCAGATGTCTGATTGATGGCACACCTCGTCAGCTTTCAGCTTGGTCGGGAAAAGATTGGCACAGCGGCGACCTGGCACGTCCGACGCTGAGCACTAGGCCCAGGTGCTTTGCCGTTTGGCAAGGCGGCGGTTGAAAGACACATGACCTACACGGCAGGCCTGTGGCACTTGCTGCCAAGCAACGTTTAAACTCACCAGGGTGTCGTGGTGAACATGTGGATGGATGAATGCACAAGCAGTCAATATTTCATTCAGTCACAGTAAGGGACAGTAAGGCATATCTTGTCTGCTAATCTTAACATACTGTATTTACACAAATCAGCCATTAAGGGCATAACGCAGTATATTCAAAGAGACAAATACAATCACACTAATCAACATGTTTCTTATTCTTTGTTAGAGGAAATTAACACAATAATATTTTGTATGTACTATATAAAGGTTTAACAAAGGAACAAAAGAAAGAACTGCCACGTGGTGTCGGAGAGCACAGAGGCAGAACAGTTGAAATAGCACATGTACTTTGGAGTTAATAAAGCATGTGCCACAGCAACCTGAGAAAGTGAACAGATGATCCCCAAGGTGCTTCTCAAAGACGAAATACATTGCAGCCTCCAGCAGATTCTGAAGTCCCCTCGGGGTCCCAGCACACACCACAGAGGTTGTCACCAAGGAACCGTGCAGATTTCTTAGGTTTTGCTCCACGTAAATCTCACCTGTGCTTTCACACCTGAGAAAATGTAGGATGAAAAGAAACCTCAGTACATATTTCTGACTCACATAAAATGTTTGGTTTTTACTGTAAGTCAAGTATGTTTATTTGTAAAGAGTCAATATGAAAATAGCACGGTGTGAAAGCATATCAGCTTTCTAGAAAGTGTAAATCATTTACATAGTATCAGTCTGTGATATATAGTGTATGTTGCATTTAGTTTAGACATCACGAGCACACTCCACACCCCCAGGTGGCAGTATACTGTCAAGGCTGATCCGAGGCCATTGACTATTTGGAGTTGATCAAAGGAAGAGTGTGGCCAGCCATCAGGCTTTTTTTAAACTTGGGACATTAGGATGCCAAGTTGAGATGAGAGACGTGGTTGTTTGGTTTGCTCCTACACATGGAGACCGGATGCAGGCCTGTGGCAGTCATGGCATTTTGTTAATCGGTTATTGTCATGCAAATGAGCGCTCGTGTCATGGTAATTGACCGTGAGTTTACATAAACATGTTCAGCATCTCCAGGCCCACACGCATACAGGCCACTTATGCTGCCTTCATTATTTATTTTAGGCATGTGTAAGGAAACATTATGATATGAAGAAAATGTATTTCAGAGGAACAGAATATGAGTCGCCCTACGGTATGTTATCTGGCATTTATAGTAGGCTAGCAGACAAGATATGCTTATAAATCCAATGCCATTATTATATATTATTTGATTTGATAGTAGCAAGAATATAATTGCACTTAGCTAAATAAAATGTGAATGATATTTTTCCTATTACGTAGCGAGTGCACATAGGAAGTGGCTACATTGATCGTAAAAGAGATCCTTTGAAACAGGTCCTATACACTACATTTAGAGTTATTTGGCAACTTTAGTTGTGAATGATACAAACCTTAGAATGTCTTAGAAATCAATACATATATGGGATGCATGATGCGACTATAGGATATTGATGATTTGAGGGAGTCGCAGAAAAAAAGCTTGCGTTCTGTCCCTTGCCTCAGGCTGCACACTCTGTACTCTCATCAAGTGATCATATTTTCACCCATCGGACTATTCTCAATTTAATCTCTAGTAATGTGAAAGTTGTTTCGATTTAGAATAGCCCATTATCAAATGGGCAGGAACAGAGGCAGGGGGGAGGGGGGGGGGGGGGGGGGGAATGAATGTAATCCGTAGGCACTCGAATAGCTAATGGAGGCCGCTTTCCCGCAGTTAGTTTTTCAATCATGCTGGGTAGGCTACGGCTTTATTCCGGAGCACATGCTTAATATTAGCAGCTGAGAAACAAATATTGTAGCAGCTGGGGTCCTCCTTTTAGTGGCAATTCATCAAAACTCTGCTTTCACATGGATATATAAATGCATATGCATATATAAATGTCTGGGTTTATAAATAGACTTATTTCACTCCACGCATTAACCACTGTTTGAGGAGCATGCTGCCTCACGCTGTGCGACAGGGGATATAATCCTCCTACATTCTGTATGCCGTGGGCTCTCCAACCCTGTTCCTGCAGCTTCCCAGTGCTTCATTTGGGAAACCAAGTGAAATCTGTGCGGGAACATCGATAGTAACATGTTAGGGAGTGAACGTTATTCATGAAACGGGTTGCATGGAGAAAATCAGACCTCTCTGAAATGAAAATGGATGGACCTCCCTTCAGCAAAATATATTTGCCCTAAACCGTCCCGAAACACAACAATAAAAGTACAAAGTGACCTCCCCCTTTACTCAAAATAATAATTCAAACAAAGTGGATAGCAGAGAACATGTCCAACCTTTGCCCTCACTTATTGGAATTGTGGTAGCACACAGGGCTGGGAGCCAGAAGGTTGTGGGTTTGCAGACAACCGGGCACTAGAGTAGGGGTGGAAAGATATATTTATAGAAAAAGCGTTGCATGAATCTATCATCGTATTTGCAGGTCCAATAATTGTTTTGCCTTTTATAAACATTTCATGCAATTCTACATAATTCTACATATTAGCGGGAGCTTTTTTAATACCACACAAATAACAGAAATGACAGGCTAAGAATGGACGGAGACAATAGGCCTATGTGTGTTCATCTTATCATATATCTCCCACGCCAAATCAGTGTGTCTTGTTTGAAAAGAAACTGGCCCTGTTTGCAAATAATTCACATCATTAGGAATCTGACCGTGGTACTTTCATTAGTTAGGCCTACTTTTCCACCCCAGACACTACCACTACCGACACAGAGAAATGTAAGTTTAATTAACTTCTGGCTATTCTTCTTCCATGGCTTAACCCAACGAGAGAAGGTCACAAGTGTTTCCCTAAAAGCTGTCTGGCTTTAAGCGTCATCTATTGTACAGAAAGTGAATAGCTTAATCAATTGATAGTGACAGTTAGAATACTTCCCAAGCAAAGTAACCTCTGAATGTCAAAGAAACAAAACAATGGGGTCACGCTCCAAAACAAAGCCCTTTTGTTGTTAGTAAAGTCTAATTCAAATCATGACTCTTTAATTTAATTTGCCTACTAGAGCTGTCCCTTTCCAATTGATTGTGCCGCGGCTGCTGCTTCAAGTTTCAGCACCACAATGTAAGTTAGTTGAATAAGGTGTATTGTGAGGTCAAAAACTCTGATGAATACATAATGGGCAGGAAACATATTGTTTTTAATAAAAATAAGTTATAATAGTAGCAAGCTATCAAAGTTGAACTCCGGTCATCCTTCTCATCTTTGCACTCTCCTTCTCAGAACGTAGGCTATGGGCTAGAACGCACACAATCGTTTTTGGACTAGGCTTAATCAACCCCCTAAAACATCTGAAGAAACGTTGGACTTTCCTCCTGAACTGCCACCGTAGCTGTCACTTGTGCTCTCCCTCTCCGGCCTCTAGGTCACCAGGCCGCTCGTCTGTCACCAGCGTTACGCGCATTTGCGGATAAATTACACTCACCTCTACTCCATCCCCTCCTTGATGGCCTGCCCTTTATATGTCACTCCCTTTAGTTTCTTCCCCAGTCGTCATTGTTCCTGTTGCTGTTTCATGTCCGTGAGCTGTTTGTGTTTCTTGTTTTGTTGATTCATTAAAATGTATTCACTCCCTGAACTTGCTTCCTGACTCTCAGCGTACATCGTTACAGTAGCCCTTCACAGCACCGCCATTGGTTAAACAGCACACACAATTTGGGATCAGCAAGAGCAGAGCAGGCCGGGGCTCAGCATTGGAATATCCATTGCGGTGTGTAATGCAGCCTAGTTTTATTTACACCATCCAAGCATATCGGTTATGGATAATTTGATTGAGACCACACTAATTATTTTATTGTATGTTATGTGCAAGTCATGTGTCGGTGTGCGACGGGTTTTGTACCCACCTATATTATTTTTGTATATATATATATTTTTTAGTTTAATGAGCACTTATTAAATGACTCCGTTAAAACCAAGTTCATTTTCCTGCACCTGACTTCCCTGCCACCGACACACACCCATTACACCCTGCCAATCAATGAACCAACAGCATCGCCTAGGCCTATATATTCTCTGCCAGACTCATGGATAGAAAGTTTGGAGCAGAGCATAAGCTAACCAGTCCATCCAGTATGCATAATAATACAATCCGTACTCAAAGGCGATTACTAGATTTTGTTTCATGTTGGAGTACAGGCTAGACCAATTATGTACCAAAAACATCTTAAATCTATGTAGTAAAAAAATAACTGATAGGCTATTAGGCTAGGTATTGTATAACAGTGCAATCATTATAAAAAATAGAATTATTATCGTGCTCATATTTAGGCCTATGCATATGCATAAGCTCTAATACGCATATGGGTGTTTTGAATTAATCATCACCTTAGAAAGTGCTGTCCATTTTGTCATGTTTCGCTTTGAAACAGCGTCCACAATTATCATGTTTTCCTCTCAGTTTCAACCTGTTGTTGAAACTTATCATTACAGTGAAGTGAGCTTTAAAATCATTATACTGTTTTGATGATAAGAGCTTGATGGGATTTTCGATAGCATTTCCATTGACATCAGAGTGGTTAGAGGGACAATAGAGCGCAGAGTACTCCCAATGCATGTCCAGGGTGATATCACTGTGACTCGAAGGTAACATGGAATTTGACTGTGATCATGACTGTTGGTGTGGCGGTAATATGTTCACCACACCCCAAAAATCACGGGGGATAGGTCCCATGTCAGTAAATTGGAGAATTTAGCATTTTGTAAACACCTGCGTAGCTTTTTCCTGCAATCATTATGCTTAATTTAATGTTTATTTTTCTCGACGCCGACGGTCTACAGACCTGGCAACCCACATTATGCGCACCTGCTCCCCGTCATTATGCACAACTGGACTTCATCATTACCTTTGATATGGAATACCAGGACGTGCACTCAAAGCATGTGCGGATATTTTAAATCTCTCGCTGACCGAGTCTCTAATACCTACATGTTTCAAACAGACCACAATACTCCCTGTGCCCACAAAAGCGAAGGTAACCTGCCTAAATGATTACCGCCCCATAGTGCTTTGAAAGGCTGGTCATGGCTCAAATCAACACCATCATGCCGGAAACCCTAGACCCACTCCAATTTGCATACCACCCCAACAGATCCACTGATGACCCAATCTCAATCGCACTCCACACAGGAACACCTATGTGAGAATGCTGTTCGTTGACTCCAGCTCAGTCTTCAACACCATAGTGCCCTCAAAGCCCATCACTAAGCTAAGGACCCTGGGACTAAACACCTCCCTCTGCAACTGGATCCTGGACTTCCTAATGGGCAGGCCCCAGGTGGTAACGGTAGACAACAACACATCTGCCACGCTGATCCTCAACACTGGGGCCCATCAGGGGTGCGTGCTTAGTCCCCTCCTGTACTCCATGTTCACCCAACACTGCGTGGCCAAGCACGACTCCAACACCATCATTAAGTTTGCTAACGACACAACAGTGGTAAGCCTGATCACCGACACCGATGAAACAGCCTATAGGGAGGAGGTCAGAGACCTGGCAGTGTGGTACCAGGACAACAACCTCTCCCTCAATGTGATCAAGACAAAGGAGCTGATCATGGACAATAGAAAATGGGGGGCAGAACAGGCCCCCATTAATATCGAAGTAGGTGTAGTGGAGCGGGTCAAATCATATCAAATCAAATGTATTCATATAGCCCTTCGTACATCAGCTGATATCTCAAAGTGCTGTACAGAAACCCAGCCTAAAACCCCAAACAGCAAGCAATGCAGGTGTAGAAGCTTTCTAGGAAAAACTCCCTAGAAAGGCCAAAACCTAGGAAGAAACCTAGAGAGGAACCAGGCTATGAGGGGAGGCCAGTCCTCCTTCTGGCTGTGCCAGGTGGAGATTATAACAGAACATGGCCAAGATGTTCAATTGTTCATAAATGACCAGCATGGTCCAATAATAATAAGGCAGAACAGTTGAAACTGGAGCAGCAGCATGGCCAGGTGGACTGGGGACAGCAAGGAGTCATCATGTCAGGTAGTCCTGAGGCATGGTCCTAGGGCTCAGGTCCTCCGAGAGAGGGAAAGAAAGAGAGAATTAGAGAGAGCACACTTAAATTCACACAGGACACCGAATAGGACAGGAGAAGTACTCCAGATATAACAAACTGACCCTAGCCCCCCGACACATAAACTATTGCAGCATAAATACTGGAGGCTGAGACAGGGTCGAGAGTTTCAAGTTCCTTGGTGTCCATATCACCAATTAACTAACATGTTCCAAACACACCAAGACAGTTGTGAAGAGGGCACAACAACACCCTTTCCCCCTCAGGAGACTGAAAAGATTCAGCATGGGTCCCTAGATCCTCAAAAAGTTCTACAGCTGTACCATCGAGAACATCCTGACCGGTTGCATCAAAAGGCGCTACAGAGGCGCTACAGAGGGTAGTGTGTACGTCCCAGTTCATTGCTGGGGCCAAGCCTCCTGCCATCCAGGACCTATATCCTAAGCAGTGTCAGAGGAATGGCCAAAAAAGTGTCAAAGACTCCAGTCACCCAGGTCATAGAGTGTTCTATCTGCTAGCGCACGGCAAGCAGTACCGGAGCACCAAGTCTAGGTCCAAAAGGCTCCTTAATAGCTTCTATCCCCAAGCCATATGACTGCTGAGCAATTAATCAAATGACCAAATTGACTATTTACATTGATCCCACCTTTGTTTTTACACTGCTTCTACTTGCTCTTTATTATCTATGCATAGTCACTCTACAGATGACCTCAACTAACCTGTTCCCCCGCACATTGACTCGGTACTAGTGCCACCTGTATATAGCCTCATTATTGTTATGTAACTTTCTTGTGTTCATTTTTGATTCGATTTGATTTGATTTTGATTTTGATTTTAGTTTATTTAGTGAATATTTTCTTAACTCTAACTTAACTCTTGAACTGCATTGTTTGTTAAGGACTTGTAAGTAAGCATTTTTATCGTAAGGACTACCTGTTATATTTTTCAAATCAAATATTCAGCGCGTGTAACAAATAACATTTGATTTGAATTTGATTTTGATTTCTTTCCCCTTGATTTAGCCCTCAGAAGCCTCAGTCTTCAAGCGGTATTGGTTTTGTTTTCATGTCCAGTACGCTTATATTGTTTTGTATATCTTCATGTTCCTTGTTATTAAACTCACCAACTGTACTTGCTTCCTGACTCCCTGTGTCTTCGTTACATAAGCATATCTCTTGAGCTGTATGTGTCCTCCTGACTGGTGGTTATGTTTTTAAAGAAACTAAATATGCTTCTCTGTATTTCTGCTCAAATCTGGGAAAAGATCTACCAAAGCCTACCAATCTTGCCAGCAGGCATGCCAGCTAAGATAGTTAGACAAGCTAGCTACTCTAACTTGACTGATAGCCTGAAATGGCTTCTTGGTAACTAGTTCAGGTTGGGAGATTGAGAACATATCTGAGCTAGCTATTGCCAACTTCCTAAAATTGCTCGGTGGCTAGTTGTATTACAGAGAAACAATAACAACAAATGTATATATGATACATATTTTTAAACAGCACAAATCTGAGGGGGACCAACTCAACATTGTATCTGTCCTATTACGGCGTCTGTGAGAGCATGGTCAGCGCCATTGAGACCATCCCCATTTTGAAGTAGTTCATTTGATTTTTCTACTACTTCTCTGACTTGGTAAACACACGAAAAGTGTACATACTGCCACCTGGAGTGTGTTGTATGAACAGGTATAAAAACCAAGGTTGGTGATTTACTGCCACTTGCAGTTATGAAATGTTTTGACATGAGTATAATTCATTGGCTGATCCCTCCTGACGACCTGGAGGGAATTACGTGATCCTTCCTTAACCCAGAAAGAAGTTCCACCCAGGCGACGACTTCAACATGGGGAAAGTCTTCAATGGCGCTGATAAAACAGGCTTTTTGGGCAGTAGAGTCCTCTATCTATATCTATGTGTTGGACTCAAGTCCCTTTGATGGACCTTTTTATCAGTTGTGTGTACCTGACATCCCCTCAACTGTAACCAACGGACCTACCACACAACGCTGTAGCTGGGTGGTGGCCATCTGAGACTCTCATATCACAGATAAATCATTTTACATATGCAAAAGATCAACTTACTGTGCGCCATTTTAATTGAATCCCACGGCGGTATTTTGCATTGAACATTTACCTGACATCAATAATGCCAGCTAATGGGAACTTAGGTGGGAACATAAGTTGGCTCGTGTTGCTGTGTTACACAAAAAAGCGCCCGTGGACGTCTGTAAAACTGCAAACAGTAAGTGTATCTTCTGTATTTATAAAGTTATGTTTGGATGATAATTAAGTTTAAGTGTTAAGGTTTCTAAAACCGCAAGGAAAAAGCAAGGATCAATTTGTTTCCAGATAGTGTTTCACACTTAAATAATCCCCTCAGCTAATCAAAAGGGACATGGGATGTATTGGAATCATGATAAGGGCAAAGACAACACTTGCTTTTGTTCAAGTTGTTGTACATAAATCCATACTATATACAGTATCATAGTCACAGGAGGTTGGTGGCAGCTTAATTGGGGAGGACAGGCTCATGGTAATGGCTGGAACAGATCAAATGGAATGGTAATCAAACTCATCAAACACATGGTTTTCCATGGTTTCCATGTGCTTGATACCATTCCATTGATTCCATCCCAGCCATTACTATGAGCCGTCCACTCCTCAGCGGTCTCCGGTGTCATAGCTGGTCGACCTTGAAATCATCCAGCTTTTCTGATGTACACAACCACCACGAATACTACAATTGCCTTTCAACTTCAGCCCATTTATGTCTAATTTCCATGCTCAAACTGCACCCCCTCCAGTATGATAATTCAGAGCATAATGTGACTGTGAGCTGTTCCTGGCTACTCTCTCATTTGTGATGTATTGATCTGATTCTGTCAAGGCTGGCATTTTTTTTCTCTCCAAACCTATTCACTATTCATCCCAGTGGGAACCCTTATAAACTTGTTTAGCAAGCAGTAACTTTCAAAGGATACCACTTCAAAATCCTAGCGCCACCCAGCTTAGCATTTTCCATCTATACGTGGGAAGCATTTCTAGAAGAAAGTTGTGGTTATTTTAACATACTTTTGAAGTAATTTGACAGTTTCAAGGATTCCTGCATGACATTTTGTTGCATGCTGAGGAGTTCTTGAAAATATTTCAGCTGAACATCGGATATAAACTCAGGGTTCCATCCTTCACTTTGGTCTTGATTGTCTTCATGTTCCCTCTTGCATCCTCAAAGAACAATAAAAAATTAAAACGCTACTTGCCAAAAATAGTATTTATTATTGCTGTGAGAGTGTGAGGGAAATTGTGATTGGTTCTCTCTTAAAGGGAAAGTGACATTAGGTAATGCAAGCCATTCGTTTTTCTACAGATTCACTTCTATACACAAAAGTAGCATTTAATTTGTATCAATTTAATTTGATTCAACCTGTCATATTTCAATTTTGAATACATAGTGCAGGAAAGACATTCATAATAATTAATCAAATTACACACACACACATAATTGGGAGATTCCCAACAGCACATTGATATTGAACAGTGATAATGCTTATCTAAAAAAAAAACACAACGTTATTGATAATAGTCTAGTGCATATATTGGACATATAGACTGTGCTTTGTCTTTCCGTACGAACGGAAGGATGATCATCTACAGTTCTGGTGATGAATTGGGTCCTTTTTTAGTAGAGATGAGTGCAGATTACTATGATGTATGGAGTAACGACCCATGTCTGCGTCCTCTATCACTTAAAGCTACATGGATGTCCCCCTTGCATTAGTCAGTGTGTCACCGGTTGCGACTTGCACATAATTGCAAATTAAATTCTGATTATGAAAAGAGTGTCTATGAATCACTTGGTTGGGCTCGGCCTGCAGAACCAATGGGAAAATCAATTCTGGCAATTCGACCGAAGTTATTGATTTATGAGTAGCAATGAAAAAGCATACAGTCATGGATACTCTGGGACCAAAGTTGCTGGTCAGGGCTATGCATTAGCTGAGAGGGGAATGACAGTGTTATCTATTCCCCTCTTAATCAGGTCAAATGAGACTTGTCAGGAGCTGGAGAAGGGAGCGAAAGCGTGGGGTAGGATATGGTCTATAAGCTCATATTTCCTGCTTTCAATATGAGCCGTGTCCTGGTTTTGCAGAAGATGGATCATAGCATAGTATAGCCAGTCTTGGGCTCTCAGATGGCAGCACAGAACTCTGACCACAGAAAGCACTCCCCACAACAGTCTATTAGTTCATATTTCTTGCTTGCAGTGTGAGATGTGTCCTATCCTGTTTTGTAGAAGGAATAACATAGCATAGCCCCTCTACGGGTCTTGATGCCAGTTATAGCATTCTGAATATAGCCAGGGCTCTCCTAACCTTCAAATCCTGACTAGATCACTCTAACATGAAGCTGAATTCAGTGTGGATTTCCAGGCTAGCACTTGCCACCAGGCCTAACAATACAACCTGTCTACTGCTGTTGATTGTGCTTTCTCAAAATGTCAGGAGTGAGATGTAGGAAATAACGTGCAGGAAGAACCATCTGTTGCACTAAACCTTCATACTGGTGGTGGTGATGATGCTGAAAGACAGCGAAGTGGGAGAGAGACTCAGCCTCTGACACAATTACAGTGTAATAGAGTGCTACATTATTGCCAGGATTTTGGGGCACCCTGTGAACTGAAGTGTGTTATGTACCTCTCAGCTGGGAGGATGGTTTGATCCCGATAATGTTGACTCACTGATATAACAATGCGTTATGTAACATCGCAGGTCCTCTGTGCATTGTTGGGAAGGATAGTGAGTTGTATCATGTAATAATGCTGCCATGAGATATCCATTATGCATTGCTTATTCATTATTGGCAAACATATGCGCAATTGAAATCATGTGACCCTATTCTCTATGAATTGATTTCAATAGCTTACACCGTAGGCTAACAATTGATGTTGTCCCAAATGGCCTTGCCATATTTCAAATCTGAATCATTGCTGTGGCAGAGGTGGTTTGGTCAACTACGCTCATTTGATGTGATGAATAACCATGTCCAAAACATGTTAACGCTGATAGCTAATGCCTAGGCTTTAGCTCAGTGGGCTAATGCAGTTGTCAGTCGAATGTTATACCCAGGTTGCATACCCAACTTGTCACACAATTTTAGATCTAACATTGTCATGTTTAAAATAGAACTGTGATTGACGTTACGGTAACTAGTCCTGTTCACTGCTTTTCTTTAAAACACCCCAAGGCATTAGCTACAGTATTTATAGATTGGAACAGAGCAATTATATTAGAGACTATATAGCCGTATGGATTTCTCCTTGTTGTGGAGGAGCAGCCATGGTTATTTGTAGATACGTCGGCGGTTTGATGTGGAGCAGACGGATATTGTGGCTTTCCTTCATTTTCTCATCTCCCAACACCTGAGTTGCAAACTTTGTTTGCGAAGACTAAAGTGAATTTGCTTTGACTGGCATTAGAAACAATTTTTGGTTATTATGTTTCTGGCTTATTGCACTTTTTTGTTGCCATTTCTGGTTTTGCTCTGTCCACATTTATTGCCTCCTAATGGCTATTTTTGTGTATTTTTGGCTACGATGTTACGTGTCCATAAAAGTTCTCATTTAACCCCCCCCCCCCCCCCCCCCCCCCCCACAACAGTGTTACGACCATAGGCGCTGTATGATCTGTGAGTAAGTGGATTGGAGCAGTTGCCACAGCTGTATTGTCCTCTGCCGTGCATTTAAGATGAATGGCCACATAACTGACAAAGGGTATGAGGCACATTCAACGACTTTTTGCTCAGCTATAACTCCATTGCTTATTATCAAGACGTATCAAGTAAGCTTTTAATACCGTGGAAGGTAAAAAAAAAAAAAAGGATTGGGCTAAACAGGGGGATTACATTTGCATTACAGGATCCCTATTCTCCACATGTCACGGATTTCAGTTCTTTATCCTGTAATTGTAGACATGCAGTTTGAACATTGCACTGCTATCTCGTGGGGCAGTGAGGCATTGGCTTCATATTTGCGCTGTCAACACAAGACGCACCATTTTAACATCTGTAACGTGTCACAATTGCAATTCCTTCTTTTATTGTTTTATGTGCAGGACCTGTTATCAATCCCCTTTTTTTGAATAGCCCATGACAGGCGTCACCTATTCCTCATGCTTCGGTTCCCTTTCGTTGACATTGTGTCTTATGTAGCTCCGGCTCTGACATAAATCATAGCTCTGCCTACATGACAGCTGAAGGTGAAATCAAAATGGCTCCTGGAGAATATTCTCTCCTACCTCCAGATTTTAAAGAGATGAATTACAGTGGAACCTAACCTTTAGTCTTAACGGCCTTAGGCCAATAGGACATTTCCCATTGTTTGTGGATGCGTGTGCCGTACTATGACCTCCACTGTGCAGTTAGAAGCTGCCTGTGCTATATAGTAGTAGAAAGATATAATTATATCTGAACTATGATGTCATCTGATTTATCAAACTCTGTGGTAGCATTTCCTTGAAACAATCTCGGGACCTTTTTTTCGTACCTTTTCGACTGCGCAAGGTAGAGAATCACAATTTGTACATACAGTATGTTCGACACTGGTATGCTGAAGACACTGAATATGAGGTTAAAATTGTGAATTGCTCTTTGTAAAACATTCCAATTTTGATTCCTCGTGCACTCTGTACTCATGTCAATTAGGCACCTTGACCGTATAAGTATCAGTATTGTACTTGATCTGTCCGTCTGTCTGTCTGTGTGCCTGCCTGTCTGTCCAGACTCGGAGCTGAGGTGAGCAACAGCTTGCTGCGGTGCTGTAAAGGCTGCCAGTATCACACTGCATCATTTATCTCCTTTTTACACCGACCAACTGACCACCATAACCATAGCAACCTATGCTACAGTACATGGGGCTGTGTTATATTGCTGTTTGGTAGTGTGCCTCTCAAACAAACAATCCTAATGACTTTGTATTCAGAGGAGCAGAAAAGGAGAATGGTGAGCTGTAGATGGTACGAGTTAAGCCAAAGCCCCTGTAGTAACTACTCCACAAGACTGTCTTTGTGCCGGTAACAGTCAGAGAGAGGTGAGGCCTAAGCAATTCTGCTCAGAGCCTTCTGGTGCACTTAGAACACTGGTCATTATTAAGGACCGAGTAGAGGAAGCTTTTAAATAAGGCATAACTACATTCCTAGAACTTATCTTGCTCTGACGAGCACTAGCTGTTGCCAGGGTGCAAGACAGTTTGGGCTGTCACAGGGGAGCAGACAGACTGACAGAGAGTGGGGGAAAGAGAGGGCCAGAGAGATAAAGAGGGAGAGAGTGCGAGAGAGAGTGAGTCAGAGAGCAAGAGAAAAGGAGAGAGAGAGAATGTGTATGTGTGTGTGTGTGTGTGTGTGTGTGTGTGTGTGTGTGTGTGTGTGTGTGTCTGTGGCCTGACCACCAGGGTGATGATGCATGAGTCCGAGCTGAAAATGTCGATAGTTAGCTAGCTTCTGCCTATGAGACAGCTACGTGGATAGGGTCGGACAAACTCAAACTGAACCATAAACCTCTCTCACTGGCCATTGGGATACGGGAACAGGTACATGGTACTGTATATGCAGGGCTCGAGGAGAGCTCAGACACCACGATGGAGTGATTATAGCCTTATTTGGACACCTTAGAGGCGGACACCCAGGTAGGTGCCATTGTAAAGTGACAGGTGTCTCTCAATGGATGACATTTTATTTAATTGAAAGCAAAGACGACATTTTCATAAACGTCTTTCATTTTATCTCTCTAGTCGTGTCAGAAAAGAAAACCTGTTCTGCCCTACGTTATATCAGGGAAATGACTGATTGAACTCCTATACTTTAACTGCACTTGATTGAGTTTGCTTGTCAGAAATATGTGTATAGGTGGCAGGGAAGTCAGGCACAGGAGAGTCAAACGGAGTGTAAAATGGAGTCTTTTAATAAATGTCCAAGTAACATGCTCCATAACACTAAATAGAAAAATTAATATAAAGAAATATGGGTACGAAGACCCGTTGCGCACCTATACAAAAAACACTACACTGACAATAAACAATCTCTGACAAAGACATGAGGGGAAACAGAGGGTTAAATACACAACAGGTAATGAATGGGATTGAAAACAGGTGTGTGGGAAGACAAGACAAAACCAATGGAAAATGAAAAATGGATCAATGATGGCTAGAAGACCAGTGACGTCGACTGCCGAGCACCGCCCAAAAAAGGAGAGGCAACGACTTCGGCAGAAGTCGTGACAGTACCCCCCCTGATGCTCGGCTCCAGCAGCGGGTCGACACAGGCCTCGGGGACGACCCGGAGGGCGAGGTGCAGGGCAATCCGGATGGAGACGGTGGAATTCTGGTAACATGGAAGGATCTAACACGTCCTCCAACGGAACCCAGCATCTCTCCTCCGGCCCGTAACCCTCCCAGTCCACGAGGTACTGAAGGCCCCTCGCCCGACGTCTCGAATCCAAAATGGATCGAACAGAGTACGCCGGGACCCCCTCGATGTCTAGAGGAGGCAGAGGAACATCACGCACTTCAGCCTCCTGGAGCGGGCCAGCCACCACCGGCCTGAGGAGAGACACATGGAACGATGGGTTAATACGGTAATTAGTGGGCAGTTGTAACCTATAACATACCTCGTTCACTCCCCTCAGGACTTTAAACGGCCCCACAAACCGCGGACCCAGCTTCCGGCAGAGCAGGCGGAGGGGCAGGTTTCGGGTCGAGAGCCAGACCCTGTCCCCTGGTGCGAACACTGGGGCCTTACTGCGGCGACGGTCTGCGCCAATTTTCTGGCGCCTTATGGCACGCTGAAGGTGGATGTGGGCTGCCTCCCAGGTTTCCTCAGCGTGCCGGAACCAATTGTCCACCGCAGGAGCCTCGGTCTGGCTCTGATGCCAAGGAGCCAGAACCGGCTGATACCCTAATACACATTGAAAAGGATTAAGGTTAGTGGAGGAGTGACGTAGCGAGTTCTGAGCCACCTATGCCCAGGGCACGAACTTCGCCCACTCCCCCGGCCGATCCTGGCAATAAGACCGCAGAAACCTACCCACATCCTGGTTAACTCTCTCCACCTGCCCATTACTCTCGGGGTGAAAACCTGAGATAAGACTAACCGAGATCCCCAGACGCTCCATGAATGCCTTCCAGATCCTTGATGTGAACTGGGGACCCCGATCAGACACTATATCCTCAGGCACCCCATAGTGCCGGAAAACGTGTGTAAACAGGGCCTCTGCAGTTTGTAAGGCCGTAGGGAGACCGGGCAAAGGGAGGAGACGACAGGACTTCGAAAACCGATCCACAACGACCAGGATCGTGGTGTAACCCTGTGAAGGTGGACGATCAGTCAAAAAATCCACCGACAGGTGCGACCAGGGCCGTTGAGGAACGGGTAGATGTTGTAGCTTACCTCTGGGCAGGTGTCTAGGAGCCTTGCACTGGGCGCACACCGAGCAGGAAGAAACATAAATCCTCACGTCCTTAGCTAAAGTGGGCCACCAGTACCTCCCATCAAGACAGCTCATCGTCCAACCTATCCCAGGATGACCAGAGGAGGGTGACGTGTGAGCCCAATAGATCAATCGGTCGCGGACAGCAGACGGAACGTACAGACGACCAGCTGGACACTCAGGGGGAGAGGGCTCTGCACGTGACGCTCGCTCAATGTTCGCATCCAGCTCCCACACTACAGGCGCCACCAGACACGAAGCTGGGAGTATGGGAGTGGGATCCATGGATCGCTCCTCTGTGTCATACAGCCGAGATGCCTTAATATAATATAATTGCTCCCAGAATGTCTTAACATTCTGGGAGTCTGGTCTGTAAGAAAGAGTAAACACAAAATGAGTGAAAAACATGGCCCACCTTGCCTGGCGAGGATTCAGTCTCTTCGCCTGCCGGATGTACTCCAGATAGCGGTGGTCAGTCCAGATGAGAAAAGGGTGTTTAGCCCCCTCAAGCCAATGCCTCCACACCTTCAAGGCTTCTACGACAGCTAACAGCTCTCGGTTCTCCACATCATAGTTTCGCTCCGCCGGGCTGAGCTTCTTCGAAAAGAAAGCACAGGGGCGAAGCTTCAGTGGCGTACCCGAACGCTGAGAGAGCTATCCCAGCTTCGGATGCGTCCACCTCCACTATGAATGGCAAAGAGGGATCCGGATGAGCCAACACAGGCACCAAGGTAAACAGAGTCTTCAGGTGCCCAAAAGCCCTGTTTGCCTCAGCCGACCACTGCAAGCGCACCGGGCCCCCCTTTAGCAGTGAGGTAATGGGAGCAGCCACCTGACCAAAACCCCGGATAAACCTCCGGTAGTAATTGGCAAACCCCAAAAAAATGCTGCACCTCCTTTACTGTGGTTGGAGTCGGCCAATTACGCACGGCTGTAATGCGGTCGCTCTCCGTCTCCACTCCTGAAGTGGAAATCCGATGCCCTAGGAAGGAGATGGATTGTTGGAAGAACAAGCATTTCTCAGCCTTGACATATAGATCATGCTTCAACAGGCGACCAAGCACCCTGCGCACCAGGGACACATGCTCGGCGCGTGTAGCGGAGTATATCAGAATATCATCGATATACACCACTACACCCTGCCCGTGCAGGTCCCTGAAGATCTCATCTACAAATGATTGGAAAACTGATGTAGCATTCATCAACCCATATGGCATGACAAGCTACTCATAATGACCTGAGGTGGTACTAAATGCCGTCTTCCACTCATCACCCTTCCGAAAACGCACCAGATTGTACGCACTCCTGAGATCCAATTTTGTGAAAAAATGTGCCCCGTGCATTAACTCAATAACCGTATTGATCAGAGGTAGCGGGTAACTATATTTCACTGTGATTTTATTAAGACCTCGATAATCAATGCACGGGCGTAAACCGCCATCCTTTTTTTTCACAAAAAAGAAACTCGAAGAGACGGGTGAAATGGATGGCTGAATGAACCCCTGATGCAGGGATTCAGAGACATATGTGTCTATAGCCTCCGTCTCCGCTTGCGACAGGGTATACACGTGACTCTTGGGATATGCAGCATCTACCAGGAGATCTATTGCACAATCCCCCCGTCGATGGGGTGGTAATAGATTCGCCTTCTTTTTACAGAAGGCGAGAGCCAAATCGGCATATTTGGTGGGAATGCGCACGGTGGAGACCTGGTCTGGACTTTTCACCGTAGTAGCACCAACGGAAACCCCTAAACACCTACCTGAGCACTCTTGCGACCACCCCGTGAGAGCCCTCTGTGGCCAAGAAACAGTGGGGTTATGGCAAGCTAACCAAGGTAGGCCTAGCACCACAGAATACGCAGGAGAATCAATAAGGAAAAGACTAATCTTCTCCTTGTGACCCTCCTGCATTATCATACACAAAGGTGCGGTTACCTCCCTGATAAACCCTGACCCTAATGGTCGACTATCTAAGGCATGAATAGGGAAAGGCATATCCACAGGAACAATAGGGATCCCTAAACTATGAGCTAAACTTTTATTTATGAAATTCCCAGCCGCACCTGAATCTACTAGCGCCTTATACTGGGAATGCAGGGAAAAATCAGGAAAAGAGACCGAGACAAACATTAGTGCAACAGAGGGCTCTGGATGAGAATCGTGCCTACTCACCTGGGGTGATACCAGAATGCCCTGCCTGCCTTCTCTATTCCCAGAGGAACCAACCCGGCACCAACCAGCAGTGTGCCCTCTGCGACCATGAATGGTGCTCGTGCGGGAACCCCCTCCGGTCTCCCTGCGCACCATCCCTCCCAATTCCATAGGTTCGGGAGAGAGGGTGCGGAAAGGATGGAACAACCAGACCCCGATCTAGACGTCCTCGAGTAGCCAGCATGTTGTCCAGCCTGAAGGACATGTCCACCAGCTGGTCGAAGGTGAGGGTGGTGTCTCTACAGGCCAGCTCCTGACGGACGTCCTCGCGCAGACTACAATGGTAATGGTCGATCAGGGCCCTGTTGCTCCATCCAGCGCCGGCAGCCAAGGTCCTAAACTCCAAAGCAAACTCCTGTGCACTCCTCGTCTCCTGCCTCAGATGATAGAGGAGCTCACCCGCTGCTTTGCCTTCGGGTGGATGGTGGAATACTATCCGGAATTGGCGGATGAACTCCTCAAAATGGTCCAACACCGCATCCTCCTTACTACACACAGCGCTGGCCCATCCCAGGGCTTTTCCGGTGAGGCATGAGACGAGAGCGTAACTCTTCTCACGGTCAGATGGTACTGGGGAGACCGTGGCCAGATACAAGTTCAGCTTAAGGAGGAAACCCTGGCAGCCGGCAGTATCTCCATTGTATCCCGTGGGTAGGGATAAATGGATCTTCGGTTCCGGAGGGGAAAAAGCGGTCAAGGGAGATTCCGGTTGTGGCGGTGGTGGCGCTGGAGAAACACCCTGTCTCTCCCAGCGATCCATATTCTGGACAATGCGATCCATGACGGAGCTTAAACAGTCAATCTCCTCTGCTTGTTCCCGAACGCGTTCCTCCACCTCCATGAGCGTAGTGTCCTCTCCTGCTGACTTCATATATATTGGTCAGAGATTCTGTCAGAAATATGTGTATAGGTGGCAGGGAAGTCAGGCGCAGGAGAGTCAAACGGAGTGTAAAATGGAGTCTTTTAATAAATGTCCAAGTAACATCTCTGACTAAGACATGAGGGGAAACAGAGGGTTAAATACACAATGAATGGGATTGAAAACAGGTGTGAGGGAAGACAAGACAAAACCAATGGAAAATGAAAAATGGATCAATGATGGCTAGAAGACCAGTGACGTCGAACGCCGAGCACCGCCAGAACAAGGAGAGGCAACGACTTCGGCAGAAGTCGTGACATTGCTGGCGCAATGGAACCAATGGAATATGCCCAAAAGTCCAAGCTAAGTCTGGCCATCTGGCACTCCTGGCCGGCTGTTTTTAAGAAAACAAATGTTATTTGAACCCAGTTCTGATATCCAAATGACCAGTTAGACTGTTAAACGATCTGTCCTGTTGCTTTCCTATTGGCTGAGGATTCAGTCTGTCCACGTCATTATACCTTGTCCTATTCTTTCGAGTTTCTATGACGTTGTTCTCTAAATGCGAGCATGTAAGCCTTTATTATACAAAAACGACCTGGAATAAGGAATCTATCTGCATATAATATTAATCGTTATTGTGGCTGTCCTCGGTTAAAGTGCTATCGATCTCGCCGCAATTGCATTCCCAACCACCTCCCCTCAGGAGAAGAGCTACCAGTTAGAGAGGACAGGAGACACTGAGGCATCTTGCAGCTCAATAAAAAAAAAACTCTCTCCTCTTGTTAATTAAAAATCATAGCAGTGAGCAAAATATTTTTTTTTCTCCCCCAAAGGTAGCTCATTTTCAACTTTATGTTGGACTAATTAACCAGCCATTAGTCAAATAAACTTTTTTATATATATATATATATATTGGATAGGAATTGTCCAATTTAAAAACAAAATCTCATCCTCTCCTGGATTTGACATTAGCATTACAGACAGAGCCTGATGACAGAAGAGGAAAAGAAGGAGGAGAATGGAGATTCAACCTTTGCTGTGCAGCCGTTTTAATGTTTCAATTATGGACAACGGCAGGTCTGGGACCAGGGTTTTGTTTTGGAAATAAATTCATGGCCTTTGAGGCTTTTGCTTAACTTTGTTTTATCTGCAGCACAGATCACAGTTGTTGAGAGGCTACGGTAGCATTGTATTTGTCTAACTTTTGTTACGCATTGTATTGGGTACCTTTATTGTTATTGTGTTGGCATCCAATCCATCTCTTCCGGTATTTGACAATGGACTTTCTAAAATTGGTGTACCACAAGTTCATTTAAAATGCACAAGATATTTCCATTACAAACTGTCTAGACTCCAGATGGTAGCAGACAGGGAGGTCGTCTGCCTCTCCTTAGTTGCGATGATAACATTCCCCAAGTAATCTGTCTAATAATATAAACTATGGGTCAATATGCTAATATACGCAGAAATACACCCAACAGAACAATGGTAGACAAAAGGTTCCTGAAGTGTACAAGTAAAACGTAAAAGTCTTATACTTTTCATACAGACTGTGATTGACATTGACCACAATATAACGGCAAACGCATATCTCCACCATGTTGACATAATGCAACAACAACAAAAACAAGATAGCTTAAACCACAACCACGTCCAAAGCTCTAGCAATCCAATTAATCTGTTGGGCAGCCTTCATGTACTACTGTAGCCCTCTTCAGATTCCCCACACCCCCCCTCTCCCTCCAATCCCTCGCTCCTTCCTCTTTTCCCTGTACACAAAGCCCAGACTCAGAAGGGAAAGGAACAGATTAGCCTCCCCCTGCCTCTGCCTCACACCGCTCACACCCGTGGAGTGCTCCTTCCAGGGTGGCTCGTTGAGCGATGAGGAAGGGAGAGCCGGGTAGCAGGAAATAACCCTCTGGTACAACGTCAGCAGAGGCGTGCGCTGCATTGTCAATGGCTTGCCTACTGCCGAACCTGTCTCACAAAAGCTGTATGGCAAGCCTGTGCAGTCGTCTTGCAGGGGGGTGATGCATGACAGTGTTGGACAGATTTAAAGGAGGTTGTGCAGCGTGACCTGTTGTTTGTCTCTACTCTCTGCTGGGCTGCAGTGGCAAATAATGTGCAACTATGACACATCCATTTGCATTTCATTCATTTATGTCAGAATATTGATTTTCGTCCCTTTTCTCTCTGTTACCCACGATCCCTCTCTCTATGTCGCACACTTGCTATCCCTCTTTATTCTATATATCTTTCTCTGTCCTTCTCTCACTCTATCTGTCTGTCTCTATCCCGCTGTCGCTGGTTCCATCTGTCTGTGACTATCCCGCTGTCGCTGGTTACATCTGTCTGTCTCTATCCTACTGTCGCTGAATCTATCTGTCAGTCTCGATCCCACTTTCACTGGTTCTGTCTGTCTGTCTCTATCCCACTGTTGCTGGTTCTGACTGTCCGTCTCTATCATACTGTCGCTGGTTCTGACTGTCCATCTCTATCCCACTGTCGCTGGTTCTGACTGTCCATCTCTATCCCACTTTCACTGGTTCTGTCTGTCTGTCTCTATCCCACTGTCGCTGGTCCTGACTGTCCGTCTCTATCCTACTGTCGCTGGTTCTGACTGTCCATCTCTATCCCACTGTCTCTGGTTCTGACTGTCCGTCTCTATCCCACTGTCGCTGGTTCTGACTGTCCGTCTCTATCCCACTGTCGCTGGTTCTGACTGTCCGTCTCTATCCTACTGTCGCTGGTTCTGACTGTCCATCTCTATCCCACTGTCGCTGGTTCTGACTGTCCATCTCTATCCCACTGACGCTGGTTCTGACTGTCCGTCTCTATCCCACTGTCGCTGGTTCTGAATGTCCGTCTCTATCCTACTGTCGCTGGTTCTGACTGTCCGTCTCTATCCCACTGTCGCTGGTTCTGACTGTCCGTCTCTATCCCACTGTCGCTGGTTCTGACTGTCCGTCTCTATCCCACTGTCGCTGGTTCTGAATGTCCGTCTCTATCCTACTGTCGCTGGTTCTGACTGACCATCTCTATCCCACTGTCGCTGGTTCTGACTGTCCGTCTCTATCCCACTGTCGCTGTTCTGAATGTCCGTCTCTATCCTACTGTCGCTGGTTCTGACTGTCCGTCTCTATCCCACTGTCGCTGGTTCTGAATGTCCGTCTCTATCCTACTGTCGCTGGTTCTGACTGTCCATCTCTATCCCACTGTCGCTGGTTCTGACTGTCCATCTCTATCCCACTGTCGCTGGTTCTGACTGTCCATCTCAATCCCACTTTCACTGGTTCTGTCCGTCTGTCTCTATCCCACTTTCACTGGTTCTGTCTGTCTGTCTCTATCCTACTGTCGCTGGTTCTATCTGTCTGTCTCTATCCCACTATCACTGGTTCTATCTGTCTGTCTCTATCCCACTTTCACTCGTTCTGTCTATCTGTCTCTAATCTACTATTGGTCCTTAAAACTGTCTGTTACTGTCCCACTGTCGCTGTTTCTATCTGCCTGTCTATATCCCTCTGTCGCTAGTTCTATCTGTCTGTCTCTATCCCTCTGTCGCTAGTTCTATATGTCTGTCTCTATCCCACTGTTAATGGTTCGATCTCTCTGTTTCTATCCCACTGTTGCTAGTTCTATCTGTCTGTCTCTATCCCACTGTCACTCGTTATATCTGTCTGTCTCTATCCCACTGTCACTCGTTATATTTATCTGTCTCTATTCCTCTGTCGCTGGTGCTATCTATCTGTGTCTATCCCACTGTCACATGTTCCATCTGTCTGTCTCATCCCACTGTCACTGGTTCTAACTGTCTGTCTCTATCCCACTGTCACTCGTTATATCTGTCTGTCTCTGTCCCACTGTCACTCGTTCTCTTTGTCTGTCTCTATCCCTCTGTCGCCGGTTCTATCTGTCTGTCTCTATCCCACTGTCTCTGGTTCTATCTGTCTGTCTCTATCCCACTGTCTCTGGTTCTATCTGTCTGTCTCTATCCCACTGTTGCTGGATCTGTCTGTCTCTATCCCACTGTCTCTGATTCCATCTGTCTGTCTCTATCCCACTGTCCTGGTTCTATCTCTCTGTCTCTATCCCACTGTCCTGGTTCTATCTCTCTGTCTCTATCCCACTGTCGCTGGTTCTATCTCTCTGTCTCTATCCCACTGTCGCTGGTTCTATCTGTCTGTTTCTTTCCCACTGTCACATGTTCCATCTGTCTGTCTCATCCCACTGTCGCTGGTTCTATCTGTCTGTCTCCATCCCACTGTAGAGGGTTCTTTCTGTCTGTCTCTTTCGCACGGTTGCTCCTGTCTCAATCCCACTTTCGCTCGTTCTTGTCACGTTCTGACCTTAGTTCCTTTGTTTTGTCTTTGTTTTAGTATGGTCAGGGCATGAGTTGGGGTGGGCAGTCAATGTTTTTATATTTGGGTTTTTGTGTTCGGCCTAGTGTGGTTCTCAATCAGAGGCAGGTGTCGTTAGTTGTCTCTGATTGGGAATCATACTTAGGTAGCCTTTTTCCACCTGGGTATCGAGGGTGTTTATTTTCAGTCTTTGTGTTACGTGTGTATGTCACCAGACAGGGCTGTTTCGTTTCGTTGAGTTTGTTATTTTTGTATTGATTCAGTGTTCAGTGCTTTCTTTGATTAAAATTATGAACACTTCCCACGCTGTGCTTTGATCCTCCTCTCTATCTCCAGACAACATCCGTTACAGAAACACCCACCAAACAAGGACCAGGCAGCGTGGTAAAGGGCAGCAGCAGCAGCGGCTAAAATCACAGGACTCCTGGACATGGGAGGAGATACTTGATGGCAAGGAACCCTGGGCACAGGCTGGGGAATATCGCCGCCCCAAGGCAGAGCTGGAGGCAGCGAAAGCTGAGCGGCGGTGATAGGAGGCAGCACGGCAGCTCGACAGGCACGAGAGGCACACGGAGAGTGGGGCAGAGTCAGGTTGGAGACCTGAGCCCACTCCTCGTGCTTATCGGAAGAAGTGCAGTACTGGTCAGGCACCGTATTATGCGGTCAAACGCACGGTGTCGCCAGTACTCGCTCACAGCCCGGTGGGCTATGGGCCAGCCCCCCGCAAGTGCCATGCGAGAGTGGGCATCCAGCCAGGGTGTGTTGTGCCAGCCCAGCGTGTTTGGTCTCCAGTACGCCGTTTCGGTCCAGGGTATCCTGCGCCGGCGCTGCGTGCTGTGTCTCCAGGGTGCTGGGAGGGTGCAGTGCTTTCTATGCCTGCGTTCCACCCGTGCCGGGCGAATGTGGGTATTGAGCCGAAGGGAGAGGTGCGAGTGGTAGGCACCAGATCTCCAGTGCTCACCCACAGCCCGGTTCAACCTGTGCCTGCACTTGGGAGGGTCCGGGCTAAAGTGGTCATCCAGCCTGGAGGAGTGGTGCCAAGGCTGCGCACCAGAGCTTCAGTGTTCCCCCACAGCCCAGTCCATCCGGTGCCTCCTCCGCGCACCAGCCTGCTATAGGTCTCCCCAGCCTGGTGGGCACTGTGGCAGCCCCACGCACCAGGCTGTCTCTCTGTCTCCTCCCTACAGGTGCTCCCGCCTGTCCGGCGCTGCCGGAATCTCCCATCCATTAAGGACCCGTGGCGAGGATTCCCAGTCCGAGGTCAGCGGCGAGGGTCGGCGCTCATAAGAGGCCACAGGCGCGGTTGAGGAGGCGGACAAAAACTACGGTGAAGTGGGGTCCACGTCCCGCGCCAGAACCGCCACCGCAGGAGACGCCCACCCAGACCCTCCCCTATAGGCTCAGGTTTTGCGGCCGGAGTCCGCACCTTTGGGGGTGGGGGGGGGGGGGGGGGGGGTACTGTCACGTTCTGACCTTAGTTCCTTTGTTTTGTCTTTGTTTTAGTATGGTCAGGGCGTGAGTTGGGGTAGGCAGTCTGTTTGTTTTTCTATGTTGGTTTTTGTGTTCGGCCTAGTGTGGTTCTCAATCAGAGGCAGGTGTCGTTAGTTGTCTCTAATTGGGAATCATACTGTCTAGACTTAGAAAATAAACACCCACCTATCTTTGTGTTACTTGTGTATGTCACCAGACAGGACTGTTTCGTTTGTTCATTTTGTTATTTTTGTATTGATTCAGTGTTCAGTGCTTACTTTGATTAAAATGATGAACACTTACCATGCTGCGCTGTGGTCCTCCTCTCTATCTCCAGACGACATCCGTTACAGTTCTGTCTGTCTCTAATCGACTCTTGCTCCTTAAATCTGTTGGTTTCTGTCGCACTGTCGCTGGTTCTATCTGCCTGTCTCTATCCCACTGACACCTGTTGTATCTGTCTGTCTCTTTCCCACTGTCGCTGATTTATGCTGTCTGTCTCTATCCAACTTCCGCTGTTTCTGTCTGACTGTCTCTATCACACTGTCACAGGTTCCATCTGTCTGTCTCTATACCACTGTCGCAGGTTCCTTCTGTCTGTCTCTATACCACTGTCGCAGGTTCCATCTGTCTGTCTCTACACCACTGTCGCAGGTTCCATCTGTCTGTCTCTATACGACTGTCGCTGGTTCTGTCTGTCTTCATACCACTCTCGCTGGTTCTGTCTGTCTTCATACCACTGTCGCTGGTTCTGTCTTTCCGTCTCTATGCCACTGTCGCTGGTTCTGTCTGTCTGTCTCTATCCCACTGTCGCAGGTTCTGTCTGTCTTTATCCAACAATCGCTGGTTATATCTGTCTGTCTTTAACCTACTGTCGCTCTTTCATTCTTTCTGTTTCTATCCTACTGTCGCTGGTTCTGTCTTTCCGTCCCTATCCCATTTTCAATCGTTCTGTTTGTCTCTTTTCCAATGTTGCTCCTTCTATTCTTCTGTCTCTGTCCAACTGTCGCTTGTTCTGTCTGTCTGTATGTATCCCACTTTCGCTCGATCTGTCTGCCCATCTCTATCCTCCTGTCCCTGGTTCTGTCTGTCTCTATCCCACTGTTGCTGGATCTGTCTGTCTCTATCCCACTGTCTCTGGTTCTGTCTGTCCATCTCTATCCCACTGTCTCTGGTTCTATCTGTCTGTCTCTATACAACTGTGACTGTTTCCATCTGTCCGTATCTATCCCACTGTCTCTGGTTCTATCTGTCTGTCTCTATCCCACTGTCTCTGGATCTGTCTGTCTGTCTCTATCCCACTGTCTCTGGTTCTATCTGTCTGTATCTATCCCACTGTCTCTGATTCTATCTGTCTGTCTCTATCCCACTGTTGCTGGATCTGTCTGTCTCTATACAACTGTGACTGTTTCCATCTGTCTGTATCTATCCCACTGTCTCTGATTCTATCTGTCTGTCTCTATCTCACTGTCTGTCTGTTATTCTGTCTGTCTGTTATTCTGTCTGTCTGTTATTCTGTCTGTCTGTTATTCTGTCTGTCTGTCTGTTATTCTGTCTGTCTGTCTGTTATTCTGTCTGTCTGTCTCTGTCCCACTGTCGCTGATTCTGTCTGTCTGTCGGTCTGTCTCTATTCAATTCAAGGGGCTTTATTGGTATGGGAGACATGTGTTAACATTGCCAAAGCAAGTGAGGTAGGTAATATACAAAAGTGAAATTATCTGAGGGAAATATTTGTCTCTAATATGGTCATACATTGGGCAGGAAGTTAGGAAGTGCATATAGCCTGTCTTCTCTTGAGAGCCATGTCTGCCTACGGTGGCCTTTCTCAATAGCAAGGCTGTGCTCACTGAGTGTACATAGTCAAAGCTTTCCTTAAGTTTGGGTCAGTCACAGTGGTCAGGTATTCTGCCACTGTAATCTCTGTTTAGGGCCAAATAGCATTCTAGTTTGTTCTGTTTTTTTAAATAACTCTTTCCAATGTGTCAAGTAATTATCTTTTTGTTTTCTCGTGATTTGCTTGGGTCCAATTGTGCTGCTATCCTGGGGCTCTGTGGGGTGTGTTTGTGTTTGTGAACAGAACCCCGGGACCAGCTTGCTTAGGGGACTCTTCTCCAGGTTCATCCCTCTGTAGGTGATGGCTTTGTTATGGTAGGTTTGGGAATCGCTTCCTTTTAGGTGGTTGGAGAATTTAACGTCTCTTTTCTGGATTTTGATAATTAGTGGGCATCGGCCTAATTCTGCTCTGCATGCATTAATTGGTGTTCTACATTGTACACGGAGGATATTCATGCAGAATTCTGCATGCAGAGTCTCAATTTGGTTTTTGTCCCATTTTGTGAAATCTTGGTTGGTGAGCGGACCCCAGACCTCACAACCCAAAAGGACAATGGGCTCTATGACTGATTCAAGTATTTTTAGCCAGATCCTAATTGGTATGTTGAATTTTATGTTCCTTTTGATGGCATAGAATGCCCTTCTTTCCTTGTCTCTATCCTACTGCCGTCTGTCTCTTTCCCACTGTCACTGGTGTCATGACGTTTGCCTCTTTGGGTATAGCAAGCCCCATCCCCCTCTCCCTGCCTCCCCCTTGCCTCCTTCAACTAGGCTGCTGTGGTCAGAGAGACGTCGTAAATTCCTGAGGATCTCCTCATGGACACACAGTACAGAGAGAGTACATTTTCATAGAGAACAAAGGGATTCCTTCCACCTCACAGAACTTGAGGTACGAACAAATTTCATGTTCCGGAGAAAGTATAAAAGATCGGTGAAGAATCCAACTACGAACTGGTCCGTTTGTCACAACTTGTGGAAGCTCATGGGAGACGGTGAGGCCACATTACCATAACGCTATTTATATAATAGCCTCAGATATGAGGTTTACATCTAATTGTTGTATAAGATGAATGAGTGAGTATGATACTGTTTACACAATATTACAATGTGATTTTGGACTGTTTAATGAAGGAAAACTCAAAAAAGGGATTGGAGTTAACTAAATCAGAGGACCGCCCCTGAGCCCAGTTAGGGTCAGGCGTCCTGGGACAGCCCTTTTCTGCCATTCCGAATAAAACCCAACTTTGAGAAATTATCACGAGACCATGTTTTTCTCCATTAGGGGAGGACAAAGGTTGTGGACCATTGCTGAATCTTTCAACCATACCACGTGGTTAAACTCTTAGACTATCGAAACCGACAGAATAAGAACAAGTCTTTGATATCAATTACTAGTCTGCAACTAGGAATTCGGTATCATTGAACGCGAAGAACGACAACCGCCGAAACATCCACTCTATAACAAATTAATGTCACTCTGAACTAACCACTATAACCACGACAGAGAGAGAGAGGAGAGAGAGAAGGAGAGAGACGGACAATTCTACAAAAGAAACAAACTTTTCACCAGCGATCAAGACGACACACTGAGCGTAAATATATATATTGACTGCAATTGTTCCCGAATGAGTGAGCGTTCATGTGCAAAGGATTAGCATTTCAATTGTTATAATTATCACTCTGTAGTGGCTTCTTAGTCGACCCCTATTTCCCCTTTTGTCTAACAAGCCGCGATGCCGGTTTAGCCCACTAGGGCACATTCCCCTATCATTTCTTGTAACCACATTTACCTTGTTTGACTGTTTGTTTATGCATTTCTGTGAATTACTTAGTTAGTAATAAATAAATGATTTAAGACAATTGATGTGTGGATGACTCATAGTGAAGACTGGGTTCGTGCAGATAACCAACAATTTATGGCGTTTGGAATGAGACTAACGTAAGGTAAAGTAAATAATTCATTAATCAGAAGACTATGGATCAGATATGAAAATATCTGAAAGGTTATATTTGGAAATTATAACCTTGTAATCTGAATATTTTTCCTTGGTGCCCCGACTTCCTAGTTAATTAGTTACATGACTAATCAGTCTACCAACATAGACAGGGCTCTAACTCCTCTAGCTCCACAATGAAATAGGGTGCAGGCCCGGTCAGCAGGCTGTTAGCCAGCCTGCCAGCTTAGTGGAGTCTGCCACTAGCACAGTCAGTGTAGTCAGCTCAGCTATCCCCATTGAGACCGTGTCTGTGCCTCAACCTGGGTTGGGCAAAACTAAACATGGCGGTGTTCGCCTTAGCAATCTCACTAGGATAAAGACCTCCTCCATTCCTGTCATTATTGAAAGAGATCGTCATACCTCACATCTCAAAATAGGGCTACTTAATGTTAGATGCCTTACTTCAAAGGCAATTATAGTCAATGAACTAATCACTGATCATAATCTTGATGTGATTGGCCTGACTGAAACATGGCTTAAGCCTGATGAATTTATTGTGTTAAATGAGGCCTCACCTAGTGGTTACACTAGTGACCATATCCCCCGTGCATCCCGCAAAGGTGGAGGTGTTGCTAACATTTATGATAGCAAATTTCAATTTACAAAAATAAAATAAAAAATGGTCTTTTGAGCTTCTAGTCATGAAATCTATGCAGCCTACTCAATCACTTTTTATAGCTACTGTTTACAAGCCTCCTGGGCCATATACAGCGTTCCTCATTGAGTTCCCTGAATTACTATCGGACCTTGTAGTCATAGCAGATAATATTATAATTTTTGGTGACTTTAATATTCACATGGAAAGGTCCACAGACCCACTCCAAAAGGCTGTCGGAGCCATCATCGACTCAGTGGGTTTTGTCCAACATGTCTCTGGACCTACTTACTGTCACAGTCATACTCTGGACTGAGTTTTGTCCCATGGAATAAAAGTTGTGGATCTTAATGTTTTTCCTCATAATCCTGGACTATCGGACCACCATTTTATTACGTTTGCAATTGCAACAAATAATCTGCTCAGACCCCAACCAAGGAGCATCAAAAGTCGTGCTATAAATTCACAGACAACACAAAGATTCCTTGATTTCTCATAAGAAATTAGCTCCCTGGTATACAGAAAATACCCGAGCTCTGAAGCTTCCAGAAAATTGGAACAGAAATGGTGCCACACCAAACTTGAAGTCTTCTGACAAGCTTGGAAAGACAGTACCGTGCAGTATCGAAGAGCCCTTACTGCTGCTCCATCATCCTATTTTTACAACTTAATTGAGGAAAATAAGAACTAAATCGAAATTTATTTTTGGTACTGTCGCAAAGCTAACTAAAAAGCAGCATTCCCCAAGTGAGGATGGCTTTCACTTCAGCAGTAATAAATTCATGAACTTCTTTGAGGAAAAGATCATGATTATTAGAAAGCAAATTACGGACTCCTCTTTAAATCTGCATATTCCTTCAAAGCTCAGTTGTCCTGAGCCTGCACAACTCTGCCAGGACCTAGGATCAAGAGAGAAACTCAAGTGTTTTAGTACATATCCCTTGACACAATGATGAAAATAATCATGGCCTCTAAACCTTCAAGCTGCATACTGGACCCTATTCCAATTAAACTACTGAAAGAGCTGCTTCCTGTGCTTGCCCCCCCCCCCTTATATTGAACATAATAAACAGCTCTCTATCAACCGGATGTCTACCAAACTCACTAAAAGTGGCAGTAATAAAGCCTCTCTTGAAAAAGCCAAACCTTGACCAGAAAATATAAAAAACTATCGGCCTATATCGAATCTTCCATTCCTCTCAAATTTTTTAGAAAAGGCTGTTGCTCAGCAACTCACTGTCTTCCTGAAGACAAACAATGTATACGAAATGCTTCAGTCTGGTTTTAGACCCCATCATAGCACTAAGACTGCACTTGTGAAGGTGGGAAATTACCTTTTAATGGCATCAGACCGAGGCTCTGCATCTGTCCTCGTGCTCCTAGACCTTAGTGCTGCTTTTGATACCATCGATCACCACATTATTTTGGAGAGATTGGAAACCCAAATTGGTATACACGGACAAGTTCTGGCCTGGTTTAGATCTTATCTGTCAGAAAGATATCCGTTTGTCTCTGTGAATGGTTTGTCCTCTGACAAATCAACTGTAAATTTTGATGTTCCTCAAGGTTCCGTTTTAGGACCACTATTGTTTTCACTATATATTTGACCTCTTGGGGATGTCATTCGAAAACATAATGTTAACTTTCACTGCTATGCGGATGACACACAGCTGTACATTTCAATGAAACATGGTGAAGCCCCAAAATTGCCCTCGATAGAAGCCTGTGTTTCAGACATAAGGAAGTGGATGGCTGCAAACGTTCTACTTTTAAACTCGGACAAAACAGAGATGCTTGTTCTAGGTCCCAAGAAACAAAGAGATCTTCTGTTGAATCAGACAATCAGTCGTCTCAAATAAAACTGTGAAGGACCTCGGCGTTACTCTGGACCCTGATCTCTCTTTTGACGAACATATCAAGACTGTTTCAAGGACAGCTTTTTTCCATCTACATAACATTGGCAAAAATCAGAAACATTCTGTCCAAAAATAATGCAGAAAAATGTATCCATGCTTTTGTTACTTCTAGGTTAGACTCCTGCAATGCTCTACTTTCTGGTTGGGTGCATGTCAAGCCATGTTATCACCAGCTGCACACCATGGAAATGCTTTTGGCAGTGCCTGCACCTGTGGGCAGCAACGGGGTCATTTGTGATGTGTCTGCGCCTGTGTGTTGGTGTGTGCATGACTGCCTTCATGTGTGTGTTCTAATTGACTGCCTGTAATACCATCCGATTAAAATGTCATCATGTCATACAAAACGTAGGTGCTAGAAATACTGCCTTTGCTCATGGGTCTGTCATGGTTCCTCCGTGTGTGTGCGTGTTTGTATGTGCACGCCCATGCACGCCTGTGTGCATGCAATTATCAAGGACCTGACTGGTGACCGCAACAACGACCATGGATCTGTGTCACCGTGTGTGTGTGAGTTGGGTGGAAAAGAGAATGACTAAATGTGTGTAGCGACGGCAGATTGCCAGCAGTTGAAACACAACAAGAAGTGTTCGTGAGTGTGTCTGTATCCCTGGGCTAGGTCTCTGTCATCGGTAATTATGCTGATGGTCATTGTGTGTGTGTGCACCAGTGTCCACATGCTGCTGCAGGTGAGAGAAATGCATTATGGTCCACTCTGCGCCGCCGCCACCCAAGGTCCCGTAAGTACTGCCAAACTGTCGCCCCCTGTGCCCCTTGCTGTCATACTGTCAAATGTCCATTTGTAGGGGATGATTGAGGCTTTATTTGACAGCATGCAAACCCTGCTGTACACCCCCTTCCCTCCCATCTCTGTCTCTGATCAGTCATTATCACGCAATGACAAAAATAGAATAGCAAATGAATTAAATTAATAAATACAAGCTTGATCTGCTTTCACACCAGTCGTCTGTTTTGTCAGCCCTAATCCAGAAACATGGATGCTATTAATCAGGTGATTCTGAGTTGGAGAGGAGAATGAGGGGAGAGGAAATGGGATGATGAGGGGAGAGCTGGATGAAGCAGGGTGGGTGGGAATGCAGGTTGTGACCCTGGAACACTTAGGCTGATCTGTGGGGGCTTGTGTATGAGGCAGGGAGGCATGGGGAGGCAAGCAGGGGGGCCTGTATAGAGAGAGAGTGAGGAGATACATCAACCTGCAGGCTTAATTTGCCCTCTGAGGGTTCTAGCAGCAATGTGTAGAGAGAGAGATGGAAGATGGATGGTTGGGGTGGTTAGAGAGGGAGGGAGATGGAGGCTAATAGAGATGGAGAAAGAAGTGATAGAGAGAAAGGGAAAGAGAGTGGGGGGGAGATGAATGGAAGGGCAGAGAGGGGGAGAGAGACATATGAGAGATGAATGGGGGGCAGAGATGAGTGGGGGGAGGGAGGGGAAGAGAGAGATGGAGGAGAGTGAAAGATGAACAGGGAATATTAGATGGAGAGGGTGAGGGAATAAAAACAAGAAAGAAGGAGGGAGGAGAGTGACAGATGAGCCAAACCCTGGAGGATAGAGAGATCATTTTGTCTGGGTATCCTAAGCAGCCGAGAAGGTCAGCAAAGTAAAAACCAGATGCCCTGTCAA
Source organism: Oncorhynchus kisutch (assembly GCF_002021735.2). Classification (NCBI taxonomy): domain Eukaryota; kingdom Metazoa; phylum Chordata; class Actinopteri; order Salmoniformes; family Salmonidae; genus Oncorhynchus; species Oncorhynchus kisutch. Next base: position 8,911,342 of record NC_034178.2, on the reverse strand, counting down.
GTGAGACATAACTAAACAGCCAAAGTTCATTCACAATTACAGCACATAATTTACCCAATCATTGCACTGATGCAATTCCAATTGAGATGTCCTTCTGCAGTTTTTACTCGTGTCTCTGATAGTTCAAAAGGCTGCTTATGACCAGCGCCAGAGTGCGATGGCACTCTCTCAAGCCATGCAGAAATTATTCAAGTTAATTTATGAATGCAGCGTATGGCTTCCACCCATTTGCTGTTATGTAATGGAACTTCAATGCCTGATGTGTAAGCTATCGTTACAGTTCTGTTACAGTAGATTGAGGAAGATAATTATCATTAAATAGCATTACAGCAAGGGCACTTGGTGCAGTGGGCTCCGTGAGCTGATACACTACAGAACTATTTTATTTCCATGAGGCAATTGTTCTGTGTTTCTTAATCACAAGATCTAAGATGAACAGTATTTGGGTAATTTTCCTTCTGTAGCTTCACAATCCCCAATTCCCTTTGAAATCAATATTGGTCTTCTTTCTCACATTTCAGAGGTGCATCATTCTTTCAAAGCCTGTCTATACCAGAGCTTTACAATGGTGTGGTAAGACCAAATCCAGCAAAAACAAAATGAACACAACGACATAGCCTACATCCTGTATGAAGATCCATACACAATGAGATGTACCGCAGGGAGGCAGGCCAGCTAGCAAAGAAATGCGTAGGCTGTCATACACCACTGCTGAATGCAGACAACTCCACAAATTAAACTCTTGGGAGACCCAGAGAGAGGCCTAGAGACACACAGCAGCATCTCATACGGAATATACAGAGGAGAGAGTGGGAGGATCATTGCTTTTCTTTCTTTCTTTTCGACTGTGTCTTTTCTAACACCACAGGCTAGAATCATTTCATCTTTAACACGCAAAGAACCACCAGCCGGTTTACACCTTGGATGACATAAACAGGAACTCTTATGGAGGAGATCACAGAGAGATTCCTAGGACAAATAGATCACATGGGACTTCCTGTGTGATTTACAGCAGTCAGCCACCGCTAGCAGGCTCACGGGGCATCGTTGAGTCGTTCATCACCAAGCTATCAGAGAGGGACAGTGACAGATCATGGATTGCCTTATCCTTTACAGGGAGATGACAGGTGACAAGGTCTTTGCGCTTTATCACGATCAGACATGGCTTGACTCGACATCAAATCCAGGGATAATGCGGCTAGCTCTTCTATAGCTAGCACTAGCACTGTACTGAATCAGGACTATGCTGTCCTTAGTACTGCTTCAGTCATATTCCACCACCACCTCCTCTCCAGTGGAGGATCCTCAGTGGAGGAAGGGGAGGACCATACTCCTCAGTGAATTTCATTTTTTTTTTAATAATTCAAAAAAGGAAAAGTTATAATTTTTAGATAAAACTATTCTAAATATATTCACATCACCAAATAATTGATTAAAATACACTATTTTTCAAATAAGGTCTACAGTAGCCTCAACAGCACTCTGTAGGGTAGCACCATGGTGTACCCGGAGGACAGCTAGCTTCCGTCCTCCGCTGGGTACATTGACTTCAATACAAAAGCTTGGAGGCTCCTGATTCTCACCCCCTTCCATAGACGTAATACAGTAATTATGACAACTTCCGGAGGACATCCTCCACCCTATCAGAGCTCTTGCAGGATGAACTGACATGTTGTCCACCCAATCAACGGATCAGAGAATGAACCTAGTACTGAAAACACAAGTTACAGCTAGCTACCACTGCAGAACATGAAATGTAGTGAGTAGTTGATTCAACGAGAGAGAAAGACAATAGTTGAGCAGTTTTGAACAAATTAATTTCTTCCAAAATGAAGGAGAAGCACGGGAGAAATAGAGAGAGAGATATTGTCTGTTTAATTCAGTTTCACTTACTTAACTAGAAAATGCAGCTACAAGTTTAGCCTACTGAAAAAAACGCCTCAAACAGAGGGATGCTATGTTAGCTAGCTGGCTATGACAATCCAACACAATACTGGAAGTTTACCAAGTCAAGGAAAGCATTTAGTTTACTAATATATTATCACTGGGGCTCACCGGTGTAACTGCTTACTGACTGAACACTGTAATGTTACTACATGATTGTAGTAGGTTTACTAATGCTTTAGTTCTATTAGCTATGCTGACTATGATGTTACTTTAGCTAATATGGTGACAACAATGTAGGCTGTGTCTAGTGGTTTGGCATGGAAAGTTTTTTTTTTGCCTGGTCACATACAGCTGATGTGTTGTGCATTGAGGTTCACATGAGAATGTGAGAGGAGGAGAGCGCATAGATGCGAGAAGGAGTACAATGTGGCTGCTATGAAAGTGAACTGTGTTTACCCGTGATCAGCGGTGTGTTCATTCTGTTGATTCTGTTGAGAAGCATTTCTTAAACGGAAGCAAACGGAACACAATGAGGTTAAACATACCTAAATTTGTCCAATACAAACTCTCGTTTGCAACTGTTGGACTAATGACTACATCCTATATAAGATAGATGCAGGCATACAGTGTGCAAGGCGGTTTTGAAAGCTACCGTCTGTCCATGTGTCACTGTCTTTCACATCAAATTTGTCTCGACCTGTGTGCAGCTACGTTATAATCGTTCATTCATAGGCTTGGTTGTAGCAGCCTCATGAGTATAGGGAACATTTGAGTGTCATGTAGTAGCCTAAACCTATCGCTGTTACATTGAACTGGGTGAATGGAATATGAATGACAGTCATCCAATATGATGTAATAGAAATAAGGCCATGCTCATAAAAGAAAATCATCCTCCCTCATCTTAAACGGCGCCGACCGCAAACTGCTCCTCTCCCACACCTTTTCTTAGATGACACGACTCAAAGGTTGTTTTCATTATTTGTCAGGTGGTATTACAGCTAGACACAGCTAACTGAAGCTCTACCTCCTGTCCAGGTCTAGCCACAGCCTCTACACTGATAGTGGTCTGCTCAGTTAAACCAAAATGACTCCTTCAATCTATTAATAGCCATGATCAAATGTACACAAGCTTCCCACAGCTTAGTTCCCACTGTCAAAACAGTTGGGTAGAGCTATATATAATGTAAGCCTGGAGACTTCTAGCTCCATGGCTAGTTCTGCAAATCCAAGTCATTCCAATATATTTTCAAATGGCCAGGTCGTATTGACTCCAATGTCACATCAAATTCCCCAAATCTACATAAAAATCTATACCACTTGCCCTTGGCCATGCTCCTTAAACGCTTGGCAGGGAAAGCAATCAGAGCAAATTGGCCAGGCCATGGGAATGATGTTTAGGCACCGATCAAGGACCTCACAGTCACTGCAGTAACAGACTGGCCCAGAAGATTGTTTGATAGTTGACAACATGCTATTGTGTTCACATTAAATGCCATGTAAGACCAAATTCACTTACAGTAAGAGAACTGTTAGAAATTCAGCAAACACAGAATGAATGCACCATGAAATAGTAAGACATACGTTGCAATTTGCAATATTCGCAGGAATGTTCATTCTGCTGCAGGAGAGCCTTTGCAATCACTTGTATATGCTCCTCAAACAGTGATCACAAGGCAATTGTGGATCCATTTATGGTGTTTTTGTCTTTGCCTTTGGATTTAGATTCCAACAGAGACCTCAAACCACCAAAGACATGACTATGTATCTTACAGTGAACATACAAGACTAGCCCCTATTCAGTTATTTATAGCCAACTTCCTGATCCTGAGTAAATTGCATCTTTGAAACGTTTACATGTTTGTCTTTGTATTCCCTACATTAGGTCTATTTCACAAATCTATCTCACAAAAAAAGACATTTGGCTGCAGTTTTAATAGCATGGGAATATAAAACCTACTAATCTGCTTGTACCCTGCTGTCGTTCATCCCTCACATAGAGTATGGATGAGAATAAAAATCCATTGTTCTTGGGATGAGCCCAAAGCTGAACACTCACAGCATCTGTTGACCCAGCTAACATTCCGCTAAAATGTATTTTGGCTCCCATGATGTCTCTGGTACTGAAGGTTAGTGATAACATTTCTCTAACGTTTGTTTGTCTACTTCTCTCAGCATTCCGTGGACATAACATTCCATAACATTCCAACAATATTCTAGATGAGATTTCGGAGCTATAGAAGGAGTTTCTTTTGTAAATAGAAAGACAGTGTTTAATTGAATCCAAACCAGACCTAGATGAACATGTTGTTTGCTAATGAACCAACTGTCGTTCTGCCCCTGAACAGGCAGTTAACCCACTGTTCCTAGGCCGTCATTGAAAATAAGAATTTGTTCTTAACTGACTTGCCTAGTTAAATAAAGGTCAAATAAAAAAATATAAAAAAATAAAAACATCCTCCCCTCAATAGGGACTGAAAACCACATAAATATGTATATTTGAGGAGATGTTGGGAGGTCCATTGAGCAACACTCAAAAGAAATCATGATCTGACAGTTAAAGTCCTCGAGCGAGTGAAGGCGACTGACTGAATACATGATACTGGTTTGCTTCAGAATAGAGAGAAAACATGATGACTTTAAATAGGAGAGGAGAATATAAGAGATGGCTAAGACAGGCCTATTTCCCAGCAGATGCCTCAAAAGAACATCATTTTCAACCAGTATGTCAGAGTAAACAATTTCTCTGACATTTACAGTACACAAACGCAGCATGGGTAGCATTGAGGGATCAGGTGTACTTCTCTCACTGCCTGCCACTCTCATGAGCACATACTGAGTGTGTGGCATGATCAATATGCCCTCTTTGAACAATTTATTGATTAATTGGCCATCAATGACCAGACTGCTCTAACAACAGCCTATATCCAACACTGAGAAAGGAGATGGAAAACAATCAATGAAACCACAACTGAGACAGGAAATCCTTCAGCTCTCTGTGTCCATATATTATTTTGTGTGTCATAGTTTGCTTTCCCATCTTCCTGGAGAAGTCTAGGGGCTGTCCTCAGATCTGATCTCAACCCATATTCACAATGTGTCTCAGAGTAGGAATGCTGTTTTGCCTTTTAGAGCATAATGACTTACATTACATGAAAATAGGACACCTGATCCTAGATTAGCACTGCTACTGTGAGATGCTTTGTGAATACAAGCCAAGGGTTTCATGTACAAAAGAAGGCACTGAAAGGAAAGCTTGCCATGAGATTACCAGACGCCCTGGAATCCATGAAAAACAATCAAGAAAAACTAAATCCAAGCATAGTAATAGTTATATTTCTCCTCCTTCAACCAAATTGGCTTTATATGTGGTATTACTTGCTACATTACAAAATTACAGAGAACCATTTTACCATCTAAAATTAAATTGTAATACCTTCTTTCTATTTGTGTGTGTGTGTGTGTGTGTGTGTGTGTGTGTGTGTGTGTGTGTGTGTGTGTGTGTGTGTGTGTGTGTGTGTGTATGTGTGTGTGTGTGTGTGTGTGTGTGTGTGTGTGTGTGTGTGTGTGTGTGTGTGTGTGTGTGTGTGTTCCATCAATAAGACATGTTAACCTTGGCCCAGTTACGATCAGCACTTTGACCAGCCCGATAATTGTAAAAAGCAATGGAGGTAGGTTTCCCTTGGGCCAGAACAGAGAACCAAGAAAGCTTCAGGAAATTAAAATGAGGCAGGTTGGAGGGGTGGGGGCAGTTGGTCTCTCACATCAACCTACATTGGTTTACATTTCCTACTTCCTTCCAGGCTACTACATAACCCTTACTGCACCAACTTGGCAAAAGTCAATTTTACAAGTCTACAAAACCCTTCATGCCAGTGAAGGATGATCGCTATCTTAGTCTAAACGTCTTATTTCAGTATCTATGCAACATTGTATCATTTGTGTTATTGTTACCGACAAAGACAAGACACATTATATTGAGCCGCTAGAAATTACAAAAGCTTCAAAAGCCTCTGAAGGATGGAAACAATAGTGCAGCGTGCGGCTCAAAACAAAGTCAATGATCGAGTCAATAGATCGAATCAATACGTGGAGGCCGAGAATTGAAGAGGTTAGGTCACATGCAGCACTTGGTGGTCCGATCAGTCATACTGATCAACAACAGCTGTGGTATTTACACTGGTATTGGGAGTAATCGGGAAAGTAAACTCCCGAGGTGTGCTGCTGATGGGTGCCGTGCTGCGAGGGTTGCAACAAGCTGCCAGCTTCTCAGGGAGATGATCAGTTAAGTGTGTGTAGCCTGCTGGGGTTGAAGAGAGCAAAACAAGAGTAAGTTAAGCTCTGGTCAGAACTGTACAGAGCACAGCTGGGGTTCATAGCTAAAATGCAAATCGCCGCAGAGAGCAAATCCACAGTAAGGTTAGGCTTTGATCTGTAAACTGCAGCACATAACTGGACAGTAGTTGATATCAAAAATCTAAAAGACTTTTCCAAGGAATTTGCTTTCCAAGGAATAACCTGTCAAGTCTCTACTTCACAAATGAACAAAGGATCAGCACCTTTGCATTGCTATACAGTAAAACAAAGGCTCGCATTTGATAAAAACTGAAAGCAGTGAATGCTTTGGTCAAACATCATGTAATACTGCATATGAGGATAAGAGGAGGAAGCCAGTGTTGGGGGTCATTCTTGAACTCTGATGTTGCAAGCACCATAATACTCCTGCCATCAAAAGCAACATAATGTTCTGTGTTTTGAATGTACCCAAACACAGGTATAATTGTGGACAGCATTGCATTACCTCAGAAATGAAACCATGGACACAATGAACACCCCATATAACTGCTATCTCATTGGAAGAGACATGTGCTGTCCAAGGTGCTGAAATAAGTTGGCTGCAATAGCATTTTTCTGCTAATGCAATCGCACAGCAATCAGTGTATGCACCATGGACAACACAGACCAAGTGGTTATTATTGAAAGAAAACAAGCACATTTAGCACACACATGTCCAATAATACTGTGTTTCAGTTCAACCCAGGTAAGAATGAAATGTCTTAGAGACGCATAGATTTCACTCAACCTCAACCACGTTTTATTTAACAAAATAGAAGCAGGTCAAATGTAGTAAAGCATATAAATGTAACTCTGGGACACAGCGTTGAGATATGACCAATAATTCATGAGCCATGGTAAAACGTTCCACAGCAGAGACTGATAATTACCCTTTGAAGCAATACACCAACAGACTCGAGTCTGAAGTGATGGACAGCACTGTTGTTGCCAAAGACCTGCTAAGATAATACTCCCCAAGGTCAGCCTATGTGATTGGTTACATTTAGTGATGGGTTGGCGGGGGGGGGGGGGGGGGGGGGGGGGGTGAGTGTGTGAGCATACAGACAGACACACACATGTAGACAGACACTAGTGCACATGCACACACATTTAATCAATCATTTGAATTATTTAAATGCATACATACACACACACACACACACACACACACAGCCCAGACACTCGACAATGAACATTGTTCTGCTAATGCAGTCACACAGCTAACCATATAGTCTATCAGTCCACAGTGTTAAAAAGGCCTGGGGGAAATGCTTGTTGCTGTATTAAGATAAATGATGAATCAGACAGGGTGGAGACATGTTTGATATTGAACTGGCTCTGAGCACTTTGACCTTTTGCAGGCCAGTGCATGTCTGACTTGTAATGCCTTATTGACATATATATGCACATATATGCACATATGCTTATTTATAAGAACATTAAAAACAGTGGGTACATTGGTGGACCTGATCCTAATGAAAAATAAAAACCAGTATGAACAAAACTAATTCAGTGCTTGAATTTACAGAGTATTCATATAAAACCAAAACATTTCACAGTCGTGTGATCTGTACCGTTTTACTGCAGAATCAGTGACATTGATCAATTTGAATGGATTATCAGAATATCACGTTTAATGCTAACCATTATTGTACACTGTAATCATCATCTTGATATCACTATAGTTGTTCAGTAAAATGTCATAGCATTGGGCAACAGACCGACTGCTGAACACTTCTAATATTGAAGAATATATATGTTTCTTAATGCAACATTGCCCATTCACACCCGATTAAATTAACATCTCAAGATAAAATTCCTATTCCAAAACGCCCTCTTGCAAAACACCTATACCTCAGCCCTCCCTCCAATGGAGAAGATGCAACAACAGCGACATCGTGAGTTTCCTCGTCTAGAGTAATGCGGTGATCCTGCCATGTCTTCCCTATGGCATCAGACTAATACTGTCGATTGTTAAGACGTGTTTTTATGTCATTTTTTACTGTATGCAAACTGACCATTGCCCAATCTATTTTAAGCACGTTAGTTAAAAAAAAATGTAAGTCCATTTGTCATATTTGGACACAATAGATGGCTTTACAAAAGCTCACATAAATGGAGGTGAATCATAGCCTACGCTTTGTGGAGGAATACTTTTTACATTAAAAAAGCATTTTAGTCTACCTGCGCTCTGTACATAGATCGAACTGCACATACCATTACTTCCATTGAAAACATTTTAATTTTGAAAAAATATGCAGTTAGAAAAAAAACCATATAATTCGGTAAAGCCTTCTCCTCTCCCCCAAAGCAGGCTATAGTCATTAACACACAAAACCACGAACTGTTTTTAGCTACATTAACCTTGCAGCATAACCATGAGTGACGTTAATTGGTCATGCTCACCTGCATCCCGAATATCTGAAATTCAACAATTGGCACACCATAAAATAACACATTATACATTCATAAAGAGCTGAATGTGCAGATATGATGAGATCTGCACCAATTATAAATAACCCCGATATTTATCGACAATCAACTGATAAAACAAACAAAAAAGAACATGCGTGGACAGCGTTTATCTTCTTTTTCGTCCCAATGTGTTCTTTTTCCGTTTTTTTACCGTTTTAAAACAACAAATACAAATCCTATAACGCAGTTCACAAAAAAATTGAGAAATGGCACTTTGTATATATTCATATATAGTTTTATATGCATATATATACTGTATATATTCATATTGACAACATGAAAGAAGGGTCGAGTTGGCTTCTTCGTTACTTATGGTATGGTTCCCCAGTGTGTGTTGAAACCATGCGAAATCATGCAGATCTGATAGTCAGTTATTTACATTACATTCATGCGCTCGTGCACAATTTCCCGATTCTTCTCTCTCAGATCGTCAGTCTGATTGCGGCAAATAGCTGTACTGGGATTCGGGGGCGGGGGGGCGGTCTATACATATATTACAGTTGGTTCTGTAGCAAACTCATTGGCACCACAGTCAACTGGAGCAAACAAAAAATGGTCTATCTCCGACAAAATGCGAATGAAGAAGCTTCGTAACATAGCATTTGTTTATTTTTCTTCAATTGCCATTGTGTCAAGAGAACGCAGTATATTTGTCTGTCTGTTTGTATTCCAGGTTTAATTGTCAATAGTCGTTTTACGCATCATTTGTGGTGGAGAAATGGGCGCTACAGTCAAACCCTCTTTGCGCGCCCCCGTCCGCATGGTAAGGCCCGCTATGCCAATAAGACGAGTCGCACACTGTCTGCAAGGAATTGATCTCTGACGCAGAGGAATTACCATCCCTCCGCTTTGATCTCTTGCGATTCCGCAAAATGAAGACAAGCATCCCTACAACAGTGAACGCAGACGTGACAAATACCAGTAGTAGCCCAGGGACTAGTACAGAGATGGATACCCTGTTCGGCTCCACATAGGAGTTCGAGCGCGTACCCGTGTCTGCGGTGAAGGTGCTGTTTTTGGAGAGAGAGGTGGGGTAGACTTTATCATACAACTTGGGACACATCAGATCATTTCGGACGTGACGGAAATCCCTTTTCCAGAACTCTTCTGGGGACTCACACTTGAGATCACTAACGATCACATCTGCCCCCAGTTTCTCCGTCCACTGTTTGAAAGGGACAATATTACACGAGCAATCCCAAGGGTTCCCATGCAAATCAATTTGTATGATCGAATTGAGTTGATCTAAGACCCCTGCGACAGGGAGATATGTGAAATAATTATTATGCAAGCTAATCTTTGATAAAGACACTCCAAGGAAAGCATCCACAGGTAGCGCTTTCAGCAAGTTATTGTTGAGGAAAAGCACTCGCAGATTAGGCAGAGGGCTGAATGTGCCTGCCAGTATCAGCTGTATGTCATTATATTCCAAACTGAGATATTCCAGATTTTGAAGTCCAATGAACATTTCCGCAATGAGCGTATCCAGGTAATTCTTATCCATGTACAACCATCTTAATTCGGTGAGGTTTTGAAAAGTGCTGTTGTCTATCAATTTGATGTTGTTTCCACCCAAATCAAGGAGATTCAGACTTGAATAGCCATTGAGATGGTTCTTTTTTATAGCATGGACGTTGTTATCTCTCATGTTTAATTCGTGCGCAGTGATGGGTTTCGGTTTTAGGTTAGCCAAGCTCTCTATCTTCTTGCCCTCGCAGTTAACCCCTAACCCCTGCCTGGATCCAATGAGCTTGCAGCTGCATGGCACAGGACATGATGCGTTCTGCACAATCTGCAGCTGCTCTCTCTCCCCATTCACACCTGTCATAGATGTGGGCTTCGTTTTCAACTGCCAGTGCGATTTAGAGCGTCCCTTTTGCCCATTCCCTGGGGTTGGGGAACCAGGATCACCACTAGCTTTATAAGGCGTTGGAACGGGCCCAGGTACAGAGGTCTCCTCTTGGGTAGGAGGTGCAACTAAACTCTCGTCAGCACCACTTTTTATTGAAGGACACAGATCCATCTCCGATGTCTCGTTCAAGTCGTTCCCTTGCAGTGGCGTTGGAGCCTCGCAGATCACCCGGCCGATAAGCGCGTTCTGCGGTATATTCTCCAGCCATTCCTTCAGGGAAACCAGGTCGCAGTTGCAGTCCCAGGGGTTATCCTCCAATAAAACCTCCGCAATGCCCGGTATTTGTTCGAGAACTCCCTCATAAGGCACCGTTTTGATTCGGTTCCCTCGCAGGTCGAGGTGGGTGATGGGAACGTGTTGAAAAACATTTATAGGTAGTGCACTGATGAGGTTATCATTTAGAATTAACACTTCAAGTTTATTTAAGTCCCTGAACACGGCCGGGTCAATGTCTCTCAATAGATTAAAATCAGCCTGAAGATATTCCAAGTCATCTAAACCAAGGAAGGTGCTTTTCCTAAATGACCGTATCTTGTTATTATTTATGTGGAGCCTTTTCACGAGCTGCAGTCCCAGAAAAGCACCAGGGACAATGTCATGCAAACCGTTGTTTTCCAAATGCAAGCTTACGGCATTGTAAAAGTTAGCAAACTCATTGGGAAAAAGCCTGGATAAAGAATTCCCATGCAATAGCAAGTGATAAAACTGGGAACTGGGACCAGTCAAATGGTGCAGATTAGTAAAGCTCCTTTTTTCGCAGTCAATGTGCAAATCGCCTTCAATCTCATTGCAGGAGCATATCTGTTCCTTACAAATGTCCCTTGTAACATTTCCAATGGCCACACAAAGAGCCGCCTTCAGCAAGACAATCCAAAGCAGCATTTTCAATACAAACAATTCATCCCCGATTTCAAGACATGAAAACGAGCTGTTGAATCAATGTTTTTTAGTCCAGTTTATCCCCCAAAAGATAGACCGAGGGGTCTAAAAGAAAAGGCGACAGTCCTTTATAATATCCATGCTCTTCTAGCCCGTTATGTCCAGGCGTCCAGCTTTAAAATGACCATATAGAATGCCTCAGATGGAATGGATCCTTTTGCTGGTATGAAAATAATTGAAAACAACAAACCGCAATAGCATCTGACACATTTTTAGGCTTTTGTTCGGTAATGACTGACCTTGCAAATTTTATAAATCCGTGATTTTCTCGTTGTGCAGCGGTAGCAGTGGGTGCTGTTCTTTTCCCCTCGGTGCTGAATTCACACCGACGCTGGGTATTTAGTGCTGATCACACTGCCAATGGAACGAAAAAAACGCATTCCTCACACCTTTCGGTGTTTCCTTGCGTTTGTTTCCAGTGCTTTTCTTTGGTAATTTTGAATCACAAAGAGGTTACACAGAGACTGTGCTCGTTCTAGCCCGGTGCTCTTAGAAAGATCTCACACCCTCTACTGAGCTGCAATGGAAAAAATCCACCGTCTGAGGGAATGCTGAAAAAAATCTATCCACATACAGGACTAGCAAGCGTTAAAATGTTCACACTAAAAGCTGTTGATCTGTTCAGTCTTTTTTGACCAATAATATTACTATTCTAAAGCCAACAAGGTTATGGATTCCGAACGACGTTCCTTATTTCGTGTTACTGCTTAGGCTGAATCCTTGCTTTAGATCCGCTTCTGTTTTTTAATTTTCTTTTTTTTTTAAAGTAGACTAGACTACATAACGCATTGCTAACGTATTGGAGACAACTCTTTTCCAAATCGGAGGTTGGTTATAACCTCATCTAATTATTAATTTGCGCATTTTATGAAGACTAATAATCTCTGATGTGTGTATTGCATCAAGCCCAGCATACGAGTGCCCTCCAGCGTGAATGCTACTTTCTCTCTGCTAGGAACCGCTGTTGAATGCGGTAAAATAATTAACTACATAGACTACAACGTACACGCCACAACCCAGCCAAATGATACGGCTCTCAGTTGACTACAACAAACAATGTGTCTATGTAAACGTCACGATTTCAAAGGGGATTGCAAAATAAAAATAAAAATTGCAATTAAAAAGCAAAAGTGCTTTGCGTCAACTAACCCAAATGTTTCGCTGTGGATTTTTGTCATAGTCTCTGCTTCGATTCTATTGTTAAAACACACCTTGCAGTTATAGGCTAACTCAACCTAGTTGGTAGCACTAGATTTATGGAACATCATCGTTTGCTTTTGTTTTATTAATGTGGTAGGCCTGGTCTACATATTTGATAGATAAAACAAAATGACAACATAACTGGCGTTATGAGATTGACATCACATCTCTGACAAAATAGAAATAACGTCCAAAAGAGGAGGAATTCTGACAGGGTCGGGCTCAACAACTCATATTGATTACTTTGTAAATTCTACATGCATCAGTGTCTGTGGCATTTCAAACTGTATCACGTGCCAAAAGCTAAGGATAAACCTGGGCTCAGGGGTAGACCTAACAAAGTAAATGTAAATCCAGGACACTCCAATTAGTATGATATGTTACGCTTCCTATGGTATGTATTCATGTTTGGATGTCCATCAACCATTTCATATGATATGTTGTGAATTACAATGGATACAAAGCTAGGTGTCTAACACTAATGTTAGCTAGGTGGCTAACGTTAGCTAGGCTAGGGGTTAGGGTTAAGATTAGGAGTTAGGAGTTAAGTTAAAGGAGTAATGTTAGTGTTAGGGGAAGGGTTAACTAACATGCTAAGTTGTCCAAAAATAGCTAAAATGCTGAAGTTATTTGTGATGAGATTCAAATACTCAACCTTTGGGTTGCTAGACGTTCACGTTATACACCTACCCATCCAGCCCGACCAACCACCCTACTTTCATTTTTTGCTTTAAGTAGCCTTCTGTCTTATGTAACCATATCAAATGTAAAATACCATTCTAATTTGAGGGCCGGATTTACATCTCCTGCCTTACGTCTCGTCTATGAGACCAGGCTGTAAGGATAGAAGCAACCAGCACTATTTTCAACCAGGGTCAAATGCCACATTCTCATGTAGGGTATTCTAATGAGGCTCTCTCACAAATGATCATCTTTTGTTTACAAATATGGAGATGTGCAGTAGAGATTGCCCACTTTCGCCTAGTAATGGGCAGTGCTATTGTAGTCCATACAAAAAAAACTGCATGGTTTCACAGTAACATATTACATATAGTCCCAGATTCCAATTTCTAAAGAAGTCTTTATCAAGAGAATGTAGTAGCAAGATCATGTTCTGCTGGCTAAGACACACTAAACATGAACCAAATGAGGACATAACTGTCACGCCCTGGTCTTAGTATTTTGTGTTTATATATTTATTTGGTCAGGCCAGGGTGTGACATGGGGTTATTTTGTGTTGTGTTGTGGTATTGGGGTTTTTAGTAGGTATTGGGATTGTGGCTGAGTAGGGGTGTCTAGCATAGTCTATGGCTGCCTGAGGTTCTCAATCAGAGTCAGGTGATTCTCGTTGTCTCTGATTGGGAACCATATTTAGGTAGCCTGGGTTTGACTGTGTGTTTGTGGGTGATTGTTCCTGTCTCAGTGTGTTTGTATTCACCAGATAGGCTGTATAGGTTTTCACGTTCCGTTTCTTGTTTTTGTATTTATTGTGTTTATTTTTTCATTAAACATGTATCGAACTAACCACGCTGCATTTTGGTCCGACTCTCCTTCAACGGAAGAAAGCCGTTACAATAACCTTAACTTGACCAGCAAACACACACAGTTCAGTTTTCATTAAGCCTTTAAAATGTCAGAGACATAATCTCTGAAAGCATCAGGAAATTGGCATAAAATGTTTTTAATTATCTTGTTCTTTGGCCATTTAGAAGCATTCTGTGAACATTCAGTGACCTAAGTATTTTTTGTTGTTTATCAGTCTTTTGTGTGTCAGTCCTTCAACCCAGCATGTGTTCAGATATCATCCTTTCAGAGTCAATCATAAAAACAACAAAAACAACTCCCACACACAGAAGAACAAGGAGGAGGGCAAAATGCCACAAGTCAAATGTTGAAATCACACACAGAGACACACAGAGACACACACACTTCTGGTTGCCAGAAGTGTAGTTAAACACGTCCACACACACACACACACACACACACACACACACACACACACACACACACACACACACACACACACACACACACACACACACACACACACACACACTCGTGGTCTCTTATCCCTATTGAAACCTATAGCCAGATCAAAACAGGCAGGGATGTGTTCAAGCTAAAATATGTAACCAATAGTCAATTTGGCCAGTCAAACAAACACCGCACAGAGGAGGAACAGGCATCCAAGGGCACATCAATCATGCACACTCATCAATGGGTGTGTGTGTGAGAGATAGAGACTGCAAAAAAAGGGAGACTAAACCATGGCTGAGTCATGATCAATGATTAATATTCACAGCAAAACACAGTTATTCATGCTTCCTAGGGTTTATTTAGTCCACATATTTAATATTTTCAACATGCAGTTGTTAACAGATAGTGTCAGAGTGACTTGTAGCGGTTCTCCCTCATATAGCTTATTGTTACAGTATTCTATGTATAGTCACTTTAATATAAATTGGACATAAATAGGCATACTTGAGTTACACCAGGGTATTAAAAGCATCTTAATCTGGAAACTCACATTGTGGAGCAGCAGATATGGTGTTGTCTAGCGTTATGCTGATTCAATATTTAATATGTGAAAAAACACCTTTAGACATACGGTTTGAAGTCAATGCAACATCTGCCTTTTGAAAACTTCATCTTGGTCTTAAAGGAAGGATAGTAACTCACAGAAATGCCTGACAATGAGGCTGTCCATAGTGCTGAAATTGTTTCATGAGTGATTTTATTATCAGATTATTTTAGCAGATCATTTGGTGTGTGTGGGTGTGTGTGTGTGTGTGTGTCTGAATGATTTTCCTCATGATAATACATATACATCATCTTGATTCGACTATTACCCACCTATAATGAACATCTGTGTAAGAGACCCATATTGCTAAAATCAGTTAGAAATAGTGTTGTCAGTAAGGCATCACAAGGTCAGACATGACTGGCCTGCAGAAGGCTGAATGTCAGTTTAACATCATGCCTCCAAACATGTTCATCCCTGTCTGATCCTTGATATGTCTTCTAAATAAATGAACAACCTACATGATAACACAATTGTTTCCCACAGGTTTTTTAACCACTGTAATCTGACCAATAGGTACTGTCCATGGTGCTGAAATGGATTGCTTTGTGATTTCAGCATCAGAACAATGCTCTCTCTGTGTGTGTACATGTGTGTGCGTTAACCTTATCCTCAACTCTAACCACAAGTTTAATCCATCTATTTGAATGCACACATGTCTATGAATTATGCTAAAATGTTCATGAATCTCAATGCCAATGTAAAGTTAATGCCAACAACATCTGCAATACCAGTTTTGTAACTAGTTTTGTCTTTGAATTTGTTTGGTTATTCAATGATGAAACGCACTTAGTACATCAATAAACTATTCAAAAGTGTTCAATGCGTCACACGGTTTTATTGACCAATCTGAGTACTGTGTCATTACAGTAAATACACAGTTTGGACAAATCTGGCTTATTTTGATCAATAACGCCTTTTGAATGTCTTTAGCAAAGGGTGATACACACTGGGCCTTTGTAGTAATGGCTGATCAATAAGTTCCAACTAAGTGGTTTGATAATGTCCAAATATTCTCATCCCAGATTGCCCTTTTCTCAACACTCATATTGAGCAAGCATCAGGAACATGGTTGGGGTCTATTCCATTTAATTTCCAGTTCATTCAGAAAGTTAACCAAATTCCAATTCCAATTAAAAATGTTCCTCATTGAAAAGCTTGGAAGATAAATGGATTGGAATTTCAGTGTACTTCATAAATTGACCAGAATATACAATGCCTTGCAAAAGTATTCACCCCCCTAGGCATTTTTCCTATTTTGTTGCCTTATAACCTGGAATGCCTCTCTTGGGTAGGGGGCAGTATTATGAAGTTTGGATGACAAACGTGCCCAAAGTAAACTGCCTGTTACTCAGGCCCAGAAGCTAGGATATGCATATGCATGGTAGTATTGGATAGAAAACACTCTAAGGTTTCCAAAACTGTTAAACTAATGTCTGTGAACTGATAGGGCAGGCGAAAACTTGAGGAAAATCCATCCAGGAAGTGGGATATTTTTGATGTGGGTACTTTTCTATTGAATGCCTATACATTATGTATTTGGATAGGAACCAAATTGCAGTTCCCATGGCTTCCACTAGATGTCAATAATCTTTAGACATTGTTTCAGGCTTGTATTCTGAAAAACGAGGAAGAATGAGAACATTCTTTCAGTGGACTGTAAATCAACCATAGCTGTTTTTAGCGCCTGACCGATTGTTGTTTTTCTTTTCTATTGAAGAGGCTATTGTCTGATTGAAATATTATCAATTATTTAGACAATAGACAAACTGATGATTAATTATAAACATCGTTTGACATGTTTCGACAAACTTTACAGGTACTATTAGGATGTTTTCGTCTGCATGTCGTGATCGCTTTTGAGCCAGTGGATTACTGAACAAAACGCGCCAACAAAACAACGTTTTTGGGACATAAAGTGGGAGGTTATCGAACAAAATGAACATTTATAGGGGGCCTCCCGGATGGCGCAGTGGCCAAGGGCGCTGTACTGCAGCGCCAGCTGTGCCACCAGAGACCCTGGATTCGCGCCCAGGCTCTGCCGTAACCGGCCGTGACCGGGAGGTCCGTGGGGCGACGCACAATTGGCCTAGCGTCGTCCGGTTTAGGGAGGGTTTGGCCGGTAGGGAAATCCTTGTCTCATCGCGCACCAGCAACCCCTGTGGCGGGCCAGGCGCAGTGCGCGCCAACCAAGGTTGCCAGGTGCACGGTGTTTCCTCCGACTTATTGGTGCGGCTGGCCTCCGGGTTGGATGGCGCTGTGTTAAGAAGCAGTGCGGCTTGGCTTGGTTGGGTTGTGTATCGGAGGACGCATGACTTTCAACCTTCGTCTCTCCCGAGCCCGTACGGGAGTTTAGCCATGAGAGAAGATCGTAGCTACTAAACAATTGGATACCACGAAAGGGGGACATTTTTTTAAAATAAATAAAAAATAAAATAATTTACATTTATTGTATAACATGGACTCATCTAACTGCAAACATATGAAGATCATCAAAGGTAAGTGATTAATTGTATTGCTATTTCTGACTTTGTAAGCGGGGCGCTGTCCTCAGATAATCACATGGTATGCTTTTGCCGCAAAGCCTTTTTGAAATCTAACACAGCGGCTGGATTCACAAAAAGTTAGTATTTAAGCCGATGTATAACACTTGTATATTTTAGGAATATTTATTATGAGTATTTCTGTATTTTGAATTTGGCGCTCTGCAATTTCAGCGGATGTTTGCCAGGTGGGCCGCTACTGACCCACCTGCCCATAAGAAGTTAAAATATATTTTCGGGGGGTTTGTAATCATTTGATTTACACAACATGCCTACCACTTTGAAGATGCAACATATTTTTTCTTGTGAAACAAACAAAATAATAATAAGACAAAAGAACAGAAAACTTGTGTGCATAACTATTCACCCCCCCCCCCCCCACAAAGAAGATACTTTGTAGAGCCACCTTTTGCAGTAGTTGCAGCTGCAAGTCTCTTGGGGTATGTGTCTATAAGCTTGGCACATCTAGCCACTGGGAATTTTGCCCATTTTTCAAAGCAAAACTGCTCCAGCTCCTTCAAGTTGGATGGGTTCCTGCTAGTGTACAGCAATCTTTAAGTCATACCACAGATTCTCAATTGGATTGAGGTCTGGGCTTTGACTAGGCCATTCCAAGACATTTAAATGTTCCCTTAAACCTCTCGAATGTTGCTTTAGCAGTATGCTTAGGGTCATTGTCCTGCTGGAAGGTGAACCTCCATCCCAGTCTAAAATCTCTGGAAGACTGAAACAGGTTTCCCTCAAGGATTTCCCTCTATTTTGAGCCATCCATCATTCATTCTATTCTGACCAGTTTCTCAGTCCCTGCCGATGAAAATATCCCCACAGCATGATGCTGCCACCACCATGCTTCACTGTGGAGATGGTGTTCTCGGGGTGATGACATAGCATTTTATAGTTCCATTTAAAATGATTTGTTCAGTCATTTTAATCATAATGTTACCAACAGTCTGGCATTTTGTGCCAGACATAGCATTTTCCTTGACGGCCAAAAAGATAAATTCCACTCTTACCTGACCAGAGTACCTTCTTCCATGTGTTTGGGGAGTCTCCCACATGCCTTTTGGTGAACACTAAATGTGTTTGCTTATTTTGTCTTTAGGCAATGGCTTTTTTCTGGCCACACTTCCGTAATGCCCAGCTCTGTGGAGTGTACGGCTTAAAGTGGTCCTATGGACAGACACTCCAATCTCCACTGTGGAGCTTTGCAGCTCCTTCAGGGTTATCTTTGGTCTCTTTGTTGCCTCTTTGATTAATGCCCTCCTTGCCTGGTCCGTGAGTTTTGGTGGGTGGCCCTCTCTTGGCAGGTATGATGTGGTGCCATATTCTTTCAATTGTTTTATAATGGATTTAATGGTGCTCTGTGTGATGTTCAAAGTTTCAGATATTTTTTTATAACCCAAACCTGAGCTGTATTTCTCCACAACTTTGCCCCTGACCTGTTTGGAGAGCTCCTTGGTCTTCATGGTGTCGCTTGCTTGGTGGTGCCCCTTGCTTACTTGTGTTGCAGACTGTGGCATTTCAGCACAGGTGTGTACATACCAAGATCATGTGACAGATCATGTGGCACTTAGATTGCACAGAGGTGGACTTTATTTCATAAATGATGTAACTTCTGGAGATAATTGGTTGCACCAGATCTTATTTAGGGGCTTCATAGCAAAGGGGGTGAATACATACAGTATGCATGCACCACTTTTCCGTTTAGGTTTTAACAAGTTATTTTATGAAATCCAAATAAAAATATAGATAAATTACAGGTTGTAATGCAACCAAATGTTAAAAATGCCAAGGGGGAAGAATATTTTTTCAAGACATTGTACATGTTCAGGTTCCATATTCACAAAGTGAATATGATCAGGGCCCATATTCAAATAATCAGGGCCAATATTCACAAAGTGTCTCAGAGTACAAATGTTGGGGTATATTCATTTGTGCAAAATGTGAAAAATAAGATCAAAAAAGATAAGTTGTTTTTGTTGGACAAATGAATGAATGAATGAATGTCCCTCCCTATTTAGTTTGGTTCTGTTTGGTTCCTAATGAATACACCCCTTATCTAGGATCAGTTTAGCCTTTTAGATAACCATGAATAAGAATGTGGGACCTGATCCTAGACCAGCATTCTACTCTGAGATACTTTGCGAATCCAGTCATGATTTCAAAGCCATGCTTCGCACAAGCCATATGCTATGTTTGTAATGTTTCAAATCAGTGACTCCCTTAATCCTTAAAACATTGCGAGGGAGAGAAAACCTTGCTAATCCTTGAGCCTACAGTGAGCGCTAAACATTCCCGCTTAGTCTTTTCAGCGTCCTGCCGAGCAGCTAATAAGATCTTTGCCCTTCGCACCCAGATCCTCTGGTGTGATTTCGAAATGAAAAAAAACATGTAACTTCAGAGTCTTCCAGATGTGATCGTCTTAGCTAGGTCAGTAAACAGACGAGAGATTTAAGAAAGACGAAACAAACAAATAAATATCTAGCTACATCCGAACAGAGGTGTGAGGGAGATGAAGCTTGTGTGATCAATCACATGGGTTTCTGTGTATTATGCAGAGGAGCCAAGCCAAGGCGGGGCCTTACCTGGGGGTGAGTGCATAGTCTGTGGTCTATGGTCTGTGAAAATGTTTGGCATTGATGAATAGAAAGCATACAAACCGTAAAAATTGAAGATTTACTCACATGGCAACCACGGTGAAATCCTTGGGAGATCAGACAGAGAAACAATCCACAATCTGAGTGTTTCTCCCAGCGTTTTGTCACATGGTATATCAGAGACTAGCACTGTCAATGGTGCTGCAATCGGTGTGCGGTGTTCTTAGTCGAACATGGATCGTGTGTGTGCACGCATGTGTGTGTAAACCATAACTTGACACATGTTGCCATAATACAGTCCACCTTTGAATCATAATCAAGTTCATGAAAAGCAATGCCAATAAACTCAACATCATTATCAGCACCAGTCCATCCATGTTTGTCCTTGATGAGAAAGTATACAAGCTGTGAACGTTGACTCATATAGCAACTGCTTTGGCATCCTTGGAACATCAGACTATGCATTTCCCCTGCCCATTCTTTTCTTGCCACACTTTTCACATGCAGGGAAGCATTGCAGGTGTATCATGTACAGAAATAGATAGGTCAAGTGGCGACTTTAAATCAATAGGCAGATTGGCAGGGCGGTAGCACCTCTTGATATACTGACCTGCAATTTTTCATGGGGAATCAGCTAAGTGTCCTTGATAATCTGTCAAGCTGTTTGCAGCCATTGGCATAGTGGACCTTTACGCTAATGTGCGTCTTCCTCAGACTCCTCATCATAGCTTGTGAGTTTTTTTTCAAAGAACACAAATCATTGTTTGGATATACACTGATAACCCTGTCAGGCCATAGAGTGACATTTCCCCCTCTGACAGTGTCTTCCGTGTAATTACGACTAGTGTGTTGTTCAATGCAGCAGCTGCATCGCTCATGATATCAATACTAATGCACATGATATGAGTGACGGAGGAGGCTAAGCCTAGCTAATTGTATGCACAGTGCTGAAACCTCTGCCTTCAGATGTCTCAATTAACTCCATCATAATTTCGGTTACCATGGTACCCTCCTCTCACCACTGAATAATAAGAGCACACTTAGATTAAAACCACAGTTAGCACAGGAGTAGCACTTAATGTTGGAAAGTCTCTCTTATAACATGTCTAACAATATTATCAATATTCACAAGTGCCCCTTATGTACAGTACTTGCATGGTAGTTACATAGACAGGCACAGTTTGTTTACATTGGTACATAGAATAATTCTAGCTGTTATATCTGTTTGAGATTTGTAACACATTGGTATGTGTACAGTCATGGCCAAAAGTTTTGAGAATGACGCAAATTTTCACAAAATCTGCTGCCTCAGTTTGTATGATGTCCATTTGCATATACTCCAGAATGTTATGAAGAGTGATCAGATCAAAATGCTCCGAGGTGGCATAGCAGTTCAGACGTCTTTTGTCCTCGTCTTGTCGTGTCTGTATATATATATATTTACAACTTTTTCACATACATTTTATTTTTATTTTCCATCAACTCATCTTCAAAACACTCTCCTGCAACCCGCCTCACCAATGTATATTTATAAAAAAGTATTATTTACCTCAGATCTGTAATCCTCCAAGAAGCTAGCCAGAAACTCCAGGAGGCTGGCCTGAAACTAGCCAGAAGCTAATCCAGAAGCTAGTTCAGAAGCTAGTTGGCTCCTTTACTGGCAAGTCGTTGGTGTTCAGCTAACCACGGTTTGTGGTCATCGGCTATCCTTTGGCTCGAAAGTCTATCGCCAGTTCTGTACGGCGCAGCGCGGCTCGGAGCGGAGCATACCGGACCAAGTTTTCTCTCCATGTCCCTGGATTTCGACTGCTCTCTGGACATTCATGCCCGGATCTCACAGCTAGCTAGCTGCTATCCGTGTGACTGTCGGCCTTCGTCGATTCCGGAGCAAACATCAATTGTTCCGGAGCTAGCGGGCTCCGTCAATCACTCCTGAGTTCCATCAATCGCACCTGGGCTGCAGTCGCCTATCCGGACCCGTTTTGCTGCCTTCGCGGAGCCCCACCGGGCCTTCACAACTGGACTGCCGACGTTATCTACCCGAAGGAGTTATTCGGCTGGCTCCTCCGTCGCGACGTTACCTGAACGCCCATCTGCGGCCTGCTAACCGTTAGCTGTCTTACCGGCTGCTATCTGAATAGACAATCGGACAATTTTTTAAATTTTTATTTTATTTAATTTTTTTTAATTTTTTAATTTTTTTTTATTATTATTATTATTATGTTTTCTTCTTGGGCCTCTATAACTATATCTATTGTTTTTATTTTTGTTGTTGTTGTGTGATTTGGATTGATCCCCTCTACCACACGGAACCCCACTAATCTACTGACGGAGCGCAGGAGGTGGCTAACAACAGACCTCCATCCTATGCTAGCTTGCTACCGATGCCCTGGCTAGCTGTCTAAATCACCAACCAACCTCTCCACTCACCGGACCCTTTTGATCACTCGACTAAGCATGCCTCTCCTTAATGTCAATATGTCTTGTCCATTTCTGTTCTGGTTAGTGTTTATTGGCTTATTTCACTGTAGAGCCTCTAGTCCTGCTCACTATACCTTATCCAACCTATTAGTTCCACCACCCACACATGCAATGACATCTCCTGGTTTCAACGATGTTTCTAGAGACAATATCTCTCTCTTCATCACTCAATACCTAGGTTTACCTCCACTGTATTCACATCCTACCATACATTTGTCTGTACATTATACCTTGATGCTATTTTATCGCCCCCAGAAACCTCCTTTTACTCTATGTTCCAGACGTTCTAGACGACCAATTCTCATAGCTTTTAGCCGTACCCTTATTCTACTCCTCCTATGTTCCTCTGGCGATGTAGAGGTGAATCCAGGCCCTGCAGTGCCTAGCTCCACTCCTATTCCCCAGGCGCTCTCTTTTGACGACTTCTGTAACCGTAATAGCCTTGGTTTCATGCATGTTAACATTAGAAGCCTCCTCCCTAAGTTTGTTCTATTCACTGCTTTAGCACACTCTGCCAACCCGGATGTTCTAGCTGTGTCTGAATCCTGGCTTAGGAAGACCACCAAAAACTCAGACATTTTAATTCCAAACTACAACATTTTCAGACAAGATAGAACTGCCAAATGGGGCGGTGTTGCAATCTACTGCAAAGATAGCCTGCAGAGTTCTGTCCTACTATCCAGGTCTGTACCCAAACAATTTGAACTTCTACTTTTAAAAATCCACCTCTCTAAAAACAAGTCTCTCACCGTTGCCGCCTGCTATAGACCACCCTCTGCCCCCAGCTGTGCTCTGGACACCATATGTGAACTGATTGCCCCCCATCTATCTTCAGAGTTCGTGCTGCTAGGCGACCTAAACTGGAACATGCTTAACACCCCAGCCATCCTACAATCTAAACTTGATGCCCTCAATCTCACACAAATAATCAATGAACCTACCAGGTACCTCCCCAAAACCTTAAACACGAGCACCCTCATAGATATCATCCTAACCAACTTCCCCTCTAAATACACCTCTGCTGTCTTCAACCAAGATCTCAGCGATCACTGCCTCATTGCCTGCATCCGTAATGGGTCAGCGGTCAAACGACCTCCACTCATCACTGTAAAACGCTCCCTGAAACACTTCTGCGAGCAGGCCTTTCTAATCGACCTGGCCGGGGTATCCTGGAAGGATATTGATCTCATCCCGTCAGTAGAGGATGCCTGGATATTTTTTTTAAATGCCTTCCTAACCATCTTAAATAAACATGCCCCATTTAAGAAATTTAGAACCAGGAACAGATATAGCCCTTGGTTCTCCCCAGACCTGACTGCCCTTAACCAACACAAAAACATCCTATGGCGTTCTGCATTAGCATCGAACAGCCACCGTGATATGCAGCTGTTCAGGGAAGCTAGAAATCATTATACACAGGCAGTTAGAAAAGCCAAGGCTAGCTTTTTCAAGCAGAAATTTGCTTCCTGCAACACTAACTCAAAAAAGTTCTGGGACACTGTAAAGTCCATGGAGAATAAGAACACCTCCTCCCAGCTGCCCACTGCACTGAAGATAGGAAACACTGTCACCACTGATAAATCCACCATAATTGAGAATTTCAATAAGCATTTTTCTACGGCTGGCCATGCTTTCCACCTGGCTACTCCTACCCCGGACAACAGCACTGCACCCCCAACAGCAACTCGCCCAAGCCTTCCCCATTTCTCCTTCTCCCAAATCCATTCAGCTGATGTTCTGAAAGAGCTGCAAAATCTGGACCCCTACAAATCAGCCGGGCTAGACAATCTGGACCCTTTCTTTCTAAAATTATCTGCCGAAATTGTTGCCACCCCTATTACTAGCCTGTTCAACCTCTCTTTCGTGTCGTCTGAGATTCCCAAAGATTGGAAAGCAGCTGCGGTCATCCCCCTCTTCAAAGGGGGGGACACTCTTGACCCAAACTGCTACAGACCTATATCTATCCTACCGTGCCTTTCTAAGGTCTTCGAAAGCCAAGTCAACAAACAGATTACCGACCATTTCGAATCTCACCATACCTTCTCTGCTATGCAATCCGGTTTCAGAGCTGGTCATGGGTGCACCTCAGCCACGCTCAAGGTCCTAAACGATATCTTAACCGCCATCGATAAGAAACATTACTGTGCAGCCGTATTCATTGATCTGGCCAAGGCTTTCGACTCTGTCAATCACCATATCCTCATCGGCAGACTCGACAGCCTTGGTTTCTCAAATGATTGCCTCGCCTGGTTCACCAACTACTTCTCTGATAGAGTTCAGTGTGTCAAATCGGAGGGTCTGCTGTCCGGACCTCTGGCAGTCTCTATGGGGGTGCCACAGGGTTCAATTCTTGGACCGACTCTCTTCTCTGTATACATCAATGAGGTCGCTCTTGCTGCTGGTGAGTCCCTGATCCACCTCTACGCAGACGACACCATTCTGTATACTTCCAGCCCTTCTTTGGACACTGTGTTAACAACCCTCCAGGCAAGCTTCAATGCCATACAACTCTCCTTCCGTGGCCTCCAATTGCTCTTCAATACAAGTAAAACTAAATGCATGCTCTTCAACCGATCGCTACCTGCACCTACCCGCCTGTCCAACATCACTACTCTGGACGGCTCTGACTTAGAATACGTGGACAACTACAAATACTTAGGTGTCTGGTTAGACTGTAAACTCTCCTTCCAGACCCATATCAAACATCTCCAATCCAAAGTTAAATCTAGAATTGGCTTCCTATTTCGCAACAAAGCATCCTTCACTCATGCTGCCAAACATACCCTTGTAAAACTGACCATCCTACCAATCCTCGACTTTGGCGATGTCATTTACAAAATAGCCTCCAATACCCTACTCAACAAATTGGATGCAGTCTATCACAGTGCAATCCGTTTTATCACCAAAGCCCCATATACTACCCACCATTGCGACCTGTACGCTCTCGTTGGCTGGCCCTCGCTTCATACTCGTCGCCAAACCCACTGGCTCCATGTCATCTACAAGACCCTGCTAGGTAAAGTCCCCCCTTATCTCAGCTCGCTGGTCACCATAGCATCTCCCACCTGTAGCACACGCTCCAGCAGGTATATCTCTCTAGTCACCCCCAAAACCAATTCTTTCTTTGGCCGCCTCTCCTTCCAGTTCTCTGCTGCCAATGACTGGAACGAACTACAAAAATCTCTGAAACTGGAAACACTTATCTCCCTCACTAGCTTTAAGCACCAACTGTCAGAGCAGCTCACAGATTACTGCACCTGTACATAGCCCACCTATAATTTAGCCCAAACAACTACCTCTTTCCCAACTGTATTTAATTTTTATTTATTTATTTATTTTGCTGCTTTGCACCCCATTATTTTTTATTTCTACTTTGCACATTCTTCCATTGCAAAACTACCATTCCAGTATTTTACTTGCTATATTGTACTTACTTTGCCATCATGGCCTTTTTTGCCTTTACCTCCCTTCTCACCTCATTTGCTCACATTGTATATAGACTTGTTTATACTGCATTATTGACTGTATGTTTGTTTTTACTCCATGTGTAACTCTGTGTCGTTTTATCTGTCGAACTGCTTTGCTTTATCTTGGCCAGGTCGCAATTGTAAATGAGAACTTGTTCTCAACTTGCCTACCTGGTTAAATAAAGGTAAAATAAAAAAAAAAGATGAATTGCAATTAATTGCAGAGTCCCTCTTTGCCATGCAAATGAACTGAATTCCCCAAAAACATTTCCACTGCATTTCAGCCCTGCCACAAAAGGACCAGCTGACATCATGTCACTGATTCACTCATTACCACAGGTATGAGTGTTGACGAGAACAAGGCTGGAGATCACTCTGTCATGCTGATTGAGATCAAATAACAAACTGGAAGCTTCAAAAGGAGGGTGATGCTTGGAATCATTGTTCTTCCTCTGTCAATCATGGTTACCTGCAAGGAAACATGTGCCATCATCATTGCTTTGCACAAAAAGGGCTTCACAGGCAAGGATATTGCTGCCAGTAAGATTGCACCTAAATCAACCATTTATCAGATCATCAATAACTTCAAGGAGAGCGGTTCAATTGTTGTGAAGAAGACATCAGGGTGCCCAAGAAAGTCCATCAAGCACCAGGACCGTCTCCTAAAGTTGATTCAGCTGCGGGATCAGGGCACGACCAGTACAGAGCTAGCTCAGGAATGGCAGCAGGCAGATGTGAGTGCATCTGCATGCACAGTTAGGCGAAGACTTTTGGAGGATGGCCTGGTTTCAAGAACGGCTGCAAAGAAGCCCCTTCTCTCCAGGAAAAACATCAGGGACAGACTGATATTTTGCAAAGGGTACAGAGATTGGACTGCTGAGGACTGGGGTAAAGTCATTTTCTCTGATGAATCTCCTTTCTGATTATTTGGGGCATCTGGAAAAAAGCTTGTCCGGAGAAGACAAGGTTAGAGCTACCATCAGTCCTGTGTCATGCCAACAGTAAAGCATCCTGAGGCCATTCATGTGTGGGGTTGCTTCTCAGCCAAGGGAGTGGGCTCACTCACCATTTTTCCTAAGAACACAGCCATGAATAAAGAATGGTACCAACACATCCTCCGAGAGCAACTTCTCCCAACCATCCAGGAACAGTTTGGTGACGAACAATGCCCCTTCCAGCATGATGGAGCACCTTGCAATGAGGAAAAAGTGATAACTAAGTGGCTCAGGGAACAAAACATTGATATTTTGGGTCCATGGCCAGGAAACTCCCCAGAGCTTAATCCCATTGAGAACGTGCGGTCAATCCTGAAGAGGCGGGTGGACAAACAAAACCCCACAAATTCTGACAAACTCCAAGCATTGATTATGCAAGAATGGGCTGCCATCAGTCAGGATGTGGGCCAGAAGTGAATTGACAGCATGCCGGGGCGGATTGCAGAGGTCTTGAAAAAGAAGGGTCAACACTGCAAACATGGACTCTTTGCATCAACTTCATGTCATTTTCAATAAAATCCTTTCACACTTATGAAATGCTTGTAATTATACTTCAGTAATCCATAGTAACATCTGACAAAAATATCTAAAGACACTGAAGCAGCAAAATTTATATTTGTGTCACTCTCAAAACGTATGGCCACGACTGTATACCTTATAGATTTGCAAAACAAACAACAGTGGCTCAACCTCCTTTCACACTAGTAAGTCTGTTTGAAATCACCCAGATATCTTCATTGTGAGTTAAACTGAAAATTCCTGGAATTAGTGATATGTCAGTTGCATCGCAAGTAAGTGGTTTGGATTGATCAGGGCCTATGTGTGGTAAAGAGTGAGGTGCTTGCCAGGGACATACAGAGACCAGTGGAGCCCTGGACAGAGCCCTGGCTGCATGGGATTCAATTAAGTCTGAGTTTTCATCAAGCAACTCAGTCCTCGTCATTGTTTCCAAAAATCAATAGGCATTAAATGAGTCCGGGCTTCCATGAATTAGAGCCGCCATGTAGCAACAAACCCTGCGTATGAACGTTGTATAAACTGTCTCCAAACCACCTGGGGTTTTATGCTTCAAATTATCACCGACTCCAAGAGGGGTGTACACAACACATTGTGCTTGCTCGTGGAGTTTAATGACGATTGCAGTAGCTGACAAAATAGAAG
This sequence comes from Oncorhynchus kisutch, assembly GCF_002021735.2. NCBI lineage: Eukaryota > Metazoa > Chordata > Actinopteri > Salmoniformes > Salmonidae > Oncorhynchus > Oncorhynchus kisutch. The sequence goes on along the minus strand of NC_034178.2, from coordinate 8,882,772 downwards.
GCTCTGTCTGCTTCAATGAGTGGTTGAGTGGCTTGAGGTTTTGATGGTGTGATAATTATGTATGGTGTGTTGTTGTTTTCCCCCCTGTTTTTTTAGCCCAGCATCACTTTCAGGAGCGTACCTGTGTGAAAGAGATTTAAAAACATGATGTTAATACTCTGTACATGTACATTTAAGTAATTTAGCAGACGTTCTTATCCATAGCGACTTATATGAGCAAACAGGGTTAAGTGCCTTGCTTAAGGGCATTGGCCCAACGCTCTTAACCGCTAGGCTACCTGCCACAGTCATAAGATTTGTATAATGTTCAGTAGAGTAATACTGTGTAGCAGCTAAACTAATACTGAGACATGAGGCTTTGCGGTAAAGGACATTTATCTACAGAGGGTTTTATGTTTATATATTGTAATACAACTTCAAAGTGATTCTCCAGTGGGGCTGTGTATATCAAGTATCATTATATGAAATGACTTGAAACATATAATGGAATAAATGACCGAAATACCATCAAAGTGGATGGGGCTTGGTTAGTTAACCATCTTCCATGTCTGTCTGTCTAATCATGACCAAATGGCTTGTGCAAGGACGGAATAGAGAAATAGGAGAAGAAAAACAGAGGCAAAACACGCACCATATGGTTTGTCTGCATGAGTAGTGACAATGTTTCAAAGAAGTGGGCTGATGAATTTAGATCAGGGGATATCGTTGTATAATACTTTCACCATATTTCTTAGTGTTATGACACTGTTGTAAGGATACTTGTTGCTGTTATGACACTGTTGTAAGGATACTTGTTGAGGTTATGATACTGTGGTAAGGATACTTGTTGCTGTTATGACACTGTTGTAAGGATACTTGTTGAGGTTGTTATGACACTGTTGTAAGGATACTTGTTGAGGTTGTTATGACACTGTTGTAAGGATACTTGTTGAGGTTATGACACTGTTGTAAGGATACTTGTTGCTGTTATGACACTGTTGTAAGGATACTTGTTGGTGTTATGACACTGTTGTAAGGATACTTGTTGAGGGTGTTATGACACTGTTGTAAAGATATTTGTATTTTCCAAAGGTGTGCCATGAGTACATGATAAAAATGCATTCCAGTCATATGGGGTTGCTATATAACACTTCCCCAGTTGCATCAAGTCTGAAGAATGATAGCAAGCTCAGGATAACATATCCCTTAGAGGACAAATCCAATCCAGTGCCTATCCCTACTACACAGTTCATATAACTGCTTTCTCTCCACTCCCAGATACAAATGTGTGTTCTCATATGTTAAATGATTTCTGGGCATATATCCAATTCCTTTCTTTACTGTGTACTCACCCCACCGACAATAATGTAAGCGTAAATAGACAGCAAGACAACTTTGCTAATATTGCTAAGCTTGTGTTTGCTGTGCATGGATTGTTTCCAAATGGGATGCAAATAGATATCTTCTAGATAATAGAACGGCACTTGCAAGTAAGTAAATGAGAATTCAATGCAGCACTATGGACATAACCATAGACAGTGGATATACTGTAGCTGGTTGGCTAAAGCTAGCTGGCCACAGTAGACTTTGAGTCTACCCCCTCTTCCCCACTGCCTCATTCCCACCCCTCTCATTTCTTAACAAAACAGTGTGAATTGTTGCATGAGTTAGAAATCTCACTGTTAGGATAGGAACTAGCTGACTTACACAGATCACTAACACAGAGTTCTAATTACAGTCTCTACCCAGTTGATGTTAGGTTTCATTTACTAAGGTGAAAAGACAGCATCCCTTACAATTACCAGTTATACTGCAGGGTAGCCTGATGTATGATTATATGGTGTGTTACGGCTGTTAATGGTAATATTTGCTTAGATAAAAGCCCTGCATTTTAATTAGACACAGGATAGAATTAGACATAGCATAGAATTCCTGCTATTGGATGATACATTCCAATAGCAGATTGCTCTCCTCTCTCTCTCTCTCTCTCTCTCTCTCTCTTCCTCCCTTTAGATTTAAACCAGTAACAGTAACCGGATTGGAACCATTTAATTATACTTAACCTTTCCATCCTGGTTGCTATCTAATAAGCCTCCGATGACGAGGCTGTGATTTTGAGATAAGTGGGTCTTAAAATCCCTCAGCCAAACGCGGAGGGTGACCTTGGAGTCTATAATTATATATTATTTTAAAATCGGGGACTAATTGAAGCTCCACCAGGAGACAGGTTTTACTCCTGTGTCCCTGAATGTGAATAATCTGAAGTGGATAAAGAAATCTTTTTGTTCTGCCCCATAGCTCAGATCCATCGTGACTGTTCATAGAGACACGGGGATGAAAAGGAAGCCTGTATGGATCAAACGTCACAACTTAGACACTTTTTCAATTTCCTAACAATCAAAAACATTCATTGACGGAATAATAACCCCACTACCCAGGCGGTTTACGGATTGGAAAGCGCATCGCACCAGCCCTGTAAATCCAAAACAAGTGACTACAGACAGCAGGGACTGCAGATCACAGAAGCAATACAAATAATGACAATTCAGGGGGGCTTGGAACATCAGTTGCAGGCATGCAGAAATAACCAGAGTGTGTCAGGAAAAAAGGGAGAGGGAAAAATCTGATTTTGACAGCAGTCTGTCAAACAGCCTGTGTCAGGGGGTTATAATACAATCTGGAGTTAGGGTTCAGGCGTCCTTGGACCTTGTGTGCTGTGCCTGCACTGGGACTGCGGAGACAACCAGCTACAGGTAAAGTGCCAATCTATAGCAGCAGTGAAAGCACGGAGGGGAATTCAAAAACCAAAACACATGATGGATGGTCCCCATCAACCTGCAAGTGTTGTAGAGCAATGGTGCTGTAATGATTTGTTCTGACTGTGGCCCTTATGACTTTCTGTTATGTGGGGTCGGGTTCATTCATTGATTGCACCGTCAAATTAAATTAGAGGAACGTATCATTATTTTAAATGCAAACATGAGCACAAATGGGCTCGTATATGTTTAATAACACACAGACATACACTTTTCAACAAAGTCCTGGATGTGATACTGAATTGGTGTACATTCGTATTCGTGATTTATTCATGTCTTGTTACAGTGGTAGAAATACTCAATTTTCTAATGCATCTATTATTTAAGGATAGGCCCCGCAGGACATAACTCAACAGATTGTGGTCTAAAAAAATGCATTCAAAACCACACGTGTGTGTGTGTGTGTGTGTGTTTGTGTGCGCCTGTGTGTGTGTGTGTGTTCCCTTTGAACCCAAGTGGAATGAATTTCTTTCAAGACAATCTATAATGCATCAAATTCCTACCAACTCCCAGTAAACACACCTGTTTGTTGAGATAAGGTATTCTTACAATTCAAGGCGTCAGAGAGGGCAATCCTTCCCCAGCATCTTTATTCAGCTTTTGAGTATGACATGAATGTTATGTCCTCATACAGTGAGGTCCAAAAGTATTTGGACAGTGAGTATTTTTTGGTTTTGTTTTCAGCTCTGTACTCCAGCACTTTATATTGGAAATGATATAATGACTATGACGTTAAAGTGCAGACCGTCAGATTTAATTTGAGGGTATTTTCCTCCATATCGGTGAACCATTTAGAACCATTTATCACTTTCTGTACCTAGTCCCCCCATTTTAGGGAACCAAAAATATTTGGACAAATTCACTTATGTGTATTAAAGTAGTCATAAGTATGGTATTTGGTCCCATATTCCTAGCACGCAAATTAATTGTAAATAATGCCTTGTGTCATTTTGGAGTCCCTTTTATTGTAAATAACAATACAATATATCTATGAACACTTGTACATTAATGTGGATGCTACCATGATTACGCATAATCCTGAATGAATTCTCAATAGCCTTTGCTCTCGCAGCATGTCCAGGGTTAGGGGATGAAGGCTGTTAAATGCTAGATAAATACGAGGCCAAAGCCAAGAAAGTAGAGCTTCACTGAATAGTGCCTGCACTTTGCCATTGTGGCACAGCCTTTTCAGGGAGAGCAGGCCATTGGGGGACGCTCCCAATTAACCTTACTATGCACCCGGCACATTGTGTGACCTTTTGTGTCACAAGAATACGAGGGAATCCTGGGCGAGGAACACTGCTCTAAATTATCTTGGGTTTGACAACACACAATTACTACCTAATTACGCTTTTGGTCCGTGTCTCTTATGGTCTCTTATGCTCATGTCATAATGATATCACAGTGGAGGGAGAACCTATAGTACATACAGCCTCTATGAGTGAGTCATCAAGTCGCCCTGTTTTTTTAGAGTTACTGTTGTAATATGACGGACAAAAGCCACGATCATGTAGATGGCTTACAGTGGACCTCATACGAAAGCCAGCCATAAACACCAACCCATATACAGTGCCTTGCAAAAGTATTCACCCCCCCTTGGTGTCTTTCCTATTTGTAACATTACAACCTGTAATTTAAATATATTTTTCTTTGGATTTTATGTAATGGACATACACAAAATAGTCCAAATTGGTGAAGTGAAATTTAAAATGACTTGTTAAAAAAAAATCTCTAAAATAAAAAACTGAAAAGTGGTGCATGCATATGTATTCACCCCCTTTGCTATGAAACCCTAAATAAGGTCTGGTGCAACCAATTACCTTCAAAAATAACATAATTAGTTATGTTAAGGTCCACCTGTTTGCAATCTAAGTGTCACATGATCTGTCACATGATCTCAGTATATATACACACCTGTTCTGCAACACCACTAAGTGTCACGGCTGATTTCCTCCTCTTCTGCTGAAGAGGAGGTGTAGCAGGGATCGGACCAAAATGCAGCGTGGTAAGTGTCCATAGTTGTTTTTAATGAATAAACCCGAAACACTACAAAACAATAAACGAAACGTGAATAACCGAAAGAGTACCGTGTGGTGAAAACAAACACAAACACAGACACGGAAACAATCACCCACAAAGTACCCACAGAATATGGCTGCCTAAATATGGTTCCCAATCAGAGACAACGATAGACAGCTGCCTCTAATTGAGAACCAATCTAGGAAACCATAGACATACAATATACCTAGAAAGGAAACAGCCCCATAAACTTACAAAACCCCTAGACATGTCACACCCTGACCTAACCAAAATAACAAGGAAAACAAAGAATACTAAGGTCAGGGTGTGACACTAAGCAAGGGGCACCACCAAGCAAGCGACACCATGAAGACCAAGGAGCTCTCCAAACAGGTCAGGGACAAAGTTGTGGAGAAGTACAGATCAGGGTTATGTTATAAAAAAACATCAGAAACTTTGAACATCACACGGACCACCATTAAATACATGATTAAAAACTGAAAGAATATGGCACCACAACAAACTTGCCAAGAGAGGGCCACCCAGCAAAACTCACAAACAAGGCAAGGAGGGCATTAATCAGAAAGGCAACAAAGAGACCAAAGATAACCCTGAAGGAGCTGCAAAGCTCCACAGCGGAGATTGGAGTGTCTGTCCATAGGACCACTTTAAGCCGTACACTCCACAAAGATGGGCTCTGTGGAAGAGTGGAGAGAATAAAGCCATTGCTTCA